>NW_004524652.1:2471391-2495370 GCF_000260255.1 Octodon degus
CCGCCCGACTGACTGGGTCAGCATGGTTCTGACCGCCCGACTGACTGGGTCAGCATGGTTCTGACCGCCCGACTGACTGGGTCAGCATGGTTCTGGTGCGGCCAGCAGGATCTTCAGAGGACAGGAGGCCCTCAGACAGCCTCTTGTATGTCCACCCTGACTGCAGGTGGCCACTGCACTCCCACCTCGACTCAGGTGTAAACACCTGCGGGACCAGAGCTCTTCCGCCTGCGAGACAGTGCCGGGAAGGCGACGGGCTCGCCCTGGAGCCACCAAGCGCCTGTCACTGCAGATGTGGTGCCTCTTACTCTTTTCTCTACGTATAATAGGGAGACATCTCCCTTGCCCTGAGCAGAGTATCAGGTGAGTGCTGCTTCTCCCCAGAGGATGTGCATTGGTTGCCATGGCTACCAGCCCAGCCATGCCCCTGGACCACAGTGTAGGTTGCCTGCACCTCAGTGCACCAGCCTTGACCCAGGCCATCACCTCCCATTGCTGGTTTAGTCTACTGAGAAACAGTGCCCCAAACCCTTGGGGCCAGCTCCCTCACAGGAGCCACAGGGGGCCACACAGGGGGCCAGGCTGTGTAGGCTCTCGGCCACTGGGGGGTCCTGGGCACCAGCTTCCAGCCCTGCCAGGCCTTAGCTCCAGCACCCAGCTATTTCTGGGTGGTCATCAGCTTCCCAACCCCAGTTCACCTGAGACAGCCGCAGGACCGCACCTCGGGCCTGGGCCCCCTGGCTTTGGAAGGACCCAGAAGGAGTGGAAAACGCCTTCAACAAAATAGCGCAGCAGCTGAGGCACAAGCCCGTTCCAGGCAGTTCCAAAACCATCTATCTTTCTGACTCTGCAAGCAATCCACATTCATTTGAGTAAATTTGGAAAATACACAACAGCACAAGAAGGGTGCGACAGTGACTCCCAGTCCCACACAGCGGGGACTCGCCCCCACAGGCCAAGGGTTTTCTTTTCCAGTTGGTATGCTGACATAGATATAGTAGCACAAGCTGCCCCAAATTCGCAGCGATCCGCCTGTCTCAGCCTCCCAGTGCTGGGATTACAGGCGTGCACCACCACGCCCAGCACATCCATTAAAATATAAAATTGGGACTGTAGGGTGTGCACTGTTTAGTGAGTTACTTTCTCTCAAAGTAGTTTTAGCATGTTTCTTAGACCTAGAGCTCCTGGGGCCTGTGAATTCGTGAAGTAACCCTGGTTGGTGAAGGCAGAGTCGGAACCCGTGTGCTCACTCCAGGCACCCAGGACCGAGTCACTTAGTGTGGCCAGAGTGACCGCAGGGGAAGACACTGAGTGTGCGTCTAGACAGGTGACTTCCTGGGTGGCCCCGGGCTCTATGGAGTCAGGGAGGAGGAAGCCGAGAGGGAGGCAGAGGTGGATAGTGGGCTGTGTCCGCCCAGCTAGGCTCGCAGACCGGAAGCTGCTGCCTTGCTGAGTGTGGTGGAGGGCAGGGCCCACCAGGCAGGGACCGGGCAGCTCTGGGTGTGGAGCCAGGCACTGGGCTCCGCTCAGCACCCCAAGAAGGCAGCCAGCAGCCCTGAGTTTGGCTTCAGATCTGCCTCATGCTGGGACTCCACACCTGGAAGACAAGGAGCAAAGCATTGTTTGAAGCCACTCAGGCTGTTAATCTGTGAATTTGTTACTACAACAAACTCTAGCACACCTTTCACAGCTTTGCAAGTGCAGAAGAGATGTTCACGGAAAGCCATGTTCTTGTCATCCATCACCCAGCCGTTTCTGGCATCTTCCCACTCCAGGGACCATGTCTGACCACTTGGGGGCAGGGTGGAGTTGGGACAGGATCTTGCTGTGTAGTTCAGGCTGGTCCTGTACTCACCTGTAGTCCAGGCTGGTCTCAGATTTGAGGGGATCCCCCTGCCTCAGCCTCCTGAATACTGGGGTTACGTGAGTGTACCCCCACTGCTGGCTCACTTGGAGTTTTTATTTTATGGCCTCCACTTTCTCAGCCACACGGATGTCACTATGTGCTAAGCCCTGCGTCCTCCCTGTTTTCCTTCCACTTGTTGGTGGCTGGGCAGTTACTCCAGTTCTGCAGCTGGTTACTGTCTACTCCTAGGCAACACTTTGCAGTCTCCTCCTGTCCTTGCATCTTACCTCGTGCTGTCCCCGTGGTGGGTGAGCATGGTCATGCCTTAAGGAGCCCCGGCTCCCCACTTCTCTGTCAGCTCCGTGGATTTTCTGCCTGACAGCTGAGTCTGGACTGTGCCTTAGCTCAGTTGATTCTAGGGTTGGGTATGAATGTAGAATGGACACAGGCTTGGGAGAGTTGAGCTGTGTTCACAGAGTCCTAGAACAGAGGTCTCCGTGCTTCAGTCCACAGTGAACGGCTGTGTCCACCACAGAACTGCAGTCGCTGGGTCTCAGCGCACAGAAGATGGGGGCTGCGCTTCCACAGGGAGTGTGTCCCTGGACCGACCTGAGGCCGCTGCCTTCGTCCCTGTGCTGGCCATGGGGATAGGTGCTCTCCGCCCCACTGCTTATTCCTTTTTGCTCCTCCGGCACCCCGATGCCCTGCAACTGTTTGCCTCGGTGTCCTTCCTGGGCTCACGTTGCCGGTGTCCACCTGAACGCAAGTGCAGCCAGGTGGGCTGCATGGCACACTCCTCTACTCTGGCTGTTTCCCCGGACACAGAGGGGCGCCCCAGGGAGCTGAGAGCAGGAGGCGCAGCATCTGGACCTCTCGCTTCCTACCCAGCGTACGTGGTGAGCCTTGCAGAGGATGCCCTGCCTCCTGGCCTCATCACCCCTGAAGTGGGCACTGCCACCGACAAGGTGCCCGCCAGCTTCTCCTTCACGGAGCCCCCCGCCCTGGGCACCGTGCCAGTCTCCAGGCTGCGGTGCTGCAGGTGCTGCTAAAACAGACTCGCTTTGGCATTCCTAGACACCTTCTGCTGATTTAGTGCTCTGGGCTGTACGCTCACCTGGGATTTTATCCTTGCAGTGTGGACAGAGTGAATACGCCCAGCTGTTACTGCTGCAGAGCCCCAGGAAGTAGACGCGGCCAGCAAAGACCTGTGGCCGGGACCTGGCACCGG
The DNA here is from genome assembly GCF_000260255.1 of Octodon degus. NCBI lineage: Eukaryota > Metazoa > Chordata > Mammalia > Rodentia > Octodontidae > Octodon > Octodon degus. Next base: position 2,474,466 of record NW_004524652.1, read on the forward strand.
CTGTGGTGTCCAGCGTAAGCTGGTGTCAGATGGTGGCGGCCAGCAGCTGGCTGTGTCCACTGTCATCATCTGGTGACATCAGGGCCGCCAGCAGAGCTGCCTCCACCGATTCCCGATTTCCACCCGAATGGCGCCCTGTGACTTCCTGTCCTGGGTTTCTCAGGTTGTGTCCCCTTTTCCGAGAGGAGACGCAGATGCTTGCTGCTGCGAGGAGAACCTGCAGGGCTGTCCTCACTCGGGCTCCTGAAACGAGCCGCTGGGCAGGCTGCTCAGCCGTGCTCCTTGGGGGGCGCGGCGTCTCGACCCCTGCAGGCCCAGGTGTTCCCCGCCCTCGGGCCCGTCCCTCGGGTACGCGGTCAGGCCTAGAATTGTCTTCCTCGGGGTCCCAGCCTCATGTTGCTGATCCACAGGCGCCTGACTGGAAAAAAAGACAGGATTTGGGGCTCATCTCTTCCTGCCTGACAACAAACACCCTGCTCTTGCCGTGGCCTTGTGTGCCGCTGCCTGCCGCTAGGTATCCAGTCCCAACACGAGCTGTACTGAAAGTCTAGAAGGAACTGTTCCCTTTCTTTTCTGTAACACAGTGCTGCTGAGCAGAAGCTGGATCAAACCTGGCTCTGGTCACTTTCAGGTGACTTCTGTTCTCCCTTAGAACTCTTAGTTTTCCTTCTACGTTCTTATATTTCTTCTTCATGAAACTGCTTCCACTCACTGCTTCAGGGATCAGGGGTGCATAAGGACACCTGGGGACGTGACCTGGCTGGCCAGCGCAGGTCACAGTGGGGTGCAGTTATGCTGAAATGGCAAGATGATTTCTACATTAGGCCAAAGATTAGGAGAAAACAGCTTTATGAGTAAGCCTAGCCGCCGAACCCCTCCCAGGTTATGGCCTGTGTTTGAACGTGCTTCCCAATCCTTACAGATCAGAAACTTGTCTGGTCTTGTGCTTTGTCTGTCTCTGTTTAACTGACTCCTTGGTTTCCATGGCAACCATGATGGCATGCTTTGGTTGAAGTCCGGGGACTCTTCTTTGTAATTAGTTCCCTTCTCCTCTTATCTCTTTTATGTCTGCAACATCTTAACAAGGGTAGGAAGGAGTGAAGGACTGAGGCATCTTTTTTTTTTAAATCCTATTTTATTTTATTTTTAAATGTATTTGGTACAGGGTCTCACTACACAGATGGACTCCTAGTGATCTTCCTGTTTTTCAGCCTTCCAAGTGCTGCAATTGCAGGTGCCTACCACCACGCCCAGTTTCAATTGCTGTCTCAGGTGCCCAGTGGGGGGCTGGCAGAGCACTCCAGGGATCGAGCCCCAGACTGAGGCATCCTGACAAGGGTGGACTAAAGATCAAACTGGAGCTTCTTTTTTTGTAATAAAATTAACCCGAATGAGAGCCACCGCCATCCCCTGCTGTGTAGCCCTGCAGTGTAGCCGCGAGGTGACGCAGTTCTGCCCACATGCGTGGGGCCCGCGGTAACAACCTGTGCAAGCGCTCTGCAGTGCAGGTGCGGGTGAGTCCCGCACTGTTGAGGCCCTGCGCTCTGCTCTGCTCCACGCTGCTGCGGCTGCCGCCGCCCGAGGTGTTCACGTGTGTGCTCTTTACCCGGGACCTCATCTGCAGAAATCTCCCTTGCACAGCCCACCCCAGGGCCCAACAGTGGGTTAGGAGAGGGCTTCTGAGTGTGAGCTCTCTTTGTCTCCGTCCCACGCGTCTGTAGTTCTGGAAACTTTTCTTCTATTAGTTCTTTACTGTGTTGTTTCCTTTGTCCTCTCTAAATTGTCTGGTGAGCTCCATAATTCCATCATGGCCTAGATTTTGAGAAAATAATTCCAGCTGCTAGTCATTCAAGTTAGTTTTTTAGTGTCAGTTGTGCTTTGTTTTTAAATTCTTTTTGTTTCTTTTTTGAGACAGACCGTGATAGGAGTGCACCTCCACACCCAGCTCTGTCTTTCCAAGAGCGCAGGTGCACGGTTGGTTCCTTGTCCTCTGCGCATGTCCTAGGTGTAGCTGCTTTGAGGTGACAGCGACAGTGTCCTAGCCTCTCTTCCTTTCCCGCAGACGTTCCTACTTCCAGTCCCTGGGGACGGCTGCCCGCCAGCATCCTTCTTTCCCACCTCTCCTGTGCAGGCACTGGCAGCCCCTCCCAAGCCTCTGGGATGGGGCGTAAGTCTGGGTGCCTCTTCCTCTGGTCACAGAGAAGGGAGGTGAGCTCGTGCGACCCTGTAGGAGAGCGTGATATTCATGCAGCTAGTGAGCGTGCTAGGCCTTGTCGCCCGCTCTGTTCCTGCCAGGGTGTTGGCCGTATCTGCTTCTCACTACATTGCTCCAGAGGAAGAGGAGTGCCCCGGGATCCCCACAGTGCCCTGCAGCGAGCGCTGCGGCCCAAGGCCGTGCAGCCCGGCAGATGGGCGTCCTCCCTGTGGCCCTGCTTAGGAGATGCCGGCTGCTGCTGGCGCGGGACAGCCCAGTGGACAGGTCTTTCCTTGAGCAGCTTCCTCCACACCGCTGCGACAGAGGACCTCACTCAGGGCCTTAAACCGCGTGTTCACTGCTGGGGCCGAATGCAGGTGCTGGCCGGGAGTGACCTTCCAGCCTCTGGCTACCCTTGTGCTTCCTAGACGTGCGGGTCCCTGCTGCACCTCTGCCTGCGCACGATGGGCGTCACGGAATCTGCTCCTTGTTCCGACTGCGCAGACATTTGAGGAACAGAAGGTGTGGGCCGCGGCTGGGTGGCCCGGGCTCAGCTGTGCATGGCTCCTGTGGCCAGGGGTGCTGGTGCGTGCCTGTAACCTCTGCTTTCTGGAGGGCAGAGGCAGGGCTGCAAGCTCAAGCCCAGCCCGGCCAACTGAGTCAGTTAGCAGGACCTGTGTGTAAGTTAGAAATTACAAAGGGAGTGGGGATGAGGCTCAGTGTAAAGGTCCTGAGTTCAATCCCAGTCACACACACACACACACACACACACACACACACACACACACAGAGATTCGAGGCTTGATGTGGCTTTCGGTGCTCTGCCCACCTGGCTGTCTTGCGCGTGCTGTAGGAGGCTGTGCAGCCACCCTGTGGCCATGGAGAGCTGGGCAGCCACGTAGCAAGGCTGCGTGCCAGAAGCATGGTGGGTGAGTCCACTGGGCCGCACAGTAAACGAGCCTCAGGAGCAGGAGGAGGCCCTGCAGCTGGCCCTCAATGACGGGATCCGCATCCAAGCCAACAGGCAGAGCCGCTGCCGCAGGCCTGGGCCGTGGGACCCTGCGAGACCATGTAGCTCTTGTTTGTGGGGCACCACGAGGGCCTGTGTACTGGGCAGGAGGTGGGTCAGGAGGGTGCAGACCATGCCACCTCACAGTCTGGTGGCCAACCCCAGGACTGCCAAGCCCAGGTCCCAGGAGAGAGGCAGCTTCCAGGCATGAAGATCGGCTTGTGGCCCTGTCCCTCAGCAGAGCTGCCCTGCAGGACACTGGGGCAGAGACAGGCGTTGAGAAGCAGTGGCCTCTCCTCCTGGCCTGCATCACCAGCCTGCTCCAGCGTGGGTAGAGATGAAGAGCAGGAGTCACCAGAGTCCTCGGGGCAGAGCTGGCCTTCCTGTGGGGCGTCTGGGGCACTCCTAGTCTGTTTCATCCTGTTGTCTGGCAATGACAACGCCTCGGCCTCCCAGAGCTCTTGGATGGAGCCGTCCTGGACGTGGCCCATCCCGCGCCGCTGCCTTTCCCACAGGCTGGGCAATGGTGGTGGGCTGGGCCCTCGCTGCTGCGCCCCAGTTGCCCTCAGCCCCGGGTAGCCCTTCTGTACCAGCGCTGAGCTCCCAAGTGGCGGATTCCGAGCTTGCACGGCCTCCATGCTGTGTGGCCCACGTGCATACTCAGAACTTCCCATGCTGACTTTTGCAGGTGTAGTGCAAAGATGCAAAGTGAAACGCACAAGAGGTAGGTGGTTGTGGTGGGCACGCCCGTCACGCCAGCAGCTGGGAGGCTGAGGCCAGAGCATCACTGTGAGCTCAAGGCCAACCGGGGCTCTGAGTGCAAGGCCAGCCTGCACTACTCCGCAAACCCTGCCTTTAGAGGAACCCAGTGAATCTGCTCATTCATAAGTTTTGATACTGATTAGATGTCAAAAGCATGCTAGTTTAGATAACTTGGATTTAATAAAACATTAAAACAAATTTCAGGGCTGGGGAGATAGCTAGGCGGTCTAAGCACTTGCCTGGCAAGTGACCCTACTTTGATCCTTGGTACCACATGTTGTGCCGGCCCTGGAATCAGTGGTGCTCTATGCTGGCCACCACAACCAGGCACGGTGGCACATGCCTGCAATCCCAGAGCTGGGGACGCTGAGACAGGAGGATCACTATGAGTCTGAGCTCCATAGTGAGACCCTGTACCAAATAAATAAATAAGTTTTTTAATTAAAGATTTTGCTTCTAGGGGCCAGGGAGATGGCTCATTGGAATAATCGCTTCCCTGGCAAGCACAAGGGCCTGAGTTCAATCTCCGGTTCTGCAAAAAAAAAAAAAGATTTTGCTATTTTTTTGACATTTTACCATGGACATTTTACCAGAAAATGTGCTCTGCACACAGCTTGCATTCCCTCCTCAGTACCAGCGCTGGCTCCCCAGCTGTGAAATACGCTGTCCATGTCCACGTCCCACACGCTTCCTTATAGAATGAGTGGGCAGAGTCTGCTGTGCCAGAGTTTCAGGGTTATTGGAGCTGGGCCCTTGCCAAGGGCCCCTCCAAGGCAGGAGTGGACTAATGCATACCAGGCTAGAGGGAGCTGGCCACGTAGGCCAGGCCTAGGCAGGCTCTGTGCAAACCTGCACACAGTGGTGAAACACTCACGGGGTACAGGTGAGGAGACAGAAGCCACCAGCTCCATCCGCTGCTCCCTGCATCCCTGCCATTGGCTTGCAGCCCACCTGGTGCAGCACACGGCAGAGTCCACCTGGAGGAGCACACCTGGCGGTGCCCACCTGGCTGCCCGCAGCAGCTGGAGGGCATGGAGGCTGAGGACACTTCAGTCACCCTAGAGGAGCCGCAGGGCTCCTGCTCTAAGGACTGCTGCCTGCAGGAGGACCAGGACCAGGCCACAGCAGGGATGGGAGCAGGGCTGGCCTCAGGTCCCCGAGGTCACATGGAGGCTGCACCACCATTGCTACAAACCAAGGTGCTGGCCTTACGGGTTCTGAGGTTTTATTTGCAAATCAGTGGAGTTCAAGCTTTCTGAAACAAGGGTGCCGTCTTCCTGACTCAAGGCTGTGGGCGGGCACTGCTGACCCCACTGGGGAGTGAGCACTTGCTGCAGTCCCCTGGCAGGGCCCGAGGGCAGCAGGAGGCTGTATCTGGCTTAGCTTTGCCCCTGAAGGAGGCTGCCTATGGCTGGTAGAGCAGCTCATGTCAGCCTGCTCCCTTGTCCCTCTGGCTGAGAACAGAGTAAGCAAGTGCAGTCCCTGAATCCCTGAGTGTCGAGAGTCACTGTGCACACGGAGCATGGGGTTTTTTATGGAGCTGAGGTGTTTTTTTTTTGTTTTTGTTTTTGTTTTTTTTTTTTTACACAGGGTCTCACCTGCAGTTCAGGCTGCCTTGTACTGACTTTGTAGCCCAGGCTGGCCTTGAACTCACAACAGTCCTCCTGCCTCAGCCTCCGAGTGCTGGGATTGCAGACATGCACCACCCTGCCCAGTCTTGCCAAGCATTTTGCATGACTCTGGAATCAGGAGTCCTGCAGTGAAGGGTGGCAAGGCTGTGCTCTTCCCTGGCTCTGGTAGGAGAATCCTTTGCTGGGCATAGCTACCTTCCCGGGTCTCCTCCACTCTCGGCCCTCAACCCTCACTTCTGTACCTTGATGCCCAAGGTAGCTGCCATGAATGGAAAGGAGCTGTTTCCCTCACCAGCAGCCACACAGCAGGGTAGGGGTCCCAGCCCCACACCGCTGCCCTGAGCCTCACCAGCTCCAGAAAGCAGGCAAACCAAAGCCTTCATTTCTACTTCTTAAAAATTAATCAAAGCCTGTGTGTGGTGGTGTGTGCCTGTAATCCCAGCACTCAGGAGGCTGAGGCAGGAGGATCGTTGAGAGTTTGAGATCAGTCTGGGCTACAAAGTGAGCTCAAGTCCAGCTGAACTGCATAGTGAGACCCTGTCTCAAAACAACAACAAAAATTAAGCTTATGGGAGCATGCCTTTAGCTCAGTTGTTTAAGCACCTGCTCATGCAAAGGCAGTCAGGAGCAGGACACCACAGTTCCATCCCCAGCTAGACCTGCCATTGAGGCAGCCTGAGCCACTGAAAAAAAAACCACACACAAAAAAACAACTTGTTAGAACATTTTAGGTGTGCTTAATGATCGCCTTCATCCTAGGGGATTTATACCTGTCTGGCCTCATGCTCACAAGGACCTTTCTGCCCCAGCTCCCAAGTGCTGGGTATACGGGTGTGTGTCCCTACCCCTGTGTGCAGGACATGTCTTGGTTCTCTTTTCCCCACTCTCCTCCCCTCCCTTCACTCCCGGATCCCCTCCTTGTTCACAACAGCCTGTTTCCATTCTCCCTTCTCTTCATCGAGTTTCTTTTCCTTCCTCCCTTCTCCCTTCCCTTCCCATTTGCACACTTGCTTCTCGTGTCACCATTTCTGTGGCTCACTTTGGCTTTACTCTTGGAGTTTCCCACACCGCAGAGACAATGTGAGCTTCACACGTGTGTCCGATTTATTCCCCTCTTAACCCTATGGCCTCCAGGCACACCCACTTAGCTGGACGGGCTCACGCTTTTCTCCCTATGTCTGAGTAGTACGCATTGCCTCCTTTAAAGGCAGCATCGTGAAGAGGAGGTCTCCTGAGGTGCCTCGAGTACCAGGCATCACGCTGGGAATTTAATGCCAGCTGCTACGGCGCCTCAAAACCTGGTGTCCTTTTCCTTGCCTTGTGAAGCCTGCTGGGTCTTGCTCTGCATGCAGGGTGTTCCTGAAAGTCATGGCTTGTAGCTGGTTGTCCCCCAAAGTCTCGTGTGTCATGGGAGGGAGCTTTAGGAGGTGACTGGATCACGGGGCCACGATAGTCATCGCTGGGTGAACCCACTGTTATGTTCACAGTTGGAGGTGGCGTGTGGGCCGAGGGGGGAGGGGGTCCTGGGGCGGGGCCTGGAAGGTCGCTCCCTCCTCCCCTTGATCCCTTGCTGCTTCCTGCCGCCCTGCCCGGGACTGTTCTCTGCCAGCCCTTTGCCACGCCGCCCTGCCTAGGAGCCAGCTGAAAGCTCTACACACTGTGAACCAAGTGAAGCCGCTCCTTTAATTTGTGGGTGCCGGTAAGGTAGCCAAGACTGAGTAGCAATCATACAGAAAAATCTCACAGGAACACGGCTGGGGTCTTTCTTCTCTGAGGCCGCTCTGCTGACGCTTGCAGGGCAAAGCTCCTCCATGTGCAAAGCATTACAGCTTTTTAAAACTGATTTTGCATGTTTAGATTTGGTAATCTGAACAACTAATTTGAAGACAACATCATGTAATACAGCAACCACTCTCAAATTCCTATTGCTTTGTTTGATGAAGTTCTGTATAGTTGATCATTTTTTTTCTATTTTGTATTGTGTTTAGATAAAAAAAGAAGTACATGTACTAAATACAGATTTCAATGGTTCGACTCATGTTCACAAGACTTGCATTCTATGTTTTGTGTAATAATTTTGCTCCTGTTAAGGCAGACATACATGAAAACCTAATCAAAGACTTCTCTACACCTGGAGAGGCTGGGCGGCCGTGCGCTTTGATGCACACAGAGCGCTGTGTAAGGGACGCCTCAGTCAGATCCTCTGGGCCCCTCAGGCCCTGCCAGAGTGGTCTGGGGAGCCCTGAAGCGGCTGCACCCCACCGAGGGCGGAGGGGCCCAGGGCCCCAAGCACTCCCAGCTCAGGATCGCGGCCCAGGCTCCTGCTGTCCCCAGGTTGGTGCTAGGGTACCTGGCAGCGGCAGGGATGATGCGTGCAGCATTTCCAGCTTGGACAGCATGCGTGTCCACTGTGGTTCATTTCTGGAAGCCAGGGAGATGTCCCTGGTGAGAACCGGGGCGGCACCCACAGCCAGACCTCGTGAGCTGGCGCGTAGGCTGCAGCGAGGCCAGGGGACCTGGCACTGCCTCGGCGTCCCACACGCGAGGACAGGTGCGTGACACTGCTGCTGGAGGGGAGAGATATTTACTACGCAGGTTCTGGGGGCAGAGAATCCGGATGTGGGGAGGCCATTTGGCTGTGGCTCAGGTCCTAACATCACGGTATGGTTAAGAGGACCTGGCCCCCCTCAAAGTCCCCACCTGCTTGGAAAGCTGCCGAGCATCCTTGTCAGCTGATGTTCCCACTGAGTGACGGAGCCAGCCAGGCTACCGCAGTGCTTTCTGTTGTGGTACTGGGATGTTTTCAACTACTCCTCAGTGGCCAGGGACAGAGAAGCCATGTGGCCCCCAGTCTGAGCACACCGCGCCCTCCACCACGCTGTGTCCACCCCACCTGCGCTGTGTGGCACCTCTAGTTCCAGGGGGCCCTGAAGCTCAGCTCCTGGCCCTCTGTCCGAGCGGCTGTGCCTTTGCCAGGCTCGGGCTCTCCCTGTAGGACCCTGGGTGTGTTCAGCATGCCACTGTGACCCGTGACAGCTCTGCCTCCCCCATCCTCGCGTCTCTGCTGATCAGCTTTGATTTTACATGCTCTGTGGGAGGGAGGACCCCATGCCTGGCCTCTGGACAGCCCAGCCACGTGGACAGGTGTCCCAGGCCCTGCTCAGGCCTGTGAGTGCTTGTTGAGTGACCAGGTGAGTGTGTGGAGCCCTCTGTGCCTGCCACAGCCGACCCGTCCCAGTCCAAGGTTTCTCCGCTGTGTCTTCAGCACAGTGTCTCCTGTCTTTGGGCCAAGGTGACACCAGCCCCCTCCCATGTCCCACAGAGCTAAATGGCCTGAGCCTTCCTTGCACACACACTTCTTAGAAGAAATTGTGTGTGTTGGAGAGAGAACATGGAAGACACGACCTCTGGTGCAACCTGGATTTTAAAAAAGTAATGAAATTCCACAGTCTGGTAATTTCTTTCTACTCAAATGCCCTCTTTGACAGGAGAGAAAAAAGGCTTTCTGAACAAAACAGTTTAGTTGGTAGGAAATAAGTGGAAAAGATGTTGCAGTTGGCCTGATTCCTGGAACCGGAATTTCTGCTTCTCCCCACAGAAGTGCGGCGCAGGGCAGTGAGGCCCTCCTCGCCCCAGCGGTCTCTCCGGTCCTGCTATCAGCTTCCACCTGTTCACCTAGGGATCGGTGCCCACTCAGGCTGGTGCTTCTGGCTCAGCCTGGGGGACTGCGATGGCCATGGTGCAGGTGCAGGGGGACAGAGGTGGCAGGCCTGCCCTCTGCCTTCCAGTGCCCCGACTCTTGGTGGGACCTCCTGTGGTCCCGCAAGGCAGAGGTCCCCAGCTCTGTGCTAACTGAGGACAGGCCAGAGGCTGGTGCCTTGGTACCCTCAGCTAACCGTGTGGTGGCAGTGGCATGGTGGGGCCAGGGCTGCTGTGGACGTGGATGGGGCCAGGGTGGCCTTGGCCTGCAGCCCTCCTGGCCACAGCTGCCAGCCTCCCACAGTGTGATGCGGAGAACCTGTGGCTCCTGTGGGGACCGTGGAACTTCTCCAGTGTACCAGGCTTAAGGACCACCGCTCCACCCTTGACCTTGAGCAGAGCCCCATGCGACAGCCTCGCAGTGCAGGCGGAGGTGGGTGCAGCCGGCTGGACACGCAGTGGCCGAGGGCTGCCGTCAGAGTGGACAAATAATCTAATAGTCGTGTTTATAAGAATAGCTTTCCAAATGTGAAACCAGTAGGCAGGCTCAGTGGACACTGGCGTGCAGAGGAGGGTGCGGTCACGCTTGTTTCTGGGAGGAGAGCCTGGAGTTGGCCTTCTTGGTGTTTCTCTTTCTGACTTGTTTTTCTTCGTGTTCTAAATTTTATGACATGAATGTCAATTTTTTGTTTGTTTGTTTTTTTAGTACAGAGTCTACAGGGTCTTACTACAGAGATTGGGTTCGGATTCATAGTGGTTCTCCTGTTTTCAGCTTCCCGAGTGCCGGGATTACAGGTGTGCACCACGGTGCCTGTAATGGTGGTCTCAGCACACCCGGGGGCAGGGCTGGCACAGCATGCTGGATATTGAATCCTGGCTGTTGCGCTCTGCCTAAGCAGGCGCTTTAGTCCGCTGAGCTATCTGGCCGGCCCTAAAAAGGTTTATTTTGAGATAAGGTCTCACCGAGTTGTCTAGGCAGCACTCACACTTGGGGTCCCCCTGCCTCACCTTCCTGGAGTGCCTGACCTGCATGGAGTAGTTTTATGAAGGATGTCTCAATAGAACTGCTGGAGCACCGAACTAAATCACACCAGCGCTCTCACATTCTGCCCAGATCTGCGCTCACTGTGGTCAGCAGCAGCCACACTCTCACCTGGACGCTGCGCACACACCAGTGACAGACGCGATCCTGGTGACAGCCACCCTCTCCCCAGGACAGGCCTGCTGGGCCCGGGCTTCCTTCTTCCCCGACACCCACCGCGGGAGCAGTGTGCGCTGCTGAGAGTTGCTGGGGGGCAGCTCTCGAGCCCGGCAGCCTGGACCGTGGCCTGCTGTGGCCTGGGCACTCCTGAAGGTGACCATGAGGACACGGCCCGCTGTCCTCCTTCGGAGATACTCTGGACGCAGCAAACACGTATGGCACAGTGGGGACAAATGCCGCTGTCCCCGCTGCCTGAGTTCTCTTCCTCAGCAGCTACATGTTGGGGTGGGGGCAAAGGCAGGAGGAGACACCCCGACACACGGGGTGCCACACCAGGAAGCGCTTCAACGGCAGCGGCCGGCACAGGTATAAATAAATATGTCCTTTGCGTCTGGAAAGCTACTACAAAGGTGTGTAAGAACTCCTACCAAGACTTCATGGCCTGGAAGACCTCTCCTTAGCCACCAATTCCGGTAATGAAAACGGTGATCACCCCGGTGTCTCTGCCAGCTACTGCTGGGCTCGGGGACACGGAGAGGGTCGCTGCACTCCCGCTCTGTCCACGCACGGCCTGGCGGCTGACGGTGCTTGCAGCACAAGCTGCTTCGCCGTCCCGCCTGTCCCGGACGGCTCTCTCTCCTGCGTGTGCGCGGGAGCGCGGGGCCGCAGAGTACGCAAGGCTGCACCAGCGCCCCAGAGCACTCCTGCCAGGCCGGAGGGCCCGCGCCTGCGCGCTGGCACGCTTGGCTTTGACTAAGCCCCGCCCTCGGACACCTGCAGCCGTGCCCTTGCTGCTGCCCTTGACCTTGACCTTGTGGGGTAGGGGTGGGGTTGCTGCCTCTAGTTGTAAAAAACGACCAAATACCCAAAAAGCTGGCAAGACACAGAAAAGCACTGAGATCGCAACTTAATGGTTAATTGGCATTGTTTCTTAAAAAAAATCTAATGAATAGAATATAATTTATATCTCATTTAGGAAAAATATACCACTTGGTCCTCAGAAATAAACATTAAATGTAAACCAAATGGAAGCCGAGGAGTGACACAGCAAAGGGAAATGGGAAGCGAAGAGATTATCCGTGAAAGTGGAAACGCCTTCCTGCGTCGCTCCCACGCGGCCGCGGCATCCCGAGGCCCCGCTCAGCAGTCCCGGCCGCTGTGCGATGTCTGCAGGGCCCTCCTGGGCCCTGGAAGAAAGCAGAAGACGTCTCCAGGCAGTCCCTACTTTTACCCTTCGCTTCTTTATTACGAATATAAACAGCTCATTCTTTGCCTCTTTATTTGTCTTTTTTGTGTTTTTTTAACAAATAATTTTTGGTAGCTGTATTATGCGGTGATTCATAAAATAACCTTCCTAGTTCTGCTGGGCGAGGTGCGGCATTTCTGTTCCCCGCCCTGTCAGTCACAGCAGGCAGCTTGGGAAAGTGTCCGCGGCCACGCCCTCCATATGAAAGTGTCCCCTCCTGGCTCCCAAACCTGTGATGTGGGACCCAGCTACGGGTCCACACCTTGTCTGGGACCCTTCCCAGGTCATTTCTGGGTTCTTTGGGACACCCACTCGCGGGTCTCCACAGCCCACCTAATGGCCCCCTGGGGCGGGGTTGGCGGTGGTGCAGCACCCCTCTGCGGGGCTGGCAGGGAAGGTGGCGAACTTAACTGTCTTCCTCTGGGAGGTGGGTGAGTGCGGCGCCTCTGGCCGGGTGGCCCCGCCCACCGCCCAGTGCACCTGGCCCAGCACCTGCTGCTGGGCGCCTGCCCTGCTGAAGAGCAGCTGGTCTCTGTCCTTGCAGCTGCCTGGGCCGTGGTCTATGGCAGTCGTGCGCTCGTCCAGGGGCGGCGCGGTGTCCCCTGCGCCCTCCAGGAGCTCAGCCTCATTGCCCAGCCACACCCAGTCATGCGAGTGGGTCACCGAGGCCTGGCCCTCGGGCGGCATCTGCTTCTGCCTGAACTTCAGGGCGAAGGTGGCACAGTTGATGAGGAAGACAAGGATGGCCAGGCAGAAGACACCCAGCAGAGCGTACATGCCGATCTCCAGGTCGCTGAGGCTGCGCGCCGCGGGCACCAGGTCGCCATCCTGCAGCCCGGCCCCGGCCCGCGGGAGTTCCCCACGCGCGGGGAAGTTGGTGAAGTCGATGGGGATGTTCTGCAGTGGCTCCTCCCCGGGTGCCGGGGCCCCGTCCAGCCGGCTGCTCTTCACCACCCTGTTGCCCATCAGTGCCTTGGCGGTGGTTGTGGCCCTGCGCAGCGCCCCCTCCTCACGCTCCCTGGCCAAGCCGCCCTGCAGCCGTCCCTCGGGGCCCTTCTGCCTGCGGTCGCTGGCGTGGTTCTCGATCTCCTCCTCCTCCTCCTCCTCCTCCCTGGCATCCCCTGTAGAGCTAGCATCTGCATCGCTCTGTCCAAACTTGACCCTGACCTTGCCGAAGCCCACGGCCAGCACGCTTTTGCGCTTGGATTTCTGGCAGGACTCCGCAATGCTCATGTCCACGCGGATCAGTGGGCCCTGACCTTCCCCCTCGGCCACCATGATGGGCCACCAGGGCGAGCGTGATGGGGGCACGGACACGACAGCCTCGTCCAGGGAGGTGGCAGCCAGGGAAAAGTCCTTGCTGTCGTAGATGTCCACAGGTGTCACTGAGCCGTCACTGAACTGCAGCCAGGTACTGAGCACAGCTTCCTGCAGGGAGACAGGCAGTTAGGGCCAGTCGGAGGGAGACCTTCCCAAAGAGCTCCTGGGGGAGTAGGACCCAAAGGACCGAGCAGGACCCCAGCCAGGCCCATGGTCCATGCATCTGGGGAAGGATCCAGGCTTTATACTAAGGTCAGAAAATTCACCTGAAGCTGGAGCAGTTCTAGAACAGCTCCTACCAGGAGAGCAAGCAGATGCACACTGGAGCATCTGTGTGGTCCCTGGGAGGCTCCCGGTCACCCTTGGATTTGTGTGCTGGACCAGGTATGTGAGGACAGAGGCTGGGGCATGGATGGAGGGGACAGAGCCCAGAGAGGTGGGCAGACACAAGGGCTCAAAGGGAAACTCCCTTCCTTTCAAAGGCAGAAAAGTGGGCTTATCCTGCCCCTGGCCTGGCTTCACCATGACAGCTGTGTGTCACATACCACATACCCTGGGGTCCTGGCTCCACTTGCAGTCTCTGGGGCTATCAGAAGAAAATAGGAAGTTCAGAGCGGTGTAAGGGGCTGAGCTCATTGGAAAGATCTGCTCTTGTATCTCTGGAGCAACAAAGCCACATGAAGTCCCCACTGTAGGGATACTAAAGGGGCCTGAGGGCCTCCTGCCCCACCTCTAGGCCTGGCCAGGTCTCAGGAAGCTCCGCTGTCCCCTGCCCACCCTTTGTCCATGATGGCCCTTGGCGAGCACAGAGTCATGGAGGGCACCTTTCCCCTGAGCTGTGGATGCCTGCTCTGCCTCTTGGCTGGAGCTGGAGCCTCCCCCAGGTAGACTCAGCGGCAGCAGCTCTTCAGCACCAAGGACAGAACCAGAGACACCCGCTGGCTTCCTTGCATGCACTGAGGTGATTCTACTTCTGTTCCTCTGGCCTCGCGGCCCCTCGGCCCAGGTAGCCCTGCACACTTGATGACTGGGGCTCGCAGCAGTCCTCCCCTCTCAGCCCGCTGAGTGCTGTGATCCCAAATGTGTGTCCCACACCTGTCATGCCTTCTAGTAAGCAGGCGGAGCTGACTTCCACTGGGCATTCACGGAGGGCAAGGCTGTGCAGCCTTCTCCTCTTTCACAAGACAGGCATGGTTATGACCCCTTGGTAAAGAGAGGTCAGCAAATGCTTCCACAGTTCGGGGCCCTGCTCTCGATCATGACACCTGAGCGCCCCTGGCAGCCATCACCAGGGCCGAGAAGTCAGCCTGGCCCAGGATGTCCATGACCTGTGCCCTATGTGTCCCCTCCTTCCCACCCTTCCTGCCTCTCACATTGCATGTCTTCGACTCTGCAGCTGCCGCCAGAGCAGGACCCTGGCCACAGGTGTGGTGGAGAACCCTACTCCTGGAGACCAGCAGAGCAGCTGTCATGGTTGGGCCTTGAGCCCTGCTGGGGTGGCACCACTCAAGATTAGCTGTGTGCTGGCCGGTGGGGCTGAGGTCCTACACAGCCCCTGTGGGGCTGCCGGTCCTGCCTGTATGGTCAGGAAGGACATGGGGCTGGCTCCACTCGAGTCACATGGAAAGCCACACAAGACTTCATGGGAAGCAAGCCAAGTGCTGTGGCACTGTCCTCTCTCCCGAGAAAAGAAAGATGGTCTTCCCTTGCTGGGAAACATCCACCAGAGGGTCCCGAGGAATGTATGTGGGAAGGGGGGCAGGCTGATGTCTGAGACGACAGAGGGACTGGAAAGGCCCTAAGACCAACCCACAAACAAGGGCAGTACCAGTGACATAAACCACTAGGAGATAGAAGTGGAATCACACCGACAGGGTAGGAGTGGATGGGATCAAGAGAGAGGTTTAGAAAGAACTGAAGAATTTCTAGAAGTGGGAAGCAGCGACTGAAATTAATTACCCAAAGGATGGTCTAGAGAGTGGACTGCCCATGTCGGAGGGAAGAACTAGCCCCACCAGACGAGGCCAGCACACTCCCTCAGGAGCAAAAAGACTCACTTTGCTTATAAACAAAAGATGTGGAAGGCACATCCAAGGGGCCCCGGGAGGGACGCAGATACCCAGCAGCTGCCTGGGAAGAAGGAGCAAGGGTGGGGGAGGGCAGGCCAGAAGCAACTGTGACCCTGTTATGGCTTGTGTTTAGTTGTCCCCCAAGGCCTCATTGTAGTCATGGGGTGGGGACTTCTAGAGTTTGAGATTAACCCATGATCCACTGGGATTATGGGTGTGAGTACTACACCCCACCCTGGGGCAGAGAACCTGAATGTAATATAAGAGAGACAGACTTTCTCTTTCTGTTGCATTGTTGTTGCTCCGCTGCGGTGAGCTGCTGCCCGCTGCCGTGTGCCGCTCTGCCTTGGAGCCAGCCGGGTATGGACTGAAACCTCCACTAACTGTGAGCTAAATAAACCTTTCCTTCCTTCATTTTGGGTGGTGGGTATTTGTCCCAACAGCAAGGGAAGAGTAACTGGGAAACCCTCCAAAGCCCTACATGGAGGTGCGTGTGTCTCCAGGGTCTGAGAAGTTCTGTTACTTGCTTAGGCCAGCTGGCGCTGGGGGTGGAGCGTCTTTTGCGCTTGGAATAGAAAGCCTGAGCCGCCAGAGAGCGGACTCCGAGGAGGGAGGGACGGAGGGAGGGAGAAAGCACTTCACCAAATTTGAGGATGGGTGGCTCAGCCGCCTTCTCATCACTGACACATAGAACCATTCATCCAGGACTTAGGGAAGAGTTTGTTTTGGTCCAGGAGTCCAGAGAGTCCAAGGAGAGAAACCCTCCAGGCCACGCCACGCTAGGCCACGCCAGGCCACGCCTCTCCAGGCCACGCCCCGCCAGCCAGCCCTGTCTCCTACCAGGAAGTCTGCTGTAAACTCCCAATCCAGTCACTTTCTCAAAGCCCTGCCTCCCAGCATAGCAGCGTCTGGGATCCTCACTGGTTTAAATCAGAACAGGGGGGAGCTCCCTGCCAGTTCCTGCACATCTGGCCCACGCGGTCCAACACTTTTCTTTCTGCTGCCGGGGCCCCTGTGGCCTCTGTTCCTGCCTGCATGGAAGGGCGGGGGAAGCAGAGCTCACCAGCAGCGATCTTCCGGTGCTGCAAAGAACAGCTGCTCCCTGCTCCTCGCTGCTCAGCTACAACGTGCCACCTAGCCCCGCCCGGCCTGGCTCCCGACTCCAGGAGGCCAGCTGAAACCCCCTGGGCCAGGCCACAGCTGAACCGGTGCCCTCCTCCTAGGTTACGCCCTCCCAACCCCTGCGGGGTGGCCTGCTCCCCACTTGTCTCCAGCTCAGCTGTGCAAACCAAAGTCAGACAGGCCAGGGCTACACCAGGCTGGCTCCGCCCTGGCTCCAGTCTGCAGGAAGGAGGAGTCCCTGCCCCGCCCTGATGCCTGCAGCCCCGCCTGATGCCAGCGGCCCCTCCTCTCACTTCTTCACTTCAGCCCTCCCTGGGAAGGCGGGCTCTGGGCGCACGTGTGCAGTCGCCCTCTCATCCTGTGGCTTTCCCACTTCCCGGAGGAAGACCTCAGGAGCCAGCTCCGTGCTTGGCGCCTGATAGGAAACTCTGCTGGCACTGGGCGCGCCTCGCAGCTGACTTTTCTTCGAGAACTGATTTTCTTCATTCCAGATGGGGAAAGAAGCTGATGTGGAACAACTGGAAAGGCTGCTGCGGGCAGAGACGTTCCCAAAAATCTCCATGCTGCCCAGCTTCGTGACTCAGCCCAAGTTGGTCCCCTGTGTGCCTGACACAGGAAGGTCCCCTGCGTCCCCTTGGACACTTCGCATTCCGAACACAAGACTCCTAGGTAGCTCTGAAGAAAGCACACCCGCCAGCGCCAGGGTCTTGGGCCAGTGAGAGCCGTGAAGCCCTGCCCAGTACCAGGGCAGGTGACTCCGCTGAGGAAGACAGATGGGCTGGGAGGCCCTGTGCTGCACAGAGCTGTCAGCACTGTCCCCGTCCTCTCCTGCTCCCTTCTCTCTGTGCTTTCTAACCTGGAAAACACTGCACAGGCGTACCTGTGCTTGGGGAGCCGGCAGGACTGCTGTGCACGGTGTGTGCCAGGCAGGGCGCAAGGGGCCGGCAGAGCCACCGGCTGGCGCCCGTGGCCAAACACGCTTGGCAAGGTGAGGCCGAGGCGAGGGCGATGTCCCCGCGACTGCTGTGCTTCGGCAGGCACTTCCCAGGGCACCACTGCGGGCAGCGAAGCACAGCAGCGCTGGAGGGAAGTGCTGACCAGGAAGGCAGGAACCAGTGAGCAGGGTTCTGGCTTCTGCCGGGCGCACGGGGCTCTGAGCCGCTCCATCCGTCCCTGCATCTGGCTCTGCGAGCCGCACCCAGCAGAGCGCTGGGCACCGCCGACCTGAGTGCTTATGCTTGGTGTCCTCCGAAGCTGACAGTCGGGGCACTCGTCATGTGGCAGTCGCTGCCCAGTATGCTGTGGGAGCTGTGGACCTTGGCCACAGCTTGTCACTGTCCTCTGCAGGCCCAGGCGACACACGGGGTCCCAGCCTACATCCCTGGCCAGGCTCTGCCACCGCACACACTTTAGCCATGTGTCCTCCCCCCACATCCTCCCTCCCTGTGGACAGTCATGCCACTGCCGTGGAACCTTGGGCAGGGGCGGTCTCTCTGTTCTACCCCAGGACTCCATCACCTGGCAAGGTAGGCCACACCGTGCATCTGGTGGCCTGGGCTCCTCCTCTCCCAGGCACCCACCGTGGAAGCCAGGGTGGACGGGCATCCGGAGCAAGGTGCGTCTGCCCTGGCACTCCTGCCCAGGCCTCTGCATGAACGGTGATGAGCATGGGGGCTGTTGTCCTCTCGGGAAAGTGACAAGGGCCAGCGCTGCACTGCCCACTGCAGTCCATGCCCGGGACACAGTGGGCATGGCTTATGACTCAGGTACCAGGTGCTTCGCCCTCCCTGAGGCCTTGGCACAGGGCACCAAGGTGCAGAGATACACCCGAGCAGATCTCCTTTCTGTCCCTCTCTCAGACAGAAGCTTTCTTTCCCCCAGTAAATATTCTGATCTTAACCTCTGTTTGTTCCTAAAATTCATTCTTTGGTTTTAGAGAACACGAATTCATCCAGGTATCTTTCAGGTTGGGGGTTTCATTCCCCTATATGAAAACTTTTCAATTTTTCACTTAAAGAATTACTTTAGGGCTGCTTTTTGGCACACTCAAGCTATTCCCATCACCATTCATGTACTTTGGGGCCATTTTTAGGATAGAAAGGGTTATTCCAACACAAGCGCTGTGGCACTGTGACAGCAGGACTGAGAGCTGAGTGGTGGGCGGCTGGGCAGCACATCTGACACGGCTGCTCTGGGCCAGGAGACGCCTCACGTTCCTGGCAGAGTACCACGAGACGCTAGTAGGCTAGCATGAAGGAACTTATGAATTGTTCATTTCTGGAAATTTCCATTAAATATTTTCAGGCTGTGGTTGACAACGGGTAACTGAAACCTTGGATAAAAAAACCTCAGATAAAAGGGGACTCCATGTAATGTTTTGAATAAGAATATACACTAGTCACATTTACCCAATGTGCGCATAAACCCCTTTTTTCGCTTCCAAGCTCCAGAAAACAGAAAGTATTCCGTACATTTATTTGAGGGTCCTCAACACGGGTCTTCCCACCGCTGTTGTTTTTGATTTTTAGTGCTGGGATCAAACTCGTGCCCTTCTCCCGAGCTCCATCCCAGGCCTCATTTAAGGGTTATTTTGAGACAGAGACTCCCTGAATCACTGCGTGGCCCAGGCTGGGCTGCATCTGCTCCCCTCCTGCCTTAGCCTTCTGCTGTGCTGGGCATTCCCACCTGCCTTCCTTGTGGCCAGTGGAACCAGAGAGTTCTGCGCACTGACCACACCGTGCCAGGTGTCAGAGGCAGCTGCGTGCGGGTCCTGGTCCCCACCCTACCTCGAGCCTCCGAGGGTCCCCTCACAAGGAAGCTGAGCCAGCTGTGGTGGTGTCCACCTGTAATTCCCACGCTAGGGAGGCTGAGGCAGGAAAAGCACAGATCCAAGCCCAGTCTGGGAGACCCTGTCTCAGGGTGAAAAACTGAAGGACAGGGGCCATGTCTGTGTGCAGGCCCAGGATCCACCCCAGCCACAAAAGACAGGGAAGGAAGCAGGGCAGGAGGGCAGGCCAGTGGGGGTGGCGGGGGCTGGCCCTAGGGTAGCAGCCCTGCAGGCTGGGCCTGCCGGGGATGCTGGAGTGTCTGGGGCACCCGGGCTGGGGAGAGGCTCGGTGGCTCAATAGCAGGTCTGGGGAGCCGTGGCCTGATCTCTGGCTTGGGAACTTCCTGCTCCTGTGGGGACAGGAGGCGGTGGTGGAGGGGACCCACCCTGCCCCTCCTCCAGGTGGGGTTCCTACCTGTTTGGGGGTACGCAGCAGCTCCTCAGCCGTGGCCACGGCGGTGATGGCCTGGCTGTGCTCCGTGTAGGGGTGGAGGGTGACGGACAGCCCGGCCACCAGCTGGACAGCCAGCTCGGTGATTGACACCTTGTCATCTAGCACGGTGACGGTCTTCTCTGCCAGGATGGAGTCAGACAGGGGGGAGAGCACCTGGGGGTGAAAGGGTATGGGGAGAACGTGGTGCACCTCCCTCCAGGCATCAGCACCTTCTGGCACAGTTCATAGGCAGGACCAAGGGGGTCACACACCTCCCTCACTATGCACCCCAGCCCATTCTGTGTCTTAGGAGAATCAGTCACCCCTGCCCCAAGATATTTCAGTTCTATCTGTTGAAAAACAAATAAACACTGTAGTCCACAATGTCTTCATTTTTATGCATTTTTTTAATTTTTTTTTATTTTTTATTTTTTTTTTGGCGGGAACAGATTGACTTCAGGCCCTTGCGCTTGCCAGGGAAGCATTATTCTACTGAGCCATCTCTCTAGCCCCCCCACAATGTCTTTAAAAGGGGTGGGTGGGGGCTGGGGAGATGGTTCAGTGGAATAAGCACTTCCCTGGCAAGCACAAGGGCCTGAGTTCAATCCCTGGTTCTGCAAAAATAAATAAATAAATAAATAAATAAATAAATAAATAAATAAATAAATAAAAGGGGTGAGCCCACCAGTCTAGCTGGGGCAGTGTTGTGCAGTGCACAACCTGGTTTACTGTACATGGTGAGTCTATGGACAGGATTCAGGAGAAGGGGCACAGAGCCAGGCCCTGTGCAGCCGGAATCGCGCTCTCGGTGCATCGCAGAGCAGAGGCCGGAGGTGTTGGGGCCTGCGGGGGCCACCGCCGTAGGGGTGGGGAGAGGACTGGAGGTTGAGGAAAAGGCCACCCCCACGTGCCCTGAAACCCTGCCATCTGACCCATTTCTTTAGCGACAGATAAGATGAGAAGGGCATTTGTTGAGCGAACAAATGGTGGGGCGGAGGAGCGGTCGGTTCCTACCTGCACGGTCGTCATGCCGACCTCCCTCCCGGCCAGGACACCGCGCTCCTGCAGCGAGGCCACGTGCGGCGCCTCCAGCTTCATGGAGTCCGCTACCAGGCCCGTGACGTCGAACTGCCAGTCGGGGCCCAGCAGGTGGCTGGGCTGTGCCCAGGGCCCGGCCGCCTCGGCCACGAACTGGGCGAGGACGCGCACGCTGGCGCGCTGGAACTGCAGGGCGCAGCCGCGGCCGCGCCGCTCCTCCTCCTCCTCCTCCTCCTCGCTGTCGCGCGTGGGCCTGGGGGAGCGCACGGAGGCTGCAGCGGGAGCGCGGGCAGTGGCGCCTCTCACGCAGGGACCGTCACGCCTCGTGTTTAAGCTCTAATTTATATATATATA
>NW_004524652.1:2495470-2570900 GCF_000260255.1 Octodon degus
TTGAGAAAGGGTTTCCCTGTGCAGTTCGGGCTGGCCTTGAGCTCACTTTTGTAACCCCCAGGCTGGTCTCGAACTCGGAGAGATCCTCCTGGCTCAATCT
This sequence comes from Octodon degus, assembly GCF_000260255.1. Taxonomy (NCBI): domain Eukaryota; kingdom Metazoa; phylum Chordata; class Mammalia; order Rodentia; family Octodontidae; genus Octodon; species Octodon degus. The sequence continues at coordinate 2,495,571 of NW_004524652.1, forward strand.
CCCGAGGGCTGGGATTGCAGGCATGTGCTACCATGCCCGGTTTCTAATTTATGCTTTGGTCCTGGGAATTGAACTCAGAACCTCGTGCTTGCTAGGCAGGCGCAAGGCCGCTGAGCTACATCCCCGAACCTTAAGTTCTAATTTAAATAAATGCATAAAAGCAACTGCAGTGCAGCGTGGTGCCCCGTGCGACGTCCTGCGGCCACCTGCGTGCGTGGCGGCCACGCAGCACACTTCTGTTCGCAAGCTTTCTGCCGCCTCGGGGTGTTCTGCCACACAAGTGAGCCACTGCCCGAGGCGGGCTGGGCCCACACGCTGAACGTGTAGAGACTCTTCCAATCTCAGCCAGGGAAACTGAGGCGCAGGTGGCTGGAGCAGCCCACAGAGCAGGAGGGGGCAGAGCTCTGTGGGGCAAGACCCGCACCCCATGCACATGTGGCCTCTGTGTGGCCTGGGAGGCCACGTGTCCCCCCAGGCCCGGGCCACCCAAGTCCTCCCTGCAGATGCGGGTCTGGCACTTCTCAGCCCTGGCACCCTCCCCAAAGCCTCCTCTAGTGTCCCTCAGAACAAGCACGATCCAGACTCCGGCAGGGGCCGCCCAGAGTCGCGGAGTAAATGAGTTCTTCCTCTGACTTTACTTCTTTCCTTCCTTCCCCCCTCGCTCCCTCCCTCTCTCTCGTTCCTTCCCTCTCCCTTCCTCTCTTTCTACCCTCCCTCCCTCCCTCCCCCTTTTCCTCCCTCTCTGTTTTCCTTTTCTTTGCACATGGTGAGCCCATATCCAGGGTAAATGCCCTTACATCCATCCCATGATTTGGCCCGTGGAAAGCATTTCCAGCTGACCTGTACTATAAGGTAATTCCTCCCTGATGTCCGTGTCCCCCGCCTCTGGAAGCGCCGCCACTAGGGGCAGGGGCAGGAGAGCCCTGCAACCATGAGGACCCCCGCGCGAGGACCCCACAGTGGCTGTTGCCATGGAGGCCAGTTTCTGTGGCCCCACCCTGGGCTCACCTCTTGCTGTCCACGATGGGGACCCGCCACCCCTTAATCTGGCTGAGCTCCGTGTCAGAGATGTCAATCTGCAGGGGCAACCGGGGGACCCACACAGTGACGTGCAGCCGGGCACTCAGGTACTGGTACGTGAAATTCACCACTGCGTCCACCTTGCCCTTAATCTCTTTGCCGTTGACGAAGACATAGTCACAGTGGTCAGAGACCTGCGAAGACAGGGGGACAGAGGGGCAGAGAAGTCGCAGGGGTGGCCCCCACGCATCCTTAGTTCATTTTCTTTTCTTTTTTTTTTTTTCCTTTTTTGTGGTACTGGGGGAAGAACCAACAGCCTTGCGCTGCTGGCCACTGCGCTCCCACCGCGCCTCTGTCAGCTCCACTTGCCTTACAGAGCCGAAGAAGGGGTGTGGCGCAGGTGGTGTAATCCTGGTGATCTTGGAATCAGGGACAAGGAGGGTGCAGGATCCGACCGAATGGGAGGAGACAGACGCAGCAGGAGGCGGTGCGTGCGAGGCTGCCCCTCCGCTCAGGGTTTCTTGAGGCTCCTTGCGAAGCACCCGGAAGGGCCCAGCGGGCTAGGAGGTGGGACAGGATGCGCCAGCCCCTGCCTCGCACGGGCGCGGGGTGCCCGCCTGAGCCAGTTCGTGTCTTGGCCAGCGATCTGCGCCCCAGCTGCAGGGCGCCCGGGAAGCGGTCTCAGCCGCCGGTGCGCTCCGGCCTCCCAGGAAATGCGGGCCACGGCGCGCCCTTCACACAGCGTCCTCACCGTTCTCCGCTCTCCCCTCTGCCCACACAGTGCCCGTGTCCCTCGGGCACCCCAGCTCCGTGCACGCGCGGCCCCTTGCCCAAGTCCCGGCTCGGTGCAGACCAGGTGCCTGGCTGGGCCTCCGCCGATGCCCGGGATGGCTTCTCTGCTGGAGTTTGCGTTCCGGGCAGGAAGGGCAGGATTGTGCGGCAGACCCTCAGCCTGCAGCCCTTCCCTCAGCTGCCCTTTGTTTTCCCGTGTTTAGCAGATTGTCTCTTTAGGAATGGGTGACCCAAACCGGAGAGAAATTGGACGCAGAAAGAAAACAATTGGAAGAGCCCGCCAGCAGCTGGCCCTGGGCTCTGCGGCTGCCACTCAGATGAGCCACGCCCGCCCCCGGCCACGCCCAGGCTGGGGAGGAGCCGGCAGGAGAGGCCGGCCCCAAGGCGGGGCGGGGCCACGTGAGAGAGGGCGCCTGCGCAGGGAGGAGGGAACCGTGTGTGGGAGGGAGGAGGGAGGAGGGAGGAGGAGGCCATGTGTCTGTGGCTGGTGAGCGGAGGGCGAGGCCATCGGTTCCTCTCCCAGTGCCTCGGCGCAGCTATGCACCCTGGAGTTAGTCCAGGACTCTCTGTCACCCCAACGAACAGAAAACCCCAAACAGAAACCAAGTGGACTTATTGGGAGACAGCAGATCTGTTGTGGGCATGCAAGTTTATGGGATGAGATTGAACTTGGCCCGTGCTTCTGTATCTCTTCTCAAAAATGCGACATATTTGAAGGCAAAATCTGACATCACATTCATCTTCAAATCTCTTGGTTCCATATACCAGCTTCTCATGAAGCAGGAGCACAGCAAAGTGAATATTGGATGGATAGATGGATGGGTGGATGGATGGATGAACAGACAGGTGGCCAGATGGGTGGACAGATTGATGGAGTATGGACGGATGGAGGGCGGGAGGAGGGCTGCATGATGGGAGGGGGGTGGGTGGATGGACACATAGATGGAGTATGGACCAGTGGAGGGACGGATGCGAGCAGGGTGGATGGATGGATGGACAGAAGGTGGCCAGATGGGTGGACAGATTGATGGAGTATGGACGGATGGAGGGCGGGAGGAGGGCTGCATGATGGGAGGGGGGTGGGTGGATGGACACATAGATGGAGTATGGACCAGTGGAGGGACGGATGCGAGCAGGGTGGATGGATGGATGGACAGAAGGTGGACAGATGGGTGGACAGATTGATGGAGTATGGACGGATGGAGGGCAGGAGGAGGGCTGCATGGGTGGGTGTGGATGGACAGATAAATAGATGATGGAAGGATAAAAGGGCAGACAGACAGACAGATGGACGGATGAGTAGACCCTTTCATGAGGATGCCTGCTTCACCAAGGACCTGGGAGTAAGACTCTGAAGAGACACAGGAGAAGCAGTGGGGACGTGACAGTCCATCTGGACACATCGTCCAGCAGCTCCCGGCAGTGCTCCGCCACCTCTCAGGTCACTGGCTCCCACGAGGGCACACAGAGAGCTAGTTCTGCTGCAGAAGTGCAGAGCCACACAGGTGAGCGGCACGTCTCGGGGCAAATGAAGTCACTCGAGTGGCACTTTCCACGCTGAGCTCTGATTGCCACGTTGCTTGTCTGTCTCCTCCTAGATTGAGAGTTCCGGATGGAGCGGGGTTCCTTCTGGGGGTCTGTGGCCTCAGCGAAGGGATGTCCAGCGCTGAGCCGTGGACTCTGGTGATTGACCACTGTTATGGTTTGTGTCTAGTTGTCCCCCCAAAGCCTCATGCAGTCGTGGGGCGGGGACTTCTAGAATTTGAGATTAACTCATGGTCCACTGGGATTATGGATGATCCAAGGCTCGGATTATGGGGTTTAGTACTGCTGGGATTATGGGTGTGAGTACTTCCCCCAGCCTGAGGCAGAGAGCCTGAATATAACATAAGAGAGACAGAGAGACAGACTCTGTTGCACTGTCACTGCTCCTCCTCCATTTTGCTTGGCTCTCTGCCACTGCCATGAGAGGCTGCCCTCAGCCATGCGCCGCTCTGCCCTGGAGCCAGCCGAGTGTGGGCTGAAACCTCAGTAACTGTGAGCTACATAAACCTCTCCTGCCTTCATTTTGGGTGTCAGGTATTTTGTCCCAGCAACGAGAGAAGAGTAACTGAGACAACCACCCTGTGCCCAGCTTTTGGGGCCCCGGATGGCCACTTCGGGGCTGGGGTCATTTCTGTCTCACGCTTCTGCTGCAGGGCCAGCTGTCGAGGCTGGGCTGCGAGAATCTCCTCCCCTGCTGCGGCGGGACGGGGCTGGTGGTGGGACGGGATGCATGCAGGTCTTCTCGCTCTTGGTCCAGAGCAGTTTAAGGCTGACTCTGTGCCGAGCGGGATGGAAAGTGATTGGAGCCAGGGTCTCCGACTTGTCGTGAGCGTGTCCACATGGCCCTGGATCTGGCAAGGTGTCAGCATAATAGCTGAGCCCGAGCCAGAGCAGCGCTCCCATCTTTAATCAGTGTTGTAACTTACGGACCATTGACGTTTCTCATTTAGCACCTTTCCAAGCCTGGTGGGCAGGAACACAGCCTCTCCAGAATACACAAATAAGGGACAGGAAAGGCAGAGGCATGAGCTTCGCTGAGCCAACAGCCGACAGCGTCATCACTGTCCCTGTCCCCGTGCTCTCGAAGGTGCCCCACATGGCTGAGGAGGTCCTGGGACATTCACTGCCTCCGCAGTGGCTCTCAGCTGCAGCCGCAGCCCCACAAGGTGCGCGGGCTCTTCTACAAGAAGGAGCCAGGTTCCTGTCGTCGCAGCTCCCCGGGAGGCTGAGGCAGGGGGATCCCTGAGCTGAGGTCAGCCTGCTGTCCCTGCCTAAAACCACACTCTCAGAACCTCCTCACGGCCTGCTCTGCGTTGCCCTCCCTGTCAGCACTCGCCGCCTGTGTATTCGCCTGCTCCTCTCGGTGGCTGTCCGTCTTCTCTCACCAGAACCCAGGTTTGGGGTGCGAGGACTTTCACCCCTTCTGTTCCGTGCTGTGTCCACAGTGCCCAGAACTGCTCCTGGCAGTGCTGCCCCTCTGTGATGCCATAGTAGGGAGGGCTGGGTCGGTCGAGCTTCCAAGCTAGGTCTTCTGAGCCTGCACAGTCCTTCTCTACCAAATGGGTCACCAGGGTGAAATCCCACTGCCTTCAGCTTGTCACACTCTGGCCCTGGGGACAGGTGAGTCTCCTGCCCTGGGGACAGGTGGTCTCGTGGTTGCTGAGTGGTAGATGGTAGCTGGGTGGCCTGATCAACAGAGGACTAGATGGATGGCAGGATGGATGGACAGCGAGGAGGGAGGGTGGGTGAGTGAGTGGAAGGATGACTGTGTCAGCAGAAGGAGGGACGGAGGGACGGAGGGACGGAGGGACGGAGGGACGGAGGGACGGAGCGACGGAGGGACGGAGGGACGGGGATGGGGCATGGACAGGTGTGCAGGCCTGCAGATGGTGGATGGGAGGTATCATGCAGCGAGAGATGGCAGCAGCCACAGCCGGCTCGAGCGGCCGTAATGGCAAGCCCCAACTGTGCAGGGCGCCTTCCTCCCGTCCCATGCGTCCCTGCGCCGTCCGCTCCCACGCCCATGAGGGAGGAAGGGACGCAATCCCATGGGAAAAGCAGCCCAGGGGCGGCTGCAGTCCACCAGGAGGGGCACAGAGGTTGGGACGGCCCGGGCTCCCAGGATGCACCCTCCTGGCCCCGCCCGCACCTGGGTTGTGCCCAGAGCTGCAGGAGGCTTGTCCTTCCCAGGCGGGAGCAGTCACCACTGCCCGTTCCTGGAGAGGCAGCGACAGTCAGCGCCTGCCCCTGCCCGGGCTGCCCCGCTCCTCGTGCCGGCCACCGCCCAGCTCTGCCCAGCTCCTGCCCCACCCGGACAGCACCCTCCACACTGCCCCAAGGGAGGAAAGAGCCCTCGCCTGTGCTGTCCTCCTGGCTCCCGGCGTCCGCGGGACCCGCTTCCGCCCGTCCCTGGGCTGCTCCCCATGGCAGCTCTCGCACGCTCTGCCGACGCTGCTTACGGGCCGCCCCGCCTCGCTTCCCACAGCGTTGCCCGACTGGGCCCTTTGTGCAGAAACTCTCCCACGGTTCCTGACCAGGCTGGAGTCTTCTTTCCGTCCAGGTCATGACGTAACATGGTCTCTTGAGAGAGACTTTCTCTGACTAGAACCTATCCATCCGTCCTCACCTGCCCACCAGTCTGTCCATCCCGCACTTGCCCGTCCATCCATTTACCGTCTCTGATTCATCCGTCATCTCTCTGCGCATCCATCTGGTCTGCCCCTCCTCCCAGACTTTCTGTCTACTCAGCTCTCTACTGTCTGTCTATCTTCTGTCTGTCTATCTATCATCCATCTATCACCTATCTCATGCCGTCTGCCTATCCACTCGTCTTCCATCCCCCACCCCCATCTTCTATCCGTCCTACATACCGTCCATCTGCCTATCCATCGCCTCTTCACAGCCCTCCGTCCCTCCCTCCATGCAAGGCTGCAGACCCTCCTGTTGCAGCCAGGTGTGATCCTGGCTCGGGCACCCTCTGCTGTGACTGTGTCCCTGGCCTGGTCCCCTGCACACGGTGGTAAGGACAGCGCCTCCTGCAGGCCTGCCTTGAGGCTGCATGAGCCAATCCACACGGAGCTCTGAGGACAGTGACAGGGTGGCCAGAGCTTGGTCTACGGGGCCCTTTATGTCTCTCCACTTCACCCCATTTTACTTTCAGGACATAGAACGCAAACATTCTTCTATCTTTGTCTACTCACTCTCCTTACGAGGGTTTCCTGCGTCACCTGATTACACTACTGGCGACCCTCCGTGTGGCTCACTGCTGGTCCCCCAGCTCCAGAACCTTACACAGCAGCTCTGCATTTACCAGGTGCTGCCGAATGTAGCTATTTTGTCCTTATGTATTTGGTTTTAGTTAATTTTTTTGTACCAGGGATTGAACTCAGGACCTTGCGCTTGCCAGGCAGGTGCTTATGCTGCTGAGCGCTATCCCCAGCTTAGGTGCTGCTGAATGAGTAAACCCCATCCCCTTCTGGGTGAACTCATACCACGAGGTGACAATGTCACCTCCCAACCGAGCCTTCCCTGGTCCCCCCATGATGGTCTCTTGGGGTGGTAGTTCTGGGGAGAAGGATGTACCCCTCACCCCGTCCTCTAGGAGCAGGTCACCTGAGGACCTCTGGTGACACAGTTTCGGGTCCTATGATGGCCACAGCAGAGTCTGGTGAGGGGAAGGAACCAGGCATCCTGGAAGCCACAGCCGGCCCAGCCCCGGAGCCTTGCCCCTCCCCGCTGAGCACTTGCTGCTTGGGGTGTGTCCACCTGGAGCCTCAGACTCTAGCCTTACACACGAGCAGAACCACTACAGATGAAGCTCCTTAGGGTGATGCCCTCCTCAGAAGAGAAGAGTCACGGTGGGAGCTGGGGAGCCCCTTGGTGCACACACTCGGAGAGAGGGATCTACATTTGGGGGTGGGGGGCAGAGGCTGCCGCCAGGCTGGAGACTAGGACATAATCTTTCCCAGAATGCTTGCAGGCAGCACTGCCCTGTCGCACCCATTTCAGACCGCCACCTCCAGAACTGTGACAGCATGAATCCTGGTTGTCTTAAGCCCCCGTGTGGGGTCCTTTGTGATGTCAAGAAGCTACAACGACCCCAAGCTCCCTCTGGGGATGGTGTTGTGCTGCTTCAAGGCCTCAGGGCTCAGGTGCTTCCTGCCTCTGGCTCCGCCTCTTCGCTTCGCTTCTTTCTGCACATGTGGTGTTCATGGACTTTGCTCTGAGTGCCTTCCAAGTCAGCACCTTCCTGGTGAGGCTCAGGCAGCACCTGCCCAAGCAGCCATGCCCCGGGTTCTGCCCCTTCCTCTTGTCCCTCAGCTCGGGGCGGATGGTGGCTTTGACAGCGTCATGAGGAACATTGTTCACAGGTGGGAATGCAGCGGGCTGCTTTCCTAACTCAGGACAAATGAAGGATGGGGGGTGGTCCAGGGACAGGGAGGGCTGGGTGGCAAAGAGTAGAAGGAAGGGAGAAGAGAGGAGCCCTCTCACAGTCACCCCTGGGAGCTCCTTGGGGCTAGAGCCCCAGGTGCCCTGGGACACCGGTCCCTTCCTGGTCACAGCACCGAAGATTGACTTAAGCTCCGCCTCCAGTGGGAGGAGCATGATCATGTGACTCTGATCTAGCCAATAAGAGCTTCATATTCTTTTAGCCATGGCCATTGGTGGTGTAGAGGTGAATATATGAGCTCCCTGGTCCAATCAGGGAATCTCAGGAAGAGTCCAGCCTGGGCAGAAGTTACCTGCTCTTTTCTGATAAATCTTTGCTTGCTAAACTGCCGTCGGAGAGCTCCTTGCTCTTAGGACATACAATTTGAGAATTCTGTCAGCCCAGCAGACCCTGAGCTCAGAGCCAGGGAGCCAGAAATAAGACATTTCTTCACTTGAGCTCCTGGATCCAGCCATCTCCGAAGGCAGAAATCTATTGCTTTCTACATGTAGGAACCAAAACCAGAACCAACTGCAGAAAAAACCCCAAGCCGCCTTACTTTTGAATTAATTCAGTTTCAGTTGCATAACGTGTTAATCCTCAGATAGAAGGGGCGAGCGCCTTGGGAACCTTCGCCGGCTCACCCCCACCGCGTGCGACTTCCCAGTCACGTCTCAGCAGCAGGACAGGAGCAGAGACGTGCGAGATCATGGTGGTCATGGAGCCGCCCTGCCTGGCCGCTCTGAATTCTGTAGGAGCTCAGAGTTGGGGGTTCAGGAAGAAGGTGCCTCACCGCACACCCGTGTTATTCCTGCCGCCTGATGTCTCTTGCTGTATTTTCTGTAGCAGTTGTTGAAGTGTTTCCAAGGGCCTGTCCACAGCCCCATGCCCCCGAAGGTCGGGATGCCGGCTACACTGCGGGGTGCCCCTGCGACGCGGCCACTCCTCTGGCCAGGAGACCACCTGTGCCTGAGGTCGCCGCTGCCCAGACCTTCCATGTGTAAGAGGTTCCCCTTGTTTATTCAGTTTGGCCATCTTGAATATTTAGTAACTGCTGACTGTCAACAAAGATGTGACCAGCTGGCCCCCGAAGGCGGCTGAGGCCAAGCTCCTGTGCTCAGGGATTGCAGCAGAGGGTCGCACAGCGGGCAGAGGCTGCTGAGGCCAAGCTCCTGTGCTCAGGGATTGCAGCAGAGGGTCGCACAGCGGGCAGGGACCGTAAGGCTGGGCAGGAGGAGGAGCAGACCCGGGAAGAGAACTGCTCTCCGGAGTTCTGTCCTCTCCGGGGCCGAAGCATCGAGCCCTGCCCGGATCTGGCCCCTGGCAGGGCCTTCGTGGCCCCTCAGGGAGCTTCTCAGGACACAGACTCCAGCTGCCCGTCCTCCATGCAGACGCAGACGGCCGCCCTCGTCTGGTACAGTGGCCCATGCAGCAGTGGCTCTTCTCTTATGCAGGTCTTTTTTATTAGGTCAGAGTGTTCGTGGCTTGGAGCTCAGGGTCAGAGCAACCTGCTCTTTCTGGGCCAGTTCCAGACCTGATTTTGCCCAGTGGCCTCTCCCCAGGGTGAGCCTGGGGCAGAGCTCCTCCCAGCTGACGACCCACGTGCCCCACCAGGGTCCTTGTGTGCGACAACCAACGTGGTGGCCACCAGCCGCGATGGCTTCCGGCGCCCAGAAGGCGGCCCGCACAGCCGATCTCTCACTTTGTGTTTAGCGTCTGCTGGCTGCTGGCAAGCACCCTGGCTGGCGTGGCTCAGGTCAGCCTTATGGTCCGTCTGGGGTGCCACATGCTCATGCCACTTCCGCCCACAGAGCTGGAGACCACGTGGCCTGAAGGTCTTGCAGAGCCAAATTCGGATCTCTGGCTGCTCATCTGCTGTGGGTTGGACAATTCCTGCACCTTCTCTGGGCCTGTTTCCTTCTCTGTAGAAGGGGACTTGCAGGGTCTCCTGCTGTAATCTTGCCAGACCAGCAGAAAAGCCACCTGCTGGGTGGGCGGCACAGGGGTAGTGTCCCCAGAATGTGGCAGGTGAGCAATAAAAATCTGTGCGAAGGAAGAGTGAATGCTACATTTGCTGCAGGATTCCTTAAGGCCATTGTGAGGTGGGACGATGGCAAACCGAGGCCCGGGGGTGCTGGCGTGGTTGGCCTGGCCACGTCTGGTCCATGAGGTACCACGGGAAGAGGGCCTTTAAAGTGCAGCTTCTCTGAACACCAGAAGGACACACATGGAGCGGACCTGAGGGCCTAACTCGCCTGGGCTCCAGGCCAGCCAGCCAGGGCCCCAGCGAGGCTGCTTCGTCCAGCTTGGGCTTTGGGGGGAGTCACCCATGCATGCTTGCGGTGGCGTGCGGCCGGGCGTGGGGCTGTTTTGTCATGCAGTACTGTCACACAGTAGCTGCCTAATACAGTGATTAGGCAAAGAAGACCAAGTCCTGGCGCCAGCCGGTCAGCGGGCAGCGCTCTGCTGTGAGTGGCCTCAGCTCTGCGCTGACCTATGCCACTGCTGAGGCTGCCACGACCACCGCTGCTGTGCTGGCCAGCGCTGGTTCAACACCTTGTGCCGGACACTCCTCCGGCCCTGTCTCTCTATACGGGAGTGTCTTGAACATGACACACATCTTTTTTTTTTTATATTTGGTACAGAGTGTCGCTGCACAGCCTGGACTCACAGTGCTCCTCCTGCCTCAGCCTCCCAGGGAGCTGGGGTGACATACGTGCCCCACCATGCTTGGCCGAGGTGCGAGCGCTGAAGTGCGCTCTTTAGGCTGCACTCTGAGTCCTGGACAGCGAGGGCGAGGGTGCTGGAAGAACTCCCCTGGAAGGAGCTGCCTCCCTCTACCCTGGGGACCCAGGCACACCAAGGGGCGTGGCAGGCGTGGCCCTCGCTGGCCTCAAGCCCAGAACTTGTGGACTTTGCCACCTGTCCCAGCCTTTGCTGTCTTCTTCCCTTTCTGGGAAAAATGGCCCTGTGGATCAAGGCTTCTACACACTTCTTCCTAAGCCCCGGGCTCGAGGGACAGAAATGAGAGTCGCTTTTGCCTCCTTGGGATGCAGAGTCCCCTGGCTGCTGTGTGCGTCCCCCCCCAGCAGTGACAAACACCGCAGGCTTTTTGGTGGTTGTGTGGCCCAAGAGCGAGGCTCCCCCGCAGCCCCTGAGCTCAGGAAGCCCACAGTGGTACTTCTGGGGGAAGAGCCTTAGCGCCAATAGTTGGGGCTGAGGGAACCACCCGGCCGTCGTCAGGGGAGGCGGCTCCGCGTCCCCGGCCCGGTCGGGGTGCACATACCTGCAGCTCTGGGAGGATCCGCTCTCTGGAGTCGCGTCCTGGCGGCTGAGGGCTTCAGGGAAGTCAGCCTATGTGTGCCTCCCGCGAAGCTTGGAGTCTCACACCCCTTCCGCACCCCACCCCATGGCCCCCAGAGCCTTGCGGCCTGGGTCACAGGAGCTCTGCGGGAAGCGCAGGCTGGGTGCGGCCACCACAGAGTCCCCGGGTGCCCAGGTCTCAGTGGTCACGATTCTCCAGCTCGGTGACTCAACGTCGCCTGCTCAGAGGCTGCTGGTCCCCAGCACTGTCCAGCAGGAGGGTCCCTACTGTGGCCGCACCACCTCCGCGGGATTCTACTGTCTTTGTCATTGAGCTACACAACAAAACCATCTCAAAGTTTTCATTTTATATTCTTTTTTTTTGGTGGCATGAGGGATTGAACTCAGGACTTTGCGCTTGCCAGGCAAGCATGTATTCCATTGAGCTATCTCCCCGGCCCCCTCAAAAAAGTTTTCAGATATTTGTAAATGAACAGTGCATTTCCACATAAGCCACGGGTCTTGGAGATGACAAGCCAAGAAGTCGCTGTGAGTGACTCTCCGCGGTAGCTTTGTCTGGCATCTCCGTCCCACACTGTCTTGGAGCCAGGGGCGTGCGCACTTAGAGCTCAGGGTGTCCCTGTGGTGGGGATCAGGGCAGGTGCCTGACAGCCTGTTCCATGGCTGTGCTCTCTCAGTGACTTGGGTGTGAGGCCAGCGAGGGCTCGCTTGGCAGACAGGCCGAGCAAGTCTTTCTCTGTGCCTCTCTCTAGAGCTGAGAGTCGTGCTGGGGTCTCCACGCTGGTGACCCCGCTAAGCAGCGGACCCCATCCAGGAGATCCAGCCGGACTGCTTGCATTTAAGTGCTGTCTGCCACCAAGCCTGTTTCCTCCCGCTCTGGGTGCCACCGTGTGCGCACCTCGCTGCCCGCCATCCGCCCGGCCTTCTGTGCTGTGCTGCTGGGATCTGCTCTCCCCCCCAGTGCCCACACAACAGGGCCGGCTGCCTCACCAGCTTGGTCGGAGCACTCAGATTCCAGGCCCCACTGGAAGCTCCAGACACAAACCAGCAGGGAGCCCAGTGACATTCTATGGTCCCCTCCCCTCCCCCACTGCGTGCCAGCCTCAGCCCACCTAGCTCTGTGGCACCCTTGGCCATCCGACCCGAGCCACCACCTGCCTCCAGGGCTATGACCTGGCATGCTGGCCACCTGCCCCACACCCCTGCTTTGGCTCACTCAGACCCCACCCTGCTCCATCCATAGCCGGGCATCCGTCCCATGCTTTTAGGAGGCAAAACTTCCAGTTTGAACGTGTCAGTTTCCCCAACGGTGCTGATGATGTTCCCAGAAACACCAGCAAGGGGCTCCTCGTCCAGATCGCTTCTGAGTGGCTGAGGCCTGCAGTGCAGGGGACACTGTGGGTTCTGTTCCTAGGTCTTGCTTCCCTCCTGGCTTTGCCAGGCCAGAAGGAGGATTTCGTCCTCTGGGTAGATTCCCGTGCTGGGGGAGCCCTGCGGAGGGGCAGCTTGTGCCCCGCTCAGGTTTGTACCCTTTGAGCAGTACCCACAATGCACGCACAACAATGCGTGAAGCTGGCATCCGGGATGCCCCACTGGGGCAGTGGGATGGCAAGTTTGAGCCCCACCTGGGCAACTTAGCAAGACCCCATCTCAAAATAAAAAATAAAAAGGGCTGGGGCTGTAGCTCGGTGTGAAGGCCCTGGGTTCAATCCCCAGGACCACAAACGCAAAAGGCAAATCAAAACAGGATATCCAATGTTTATCAGTGAAGTAAGTACAGAGAGTGAGGGAGGGAGGGGGAGGGGGCACAGAGGGAGGAAGGAAAGGAGGGAGGAAAACGCAAGCGGCTAGGTTGGCGCAATGCCGAGAAGAAGGGATGGAAGGGACCCCATCGGGCCTCTTTCTCCAGCACGGCCTGTCCCTGTCCCTATCCCCTGCCACTTACCTTGATGACATCCTCGTCTGCTGATGTGCACTCCACCTGCTCTGAGATGTCCGTCACTGCCCCGCTCTCCTCCACCGACACGACTCGGACAGGCGTGGCCACCGTCTTGCCCGTGAGGACAGCCGTGTTCAGGATCTCGGCGTCCTGCACAGGAGCCAGACACAGGGTCACGGGGATTCTGGCCCCACCTGCTGCTTCTCGGGCCCCGCGAGGGCCCCGCTGGGTGGCCTGCTTCACACAGGTCACGCTGTCATTTCGCCTAGGACTGAGCTGGAGGTGCCGCCCGGGCCCAGGATTGACCCTTTGGCCTCTGTGGGATGGGCCCCCACCTCCTAATGGTGGGAGAGCGTGGACCCTCAGGCAGAAGGGCCACCTCGGGCGGGGTTGGAGTGCAAAGCGCAGACTCCATGCTGGGCGCCTTGAAGGAGCCCACGGGCTGGTGAGTCGGAGTCCCCAACGATGCCCATGCTGTCACTTGATAGGGCAAGAGCAACCTTGCAGATGGGGCTGTGTTCAGGACTTCGAGGGGCACTCAGGCCTAGGTGACCTGGGTGGGCCCAATGTGACCTGAGGTCCTTCTTCCAGTGATCGTGGTAGAGGTGAGAGTTCTATTTTTTTTTTTTTTTTTTTTTTGCGGAACTGAGGATTGAACTCAGGGCCTTGCGCTTACCAGACAAGTGCTTATTCTACTGAGGTATCTCCCCAGCCCCCAAGGTGAAGAGACATGGCTGGGGGAGGCTCTCAGGGTGGGAGGGCTGGGCACGCCCGGGAATTCTGGGAGGGGCATAGCCCTGAGACTGCCCCCACCTGCACCCCCAGGGACCCAGACCTCCACATCAGAGGTGGCACTCAGGGTCTCAGGGCCACGGCAGGGCTTTGAGAAGGAAACCCAGAGGCCGTGGGGCTGTGGGGTGGGAGCAGAGGTCTTCCTGGAGGGACAGAGACAAGGTCTGAACCATGGCTCGTGGGTCACCCCGCCTAGGACCTGAGCTCTCTGGCACTGGGTCCACCGGCTCCAGAGGAGGACAGACATGCAGATGTCCAGCTGATGGGACAGGTTCCACGGGAGAGTGGAGTTTTCAGGGATCAGGGTCACATTATCAGAAGAGCTGGCGCGTCCAGAGCTTCCGTCCCAGATTCCTGAGGCTATGGGCCGGCTGTGGACACAGGTCCTCAGGGTTTTACGGTTTTGTTCAGTTTTGGATTTGAGATGCGGTCCTGCTGAGTTGCCCAGGCCTCCAGCCCCTGGGTGCAGCACCCCGCCTGCCTGGGCCACCCTCCTCACTGGGATACTGGGTCTGGCCAAGGATCTCCCTGCTTCCTGATGGCCTCGCAGCACGCCAGCCGGTCTCGGGTCTCGCCCTCCCTGTGGGAGTCCAGCGGCACAGCCCGCACCGACCTTCGAACCAGCTGCCACAGCGTGAAGTGGCTTCGCTTCGGACAGCTGCGAGCCCAGCCTGCCCACGCTCCCACGGCCAGCGTCCCAGATGCCAATGGCGCTGCGTGGCCTGCATCTGCCCCGGGAGCTTCTGGTTCCATGCTGGGGTCATTCTATGCGGCTGCTCTTGGTGGCAGGCTTCAATTAGAGCAATACGTTCCCCCGTGGACTAATTGTGGTCAGTTCCTAAGGCCGATGCGGCTTCCCATGTGCGCCCACGCCCACTCCCACACTTGCACACGCACATGTGTACACGCATGCACACATGCACACGCACACAGCGCACACTCACCCTCCCACCGCAGCCCTCCCTCTCTGGGAACTGCAGTGCCAAAGATTAAGGCCGCCGGACATCAGATACTTTTCACTGACCGGATCGACTCCGGGGCATCCGCAGCTACAGAAGCGGCAATCAAGGGGCGAAAATAGCCGCTTTTCCCATGTGCTGCCCGAGACGCATGGGCATCTCCTCGTAGGTAAAACTCCCTGTCCTGGCTAACACCCTGGTGGGGGGCGAAAGTGCAGAGTCCTGGCTTCTTCGCCAGCTTTGCCAGCCGCTGCCCTGGACCCTCACCCCCCTCCCAGCTCTTGGGTCCCTATTTCTGCCCGGGCGCCGGCTCTGGGCTCACATTCTGGTCAGTCATCTCTGGCCGCCACATGTGGATGTTGGCTGCCTAGCAGAGCCGCACAGGCTGGGGGCAGTCAATAGAGGATTGTGGGGGAGGAAGCCCAAGGTCAAGATCAAGGTCATGGAAGACAAAGAGTTAAAAATATGAGTGCTGTGTGTGGTGCTGACAGGCTCTATGTTGCTTGATACCCTTCCCGAATACCTCCCTTCCTCTTTCCCTCCCTCCTTCCTTCCTTCCTTCCCTCCTAAATACCTCTCTCCCTCCCTCTCTCCTCTTCTTCCTTGCCACACCCCCAGTCCAGGTTGCCTGGAACTCACAGGGATCCTGGGTCACAGGCCTGCCCCCCAACACCTATGTAGACGAGCCCGGATGACAGTGAGGTGCCCAGAGCCCTGTTTGTCCCCAGCTGGGCTGAGGGGATCGGGCTTTGTCTTATTCTGTCCCCAGAGCTGCTCTGGAGAAGTGGCTGCTGCTGTCACTTGGTCCCTTTGCTGTCCTGAGAAGCCTCCAGGGCCTAGCGTGGTGCCCTTGGGTGGACAGGGTCAGCACTATCTCCTCAGCGAGGGCAGGACTCCGTCCCGAGGCCCGTGGGGGGGGGGCTGTGGTCTCTTCGCTCCTTTTCCTGACCTTCCGCCTCCACCCTGTGCAGCTCAAGAACATTCTGTGGCTTTTGTGAGGGGATTGGTCACACCAGGCACTTTACGTCACTGTCATTTCAAATTTACAAAAAAGCCTGAGGCTCCTGAGAAAACACACTTTGGCACCTGTCCTTGTAAATGTGACCTGCTTTGGCCACTTTCTGGACAAATTTTATTTTTAACTTTTAAATAAAGAGTAGAGAATTCCTTCTGGAGTGTGTGAAAGATTCAGGTTTGCAGAGTGACTGAGAAAATGTTAGGATGGTGACTGGCCAGGTTCATCTGTGGGGTGGGCAGGAGAGGCCCCCCACAAGGTCTCTGTGGAGGAAAAGAGGGAGGGGGCCTGGGCCATGTGCACGGTGGAGTATGATTCAGCCCTGAAAAGGACACACACTACCATGTGGGCAAATTGGGGGAGTGTCACCCTAAGAACAGGAGCCTGAGACAGAGGGATGCTCTTCTCAGTTCCCTTCAAATGACATGTTGAGACAGGTCAGGCCAGAGAGGCCACAGGTCAGTCTGTGGAGGCCAGGGCTTGGGTTTCCTAGGGGTGAAAATACTTTGGAATTGGCTGGTGGTGAGGGTTGGGGCAGCTGGGCAGATCCTGAGATGCACTGAAGTGAGGAGTAGATTTAGGGTTTATGAATTATATCAGGGAAAGGAAAAGAAGGAAGCGAGGGAGGGAGAGGAGGGAGGGGGGCCGGGTGGGGGAGGGAGGGTCCTGGCCACACCACACTGACCCAGCTTGAAACCTCCTGGCCACTGTCAGCAAGCACGTGGACAAATAGAGCCTGCAAACCTGCCCTGGGACATTCACAAGACAGACCGTCTCTATAGATGGGGAAACTGAGGCTCAGAGTTGGGCGAGTGTCAGTGGCCCAGGGTTCCTGACCATGACACGGGCTGAGGGGCTGGGGGCTGGCTCTACACTCTGGTCTGCTCTAATCCAGGTGCTGCCCCTGCCACAGGAGCCCCCACTTGGATCAAATCGGGGATGTGGGGTCGCCTGTTAGGACTTGGAGAGACCCAGAGGGCGGCTGTGGCGCTGAGCCTGGAAGCATCCGGGGCCAGGCCAGGCGACCCACGGGGCTGGGCTGCAAGTGCAGGGACCGGAAGTGACGGACAGCGAGTCCGTGGGACGCCAGCCGTGCGTCCACAGGGGTTTAGATGTTTGCTTTTGCTCCGGCCATTTCTGCCGGCAGAGTTTGAATATCGACCCAACTTTCCTCTGCCGGGCAGATCTAGGGCGCAAGCGGGCATCTCTGCAGCGTCACCCGCTGGGTGGCCACGCCGGCCCCCAGTCCATCCTTGTGACATCCGGTGAGCCTCGCCAGGGTTCCCCAGGAAGATACCGGTCCTGGCTGAAGCGGCCAGCGAGGGCTCAGGCGGCCTGCGGGCTGCACCTTCTAGCACACCCGTCACTAGGGATTAAAAGAGCTTCCACTCCTCCTCCGCCCGCGCTCCCACGTGCAGAGTCCCCTCCCGAGGGCGCGCTCTGGCGGTGCCAGGCTCACGTCCACGCAATACCGGCCCGCCCGCGGGGAACACTCGCAGCCCATTTTCTTTAATTCCTTCACACCGCAGAGCCGAGGTGCCAGGAACAGCCCGACGTGCCTGTCAATTTGCCCCTAATGCAAGATGGAGGATGGAGCCGAAAGCACGCATTTAAAGCCAGGAAGCCACTGGTCTCTGCAGGCTGCGCCCGCGGGGCGCCCCGCGCTGGGAGCGAGTTAGTACGTGGCGCTGGGAGATGGCCAGCTTAGCCGAGAGAGGGGTGGCTGAGAGGCAGGCGCGCCGCCCCAAGGCTAATCCCTCTCCGCTGCAGACTTTCTGCACCCCACATACACGGTCGATATTTGAACTTAAGAACCGCAGCGCAGGAGGAGACTACTGACCCACTAACCCCCTCGCTGCACGCGCCACAGAAAGGAGGCGAGTGCAGCCGCCGAGCCGGGCTTTTCTCCAAAATCCAGATTTCCACTGAATGTAATCCGTGCAGGTCGTCGGGCCACAGCGGTGCCGGAAGCTGCGCGGGAAGGAGGACCAGGTGACAGAGAGGACGAGAGGGGCTCCCGGAGGTGCGTCCTTGACCGCAGTAAGGCTTAGAGCTCAATCGTCTGCCGCGTACGCGTTCGCGCCACCCCGGGACACCCGCAGCCAGTCCAAAGCAGAGGCTGCTGCGGATTACGAAGGTGCTCGGTGGAGAGGGACGCAGAGGTGACGGCTGGCTCCGTGTCACGCCGCTGGCCACCCGAGGCTGGACTATCGAGGGGGGCTTCCTCGGTACCCTTAAAATCATCACGTGGAAACCCGGGACTGTGGAGCCCTAGGAAAGCCTCGTGGGACGCCGTCGAGGGTGGCTTGGGCAGGGTCGCGCCGGGCTCCCCAGGGGTCCTGCAGCAGATCGGAGGCCCTGGCAGGACCGGAAGTGCGACCCCAGGCTGCTCAGGGAGGCCCAGGGGCGCCCAGTCAATCCCACCGCGCTCCCTAGCATAGCTGGCTCCCGCCTCGCATTCGACCCAGCCCGGACCCCGCACACTAATCCTGAGGCAGAAGGCCATGTACATTTTAGAGGACCACACTGCCCCCTGGTGGCGGAGACTGGCAGCGCAGTGCGTCGCCGCCAAGGTATTTCTGTTTTTCAATGCCTAATTCTTTTATTCTGTAAAAGGTAACAAAATACACAGAAAAAAAAAACCCTTCCCCCTTTTAAAGCTAATGTTACAAACTCGTATTATCACTTACGTATAAATATTATGCTCTAGCCGACGAGTAGGTGTAAGTCCAACAATGTATTCTTACAACCGTTAAGCAAAACCCCCAAAAGTTTAAGGGAGGGTGCGCCTGTGTCCATCCCACGCGACTCCGGCAGATTTCCGCAGGCTGAACGGAACGACCGCAGGAAGGAAGCCGTCGCCTGTGGCGCGGGGCTTTAGTTCACACGGGGCTTGATATTTTACCTCTCAAAACATGTACCCCCCAAAAAAACCAAAAACCAAAAAACAAACAACAAAAAAACATGTACCCATACCGAGACGGACCCGAGATGAACCCTCCGCAGAAACCAAGAACAAACCGACGCGTGGCGCTGCCCCGTGGGGCGGTGAGCGACCCGGAGAACCAGGGGCGTCGCGGGGCTCAGCCTAGTCGCACCCAGAGCCTGGTTGTGTGTGTGTGTGTGTGTGTGTGTGTGCCCGCGCTAGCAATTGAACTCAGGACCTCAAGCTTGCCAGGTAGGCGCTGTGTCACTGAGCTACATCCCCGGCCATTGCCATTGTATTAAGAGAAATGGAAAAGAAGAAAAGCTGCCAAGGAGGCTCTTTCTTTCTTTCTTTCTTTCTTTCTTTCTTTCTTTCTTTCTTTTTTTTTTTTTTTCTTTCTTTCTTTGTTTCTTTGTTTCTTTTTAAACTTATAGTGAGCTAGCCTTTTCCAGCTTGACTCTGGAAGAGTCAGACCAACCCTCTTTCTTTTTTTTTTTTTTTTTTTGGTCTTGTCATCAACCAAACCAAACCAAAATTTTTGTTCTGCTGTTTTGAGACGGGGTCTCCCTGCATAATCAGGGGTGGCCTTGAACTGCCTGTGGCGCCCAGGCTGGCTTTGAGCTCACTGCAGCCCTCCTGCCTCAGCTGGGATAATAGCGTGCACTGCTATGCCCAGCTCTCGAAAAATAAAGACACAGAGGAAAAGAAAAAGAGAAAGGCTTGATCCAGCAACAAAGCTTGATGACATGGTCTAAGTGCCAACCACTTAAGCTATCAATACACATACAATTAGAAGCACCTAGCACCCGCGCCCCTCTTTCCTTATAAGATTAGGATCCCCCCTCCCCAAATATGTCCCTGCGGCCTGTCCCAGCAGTCGCAGACCTGCGGATGGGATTTGGGGCTGCTGAGTCTGGGGCGGGCCAGTGAGCCTAGGAGACGCCCTGGCGACTTCCGCCCTCGGAGCTACGGGGCCACACGGCCTCTGTCGCCCTTGGGGCTTTGGCTAGGGCTCCCCGGAGCACAAGCAGCTACCCAGAGGGAAGGCGCTGTCCCTCAGCGTGACGCTCGCAGGCTGGACTCCGGGCACGCCCGATGGCCCTGTGGGGTGGGGGTGTTGCCTTGGCCTTCACGGGTTTCAGAGGGGTCAGACTCATGGAAAACTGTATCCCTCTTTTTCCTTTTGAAAGCTGGAGCTGGCTGCTGCCGACTGTATGCAATTCTGGTGAAGGTAAGTTGAGTGTCTCTGAGGTCTGGAGGGCAAGGAGGACAGCAACCTCTGCCTGCTGGCCGGCCGAGCCTCCTTGGCCTCTGTCTGACCGGCCCGGGGAGGGGACATGCAGACGGTGCACACCGGAAGCCAGCCACCAGCCCCAGCCATGTCTGTAGCTTCCCAGCCTGGCGTTGCTCTAGCGGAGTGCCCTAAACTCTGTGGTTAAATAATGCAAGTGTACCCCCAGAAGCCCCAAGTGAGGGCATGGGCAGGGTCTCCACTGCGTGCAAAGCTCTCGCGAGAAGCCTGTCCTGCCTACCCTTCTTGGGGGGGGGTGCTGCTGGATGTCCTCAGTGTCCACGGATTGTGGGCACAGAGCCCTGGTCTCTGCCTCTGTCCTCCGGTGTCTCTGTTCGCTCTGTTCTCGGAGTGCCTGCCCCTGGGCGTGGGGCCCACCCTACTGCAGGGCGGTCTCATCTAGGTCCCCAATCCCAGCCACGGGGCTTCCCTGAAGATGGGGCACTGTCCCAGGCCCAGAGGGTCAGGACTCAGAGGTGTCTCCTCGAGGAACACACCCAGCACCCTGCAAATCCTGTGTTGCTGCAGGGACACTGGACAATCATGCCCAGAACTGCGGCTGTCTCACTGCAGAAGCAAACGCTGCAGGCGGCTCAGCCGGGTGTTCACAGGGTGGAGCAGTGACTCTGTAAGAGTGGCACAGCCTGCATCAGGGTGAAAAGCAGGAAGACCGAGCTGAGCCAGGAGCCCACCGGGCTGAGCCACGCCTCCTTGGGACCTGCTGTCCTTTACCTGCATCTCTGAGTGCGTGGCATTGCCCCGGGCCTGAGCTTGGCTGCTGAACTTTGTGAACAACAGCTACTAAATGTCTAATGCAGGGGCTTTTAGTAGAATCTCAGCGATGTGCAGCTGTCCTGTCTACAACCAATAAGAGCGTGGAGTCCCCTAGCTGTCACCACCTCCCTCCCCTCCTCGGGTGCTGGCAGCAACTGATCCACTTCTCTATGATTTCCCTGTTGTCCAATTTCCTGTGACTGGAACCACATCCTACGTGGCCTTTTGTGGTGACACCTGCCACTTGGGATAATTTTGAGGTGAAGATGCTCTATCAGGGCTTGGCCACGAATCAGGGCTACATCCTGGTGTCAGAGGACTGCAGGTCTCTTGAGTTGAGAGGCAAAATTGCTAAGCAGGGATGGTCCACTGGCAGGGCTGTAAGTGTCCCTGGGTGCTTCCCGTGTACTACACACTGCTCCAATCATACACATTATTCCAGATGAGATGCCACAGTGACTGGAGAGGACAATTAGTGGGTGCCAGAGACTCGAGGGACACTCACGCCTGGCCCTGCACATGTGGAGTCAGCAGCCAGCTCTTCTGGTTCTTTTAAAGGAAGAAGGAACCCAGGTTTATATTGGGAAATCGCCCCATGGATGAATCTAGAAAAAGACAAGATTCATCAGCAAGCCAGATTCAGAGGACTGCTTCTGGCCGTCAGGGTCCTCTTGCAAAGCAGTGAGATGGCTTTAAAGAAGCCAGCGTGGGTCACAGATGTCCTGGGGTGAACTGAATTAGTTAGGGAGGAAGAGCGCCCCGCTCGTCCCCGTGGACCCGGGGTGCCCAGCTTTCTAACTGGAAGCCCCACATCTCAGAACCCTGCTTTGTCCCAGACTATCCAGGACTGCTGACCAGTTACCCTACTGGGAGGTCACAGTCTGCTGCCTTGAGATGCTCACATCCGAGACACAGTGGTACCCACCTTGGGCTGCCACTCCCACAGGGAGTTCCTGGATGGGACAGAAAGAAACCAGTGGTTTCAACCTACTGACCCATGGTTTTGGGGCGAAGATGCCACCATCTTCTCATTTATGAGACCTAATTTTTAGTTGCTCTAAAAGATGACATCACTGTCACTATCATCATCTCCACCACCACCACCATGACCACCACAACCACCACCACCACCATCACCACCACCATAACCACCACCACCACTACTACCACCATGGCCACCATCACCACCACCACCACTACCACCATCATCACTACCACCACCACCACTATCACCACCACCATCACTACCACTACCACCGCCATCACCACCCCCATTATCACTATTGCCATCACCACCACCACCACCATCAATCCCGATCATCACCACTACCACCACTATGACTACCACCACCACCACCACCACCACCACCACCACCATCACTACCACTACCACCACCATCACCACTCCCACTATCACTATTGCCATCACCACCACCACCACCATCAATCACTACCATGACCACCACCATGACCACCACCACCACCACCACTACCACCATCATCACTACCACCATCATCACTACCACCACCACCACCACCACCACTACCACCACCACTACTACCACCACCACTACCACCACTACCACCACCACCACGACCACCATCACCACTATCACCACCACCATCAATCACTACCATCACCACCACCACCACCACCATGACCACCACCACCACTACCACCATCACCACTACCACTATCGCCACCATCCCCCTCACCATCCCCACCATCCCCCCCACCATCACCACCACCATCACCACCACCTGGGGTGGCCCTTTGCTAAGGGCACAGAGCCCTATAGCAGAAGCACACCTGCGTGTGCAAAGCTGTCTGTCCTAGACGGGTCCTGGACAGAGAAGTGCAGGCCACCAAATGAAGCCCAGCCTTGCTTTCCGACTTGCAGAGGATCTTGATGGGCACCTGAGGGACTGGAGCAGCGGCCACCAGGCCTTGGCCTCTCTGTCCAGCCCAGGATTGCTGGCACGCGGCTGTGCCTGCTCTTTTCTTCCCCATGGAGGATGCGCACTCCGGGAGAGTGCTGCCCGAGGCTCCAAGCTGGGCTGCGTGTCCCAGGCTCAGCACTCTTTGCCCGGGCAGCTTCTTCCCTGCATCCCCTGCCCGGTCCGCTGCTCCAGCCTGGCTTTCAGTTCCTAAGTGACACACGCCGGGGTCCTAAGCCTGGGGGCCGCCTGCCACACTCCTCCTGTCCTTGGCGGGGCCCAGATGTGGGCCAGGGTCCCGTGCAGCTTCACAGCTGGTGCAGGGGCGGACAGTCTCCTCATTTTCTGCAGGATCCTCCAGGGAAAGCGGGGCTGTGCCTGCTGCTAGGGAGCCGACTCATCGGCTGTGTAGATTTGCTTTCCAGGCAAAGTTCGGGGCCAGTTACTGGGAGAGGAGGGACGTCTGTCAATTTAATCTTGAAATAAACATTCAACTGCAGCGAGGACGCAATTATCCTGCCCGCAGGGCCATGTTCCAAGTGCACAAACATCCGTCCACTGCCTGGAGGCCACCCGCCAGCCACAAGTGCTGCTCTTCGGGTCACGAGTGGAGCTCGGCTTGGGGCCAGGCGTTCTTGGAAAGTGAGGAGGAGCCGATCGTCCACTCTGTCTGTGCCAGGAGTAGAGCCCAGGGGGGTTGCCTGTGAGCTGCGCCCAGCCACCAAAATTCAAAAATAAGCCTCCGCATCTTTTGTTTAGTGGCATGCTCTCTCAGGTCACTCGGCTGCCTAGATGGGGTGTGAACCCGGGCTCCTCCTGCCTCAGCCTCTAGGGCGCTGGGGCGACAGGCGTGGACCAGCGTGCTGGCTCTCTCTCCAGCACAGAGGACCAGAATCGGCTCTCTGGCCCCAGGAGGCAGTGCTCCCTGCCTGTCAGCTGCAGTCCGAGCTCTGGAGGTGCGGGTGGTGGATGCACCTCATAGCAGGTGAGGGAGGCGGCAGCTCCGGGGTGCCCAGGAGGAGAAGCTAGCAGAGGGCTCGGGGAGGGGCTTGAGGGAGCCCAGAGGGAGGGTTGTGATCAGCAGTGGACAGCCTGAGCCTCCTGAGAACCCAGCTCGGGCACCCTCCCTGGGGAGCGGCTTCAGCCTGGTCCTCAGCAGGCGAGGGGCAGGGGCACCGAGCAGAGGCCAGATGCCCTGTGCATGCCAGGTGGGAGGAGTGTGTTCAGGGCCCGCGCCCAGCCCTGCGGGACTGACAGCCTGGGCCAGGAGGCGGGGCAGGAAAGCTCCCGGTCCCTGCCCCACCCCCACCCCATGTGCTGTCACTGGCCAGAACCTTCTCTGTCCCAAGCCTGCGCTGTCTGGGGAGGGCAGGGTGGAAGCAGAGACTGAGCTTGGGCGGGGCTTGCAGGGCTTCCACCTCGATGGGGCGCCTCGCGGGAGCATCGGGGCATGTTCAGCTGCTGCATTACTTTCTCAGTGGATCAGAACCTGTGGCGCTGGGGGGAACTGGGGCCTTTGTGGCTGGTGCCGTGGCCGCCAGGCCTAGGACTGAGGGGGCGCCAAGGCCTGGCGTTAGGGCGAGAGTTTCCCTGCCGCACTGCTCCGACTGGGCACCCCCGAGCAACGACTTGGGAAGTTTCCCGAATTTTCCCGAGGCCTCCCCGGCATGCCCTGGCTGCACCCGCAGCACAAGTTTTCCTCTTTTTTTTTTTTTTTTTTTTTTTTTCAATTCTCATCTTCTGATTAAGCTGCAGCTCCCACTGAGAATGCA
Organism: Octodon degus; assembly: GCF_000260255.1. NCBI lineage: Eukaryota > Metazoa > Chordata > Mammalia > Rodentia > Octodontidae > Octodon > Octodon degus. The sequence continues at coordinate 2,520,087 of NW_004524652.1, forward strand.
TCTTGTGGCTGGCTGCATAAGAGTCAAAGCTCTGCGGATGGACACAGAGGTGGCTTTCGGGCGAGGCCATGACGCCGCCAGCCGCGCGTGCCCGGACCACCGCGGCAGAGGCCTCTGACCATTGCGCAGCGCAGCAGCTGGGGCGGGCAGGATTTCTAGCCTTGGTTTTCTGAGGACTCCACTCCGGTGTCCGCGTTTGTGCCTCCCCCACCAGCGGAGGAGGGAAACCAAATACAAGAACAGCACAAAACCGAAGAGGATGGCAGAGGGGTGGGGGCAGGGCTTTGTCGCGGGGAGGGGGATGCAGAGGTGGGGGAGGGGGAGGGAGCGCGGGGCATAAAAGGAATTAAGGTGGCTCTTTCTGCACACCGACGCCGCGCAAGGGATGGGAACCTCATACACCGCTAGACAGCTAGCGAAGAAGCAGAAGGAACAGCTGCGTGACGCACCCTTCTCACAGCAGAGAGGGGCCCAGCCGAGGCCTCGAAATGCGCTTGCCTGCCCACGCGCTCCGGGCAGAAGCTCCTGCGAGCGGCCAGCGGCGGCCTGCTGGTCAGCGCCGCGCCCTGACCTTTGTCCCGTGGAGGCCGAGCTGAAGACTGCAGGCAACCTTATCAGATACACAAGTTACGTTTCTGGGTATATAGGTCTTGCTATATCTTGGTCTTAACCATCCAGCAGAAAAGTATAAAAAGGAGGTATATAAAGTAAATCCATATTAATACGATGAGCTGTAAAAGGTTCAAGTCAATAACTTCCGAGGATAACCCACTAATATTATAGACTGCTAGACAGTGTTAGATTGCTTAGCTGAATTCAACCACCTATAGTATTTAGATGCCAATCGAATATTCACCTCTGACAGGACAAAAATAAAAATAAAAATTAAAATAAAAAAAAAGATACAAAGGAAAGATCATTTTGTATTTATATATACAAAATAGTTAGGATAAATTTACAGCTACTTTCGCTTAATTCAATGAGAAGAAAAAGGTGTACTAACAGTGTTTGGATGGAATATCCTGTCTGCTTCTTGTGCTATGGATAACCACTAAGCAGATAACAATGTACAGTGTATGGACTATCAAATCTGTCCTATTAATCAGCTGTGAAACTGTCTCATTCATATTTATTTCTCAATTAAAAAAAAAAAAGACTGCAGGCAAGAAGCTTTGACGTCACAGGAGCATCCAGAGCCCCAGCTCCATGCGGGCCACAAAGACATCCTCCGCCGGTGAGACGGGGCAGCGCCAGCTGGAACGCGCTCGCAGCAGCTTGTGGACAGGGGTTGGGCGCGGCTCAGGGCAGCACGGTGACAGCACCTGGCTCCCAGGAGGACGCGCACACTGAAGGTGGGCCCAGTGACCCCTTAGATCCCTCCAATGGGCTTGTCTGCCTGTCTTTCTTTCTTTGGTACAGGGTCTACAGGATCAGACCGATAGTGATCCTCCTGTTTTCAGCCTCCCAAGCGCTGGGATTACAGGTGTGCGCCACCACGCCCAGTCTCAGTCGCCATCTCAGTACACCCCCCGGGCAGGGCCGGCACGGCATGCTGGGGATCGAACCCCTGCCGCTGTGCTCTGCCTAAGCAAGCCCAGGTTTGTTTTGTCTGAAGCTCCTGAATGTCTTATGCTTCTGAAATGAGTAGGATAAGGAGCCTGGCACTTACGTCCTGTAACTGACGTCCCTGTGCAGAGTGCCTGAGAGTGAATGTTTTAGGGTTTGCCGTCCAAAGGGTGTGGCAAGCTGGGTGAGCAGCCACGTGTAACCATTTAGACCGGAGATATATAAGAACATGGGAATTGTGGCCAGCCCTTCGGCTGACCCGTGGGCTACAGTGGTCACCGAAGTCCAACCTCACAGTGTCCACAGATCCTCACGGGACTGGTGCCTCCGCGTGGGCATCTGCCATCTCCCTCTGATGGCTGCCCACGCCCTCTCTTTCAGTGAAAGCCAAGATTCCCGTGGCGCACCACCCTCCTGCTCTCCGTGAGCTCTGCACCTGCCCTACAGCGCCGAGTTCCCCGGCTGGTCACGCCCGGATTCCCAGTCCTTGGCATTGGGTCCCAAGCTTCACCAGTTGCACAAAGTCGCCCGCTACAGAGTGGGCCTAGGGGTTTGTGTGGGTGGTCAGCAATGAGGAGTCCACTAGGGCTCCTGCAGCATGCAACACTCTGAAGATGCCGGTGTGACACTTCTGAGAACCACCTGGGGTGCCCGCCGAGGGCCTCAGGGCTGTGGAGGAGCAGCAGCTCTCGGTGGCAATGTCGACTGCGCACCTGGACACCGAGCATCTTCGTGGGTGTGGGGCTGGGTGTCCCGAGGCTGCTGCACACCCAGCGCTGGCCTCCTAATCAAAGGCCTGTCGTGACCCGTGAGCTCCTGGGAGTTCGAGGAGCACCACTCTAGGTTTCTAAGTTACGTGAACAGAGTTTAAGTTTGGCTGAATTTGCAATCCAGGGAAACTTGGTCAATCTGTTTCCTGGAATCCAGCGCAATTTGGAGAGGCAGCGTGCTCACTTCAGGTTCTTGTGGAGACAGTCTCGGAGGGCACTGCAAGTGCAGTGTCACCTGAGCCACGTGGGCATTGGGTCCCACTCGATTCCGGGTGCCTCACTGGCTGTTACCTGTTAGGGTGGCTGGCAGCCTGTTGGGAGCCCTGTAGGGAGCAATCCCCATCCTCCTAGGGAAGAGGGGGTGAAGGTGCCATTACTCTGAAGCATGGCGGGGTCAGGAAGGAGCTGGAAGGGACCCTCAGGGACAGTATGGCATGGAGCCCTGCCATTGAAGTGACCCAATTTTTGTCCAGGAGTAACGTTTGTTGCATGAGTCCCTGAGATTTTGGGGTTCTTTGCTATGACAGTGTAGCCCGGCTCACCTGAGGAGCACACAGAATAGCCCAAGGTCTTGTGGCTTGAAAGCAAGAGAAGGATCGGGAGTGACTCGGACGGAAGGGTGAGGAGTGTGGATGTGGGCACAGGTCACGATACTGTCAGGATCGCAAGAGCCAAGAAGGGCTGAGAGGAGGGAGGGAAGGAGCCACTTCTGGGGCAGAGGAGGTGGGAGCTGGGGTCGCCGTTTCCTCCATAAATTCAAGAGCAAAATAAAATGATAGACACCAGGAAGCTAGGAGAGGAGGGGAAGGGAGAGTTGCACATGGGAAGGGGACTGAGAGAGGGACAGGGAGAAGGAGAGGAGGGGACAGTGAGGGTGATCTTGTGGGCTGTGGACAGGGACTGAGCAAAACAAAAGCAGCCGCAGCAACCCTGGGGCAAGAGGAAGGGCACAAAGTGACACCACAGCTCGCCTTACCATAGCAACAGGGACGATGCCCACCAGGTCCTTCTGGCTGACGAAGATCTCGGACACGGCAACCTCAGAGGTACCCCTGTGTGGGTACTCCACCTGCCACATGATGGGCTGTGTCCCCGACAGGCTGCTGAAGCTGGCAATCTCGAAGTTCATCTGCACCACCTCGCTGAACAGACCGCTGCTTCTGGAAGATGCCATGGGACACAACTTTGAGCTGGCTGCACTGAGCAGACCCTTGCCCTGGACCCCCATCACACGATCAGCCCTGGAGTCCCTCCCAGGGAAGCTGTGGGTGGGCAGTGCAGAGCCCCTGGACTGTCGCCCCTGCCAGCTGGGATGTGGCGCCCGCGAGTTAAGGATCTGGGCAGGGGCCCAACACTGTGTGTTGACTGGTGTGGGCATCGGGAGGGTGTGTTGATGTCACCTTTCTGCCCCCTCCTCCTCTTTCCTGTGCTTCTGCTGTTCCTCCTATTTTCTTTCTCCTTGTACTGGGGGCTGCACCCCTGGCCTTCTTGCTTCTTGCTGAGCTACATCCTCAACTCTTTTTTTTTTTTTTTTTTTTGCTTTTTAGTTTGAGGCAGTCTTGCTAAGCTGCTAAACTGTTTGGGTTGGGCTTGAGCTTGCCGTCCTCCTGCCTCAGCCTCCCAGAGGGCTGGGATTACCCACACTGCCCCGACATGTCCAGCTCTACCAGCACAGTGCTGTCCATTCTGCCGGCACAGCACGCACCCGGCGCCCCGTGCACCTCTGGCCCGTCTGTCCAGCTGCACAGGGCCTGGCAGATGCTGTACATGGCCATGCTAGCTGGTCCCCTCCCCTGGGGGGCTGAGGCATGTGTGCTCCATCCTTGGCCTCCAACGCAGCTAGATGGAGGCTGGTTGCAGAGGCAGGGATGGTGGGGGGCGGTGCAAGGCAGCCACTGTGGACAGCTTGGGATCCCCTGGCTGCAGCTGTGCGTGGGTCAGGCCTGTGTGTGTGTGTGCGTGTGTGTGTGCGTGTGTGTGTGTGTGTGTGTGTGTGTGTGTGTGCATGCGCGCACGCACGTGCTTCCCTAATGCCTTGTGCAGAGGCTGAGTGCTTCTCTCAGCCACACTAGCCCTGAGCACTGTGCTTGGTGGAAGGTACTACATCTGGTCAGGCATCTGTCTCTGAGATCTGTGCTGCCTGCTGCCCCACAAGAAGAGCTCTCCCCTGGGGACACTTAGTGAGTGGGGCCCAGTGCCTGCGCCTGTCTCAGACCAACCCCATGCAGCCCAGAGCTCCTGGACTGGGCTTCAGCAGGCTCAGCCTGTGGACTCTGGGCATGAGGAATGGCCCAGACTTCTTGAAGTCCCAGGAAGGAAAAGTGGCTGCTCACAGCCTTCCGGCATGTGGGGTGCAGAGCCAGCCAGCCATGGAGCACCCCCCACTGTGCACAGTGCCACCACACAGTGCCTGCCGCACAGCTGCAGGGCCCCTCACACTTTGAGGCACCAGGAGAGGACGGGAGATGCACCCCGGGCTCTCTGGCCCAACCCACAGGGGCCTGTTTCGGAAGTCCCATTCTGTCAGAGCACAGTCCTGCGTGCTCATTTACATTTTTTCTGTGGCTTCTTTTGTGGTCCAGAGCATGAGTCATTGCACCAGACAGTGTGTCACCCACAAGTCTGGGATCCTCTCTGGGCCTGTGTGGGCAAAGTCACTACTGGCATTTGCTGGGCAGAGAGGAGGAGGCAGCCAGGCTGGTATAGCTGTCTTCAGAATGGATCAGAAGTAAGACAAACGGGCTGTCAGCCTGGGGCTGGGTTTCCAAGGTGGGCCAGGGGCTGGGAGCCTCAAGACCCAGCTGAGGGGCTGGGGTGCCCCTCTGCACCCCTGCCTGGGTGCCTGTGGTTGGCTCCATCTTCAGCCTGGCTCTAGGCAGCCTGCCTTTCCTCAGGCACCGTGAAGAAGGCACTTGGTGCCCCTGAGGCAGCGAGTTCAGCCTCCCACGAGCAGGTCCAAGCTCGCGTGGCTGAGTCAGTCCTGTCTCTTGCCGAGTGGTCATCAGCCATGGCTCCATCAGCAGTCCCGGGGCTTTCTCAGCAGCAGTTGCTCATCCTCTCAACCTCCGCATGCCCCAGGCCTGCGCAGGGCTGGGCGGAATGATCCAGCCCAGGGACACTATGCTCCCCTGAGGTTCTCTGAGCCTGAGGTGGGGCCCAGAGGGATGCAGCTTCTGAGACCCCAGGTATCCCCCCAGAAAGGGAAATAGGCAAGGCCCGGTCTGTCCAGCCACGGGCCACCAATGGTGCAAGGGAGCGAAGGCCCTGGAGCCAGGGCCGAGTGCGGAGCAGGAGGCCATGTGTGGGGCAGCAGGGTGAGCCCAGGGAGAGCTGGGCGCTCCCATCTGCACGGTTTCCCAGGTGAATGCAGGGCCTGCACCCCCATCCCTCTGGCTCTCCACTGGCTGCAGAGTCTCTTGAGCAATCATACCCTCTGCTCAGCCCTGCAGGTAGCCAGGACCCAACTGTCACAGGGACCCTCTGGGCAACCCATGGGTTGCCCCTCTGTCACGGCACTGAGGAGACAGCCCTGGGCTTCACCCAGTGCATCTGCATTCTCTCCTAAACTCCATGTGACTGCCACCACTGTGCCTGTTATCATGCCATCCAGAAGGCTGGTGGCCAGCCGTCCCATGACCCAGGGTGGGGGGCATTTGCGGAAGCCTACACACCTCCTCCTCCAAGAGCCTCTGTGGCCCACAGTAGGACAGCACACATGGCTTGACAGCAGGCAGATGGGAGGCAAGTGGCACATCACTCTGGCTTGGAAAGGGGTGGGGCAGATGATCTGGGGAGCAGTGAGGACCTTCCTGCTGGATTTTGTTCAGGTTAGCACAGGTGCGTGAATCACACACACTGTTGCTTTTAAGGCAGTCACTGTGTGTCGCATGCTGTGGACTCCAGCCCATGTGTGCATCATTCCAAGCCCCAGATAGACCCCAGCATGGTTGCCGAGGCTCCCATCTCCACCATCCCGCAGTCAGGGATCCACTGGCATCTGCGAGCCTTCAGTGGTGCATGGAGGGGGGACCCCAAGGATGCCCATTCCAGATGCACTGCAGTACCCACCCCAGGTGCCCACCTTAAGCCAACCTGCTTCCTCTGGGGTCCCAAGTGCAAAAATAAGAACATCTTGCAGTTGGAGGAAAACCCCAGCTTTCAAAGAGGTGGGCAGAGCCCCAGGCCCAGTGGGCTGCACATAGCCCCAGGTACTACGGGACACATGCTTTGGACAGCAGTGACATCAGACTTCAGGAAGCTGGGACTTGAGCAGAGAGAGGAAGAAGCTGCTCTGTGTTCTGGGGACCCCAGGAACATGTGTGAGGTTAGAGGCCAAGCAAGGTCACCTGTGAGTACAGGCCGAGCCACCTCCGGAGAGGATGTGCCGATTCAGGGCAAGAGACTCAGAGCCAGCTCCCTGGTCTGCTGACTTGAGGGAGCTCGGTGGCTTTCCTTCCCCAGATCCCGCAGCCTGTCTGCCTCCTCCCAAGGGATGCACCAGGGCATCTCCAAGCCACAGGGGGCAAACTGGTTGGCGATGTGGCACATCTCTCAGCAGCCTGGTCCCGCTGTGTCCCTCGGAGGGGCATCCCTGCTACGTTCCAGATGACAGATGTGCTCCACAGAGAGGAGTTGTTCCAGTGAGTCTGGATCTGGGGTTTCCTATATCTTTGGAGGTTTTAAGAAATCTTTTATCGATTTATTTATTTGATACAGGGTCTCCTTATGCACCTCAGACTCATGGTGATCCTCCTGTCTCAGCCTTCCCAGCACTGGGATTACAGGTGTGCGCCACCATGCCCAGTTTCAGTGGCTGGATGGTGCCACTATCTCCCCAGTCCTGGAGTTTTAAATACAAAGCTTTGATCTTTTAGGCATGCGTAGCTCCAGACACATTTCATAGCTCTGCTGCCTTTGGTTTGGGACCCCAGAAGGGTGGCCTCTCCCACCTCTGCCTCTCTAAGAGACTTCCTCCGAGCCTCAGGGGGGCTTTCCACACAATCTGTGACCCCAAGAATGCTGTGTGAGCTAAGGAGCACACAGCATGGTCCCCACCGCCCAACACCCTGAGAGGTGCAGCAGTGGTAAAGGGGCCTGGGGGCCCCCAACGCCACCCTGCACCCTGTATCCCCACCACAGAAGAGCAGCTCCGGTCTGAGATGCTCACGGGCCCCAGGAGGTGCTTCGGAGCATGAAAGAGAAAAGGAGACACAGGGAATACTGGGAAGAGGCAAGGAGGAAGGAAGGGGGAGGAGCGAGGGAGGGGGGAGGGGAGAATTTGGAAATTCAGACTAGCACGGATGCACCGCGAGGGTCCCTGCTGGGAGCTCTCAGGCAGCCTGTCGCAGCTTGTGTCTAGATTGCCCCCAAAAGCCCCGCACTCTCACTGGGGGGCTCATGGCGTGACGTAGCCTGTGTGATGCTGGGGTCAAGGGTGTGTGGTAGCTAATCAGTCCACAGTCCAGTGCAGCTCTGGGTGTGGCTAATGGGAAGCCCCACCCTGCATGTGGGGGGCACCAACCGAGAGGCTTGCAGCCTGCGCGGCTCGCTGCACGCCACTTCCCGCCTGCCTGCCATGGGCTGTTTCTCCTCTGAGACACCCTCTGCTGTGCTACCCTACCTCAGAGCCCACTGGCTGTGGACTGAAACCTCTATGAGCTGTGAGCAGAAATAAACCTTTTCTCTCTTAACTTGTAGATGTCAGGTATTTTGTCCCTGCAGTGAGAAAAAAATAACTAAGGCAGACTTCTTGAGTTCAAATCCTGACCTCCTGGACTACTGGCTGCATCAGTGTAAGCAACTCTGCCGCATTTTTCCTATTTGAGAAATGGACACGCCCAACCCTTCCCAGCCGGTAGCATTAAGGTGAGGTTAAATGAATGAACACAGCAGAAGCACCTAGAACAGAGTCTGTCTCCAGCAGGCATCAGTGGGTGTCGGCTTCCCCCGTGTTCCAGAAGACTGGGCCAGACTCCGCAGTGTGACTGCGGATGGCTGCTGGGTCGGCTGGCAACACCCTCGAGGCTGTACCATCTGCCACCTGCCGTGAGTGGGACACACTCAGGTCTGTGTGCCCACGCTTACCCTGAGCCTGCCTGCCTGCCAGGGTCCTGCTGAAGACGTGGCTGGCTGGTGAGGACTGAGCAAAGAAGAAATCTGCGTTCCGTTCTCTCGGTGGCCAGCATCCTCCACCTCCCTGTGGACCAAATGTTTGAAAAGCTTTTCCCTTGAGGAGTAATCAAGTGCAGAATCTAAACACTTAAGTGAGTGCAGAGAGCACCGAGAACCCCCACTTGCTGGAATCAAGAGCGTGGATTTATAGCAGTAAGTCTTGAAAGGAATTTTCAAAATTTGCTTCACAAAAGCAAAAGCAAAATAAGTTCTCATTAAAGTTTGAAAATCTTTTGTTTCCTGGCATCTCCCTGGTAGGAGAATGGAGGCTAGGACTGAAAAGTCAGAAAGAGCTTCAGCATCCCCTGTTCCCTGGAAATTTGAGCCCCAGTATCCTCAGCCACCTGGGCCAGCTCATCGCCTGCGAAGTGACTCACAGAACGACCCTCACTATGGGGAAGCGGCTCCAGGGAACTGAATGGTTTCACCCTGGCTTCTCTTTGATCTTTCCTCCTCCTGTGATTTTCCTGTTGGGGCTCCTCCGTCTGCACCGGCCCAATGGGGAGGTGGAGCTCTCCGTGGTGCTGAAGTGCGTTGGTTCTGGCTACAAACAGTAGCCGACAGAAAACTAACCAAGAAGAGAATGGAACAAATGCCCCAGATCCCTCCAGGCAACATTTTGGCCCTAGCCTTTCAAGGTCAGTGAGGACTCAGGACATGGGAGAGCCTATACTGTAACACCATGTAACTCAGTTGTGTCCCAAATTTTTTGATTAAGGAGATTATGGGGTCACAGAGCAACGTGATCAATGATGTAGTGTGTGCCGAAGGAGAGTCACATGGAGAGAAAACATTCTCTCAGGCTTTCACAGAGAGCAAATGGTCAAGCAATGGCCGTGACTCATCCACAATGTGGCACTGACAAAGGATCTACAAACTGCGGTACAGGGTTTCAGGATAAATCCTGAGGGGATCTGACTGACTTTATCAGATACAAAAGTTACATTTCTTGTTATATAGATCTTGCTTTATCTTGGTCTTAACCATCTAGCAGAAAAGTATAAAAATGAAGTATAAAAAGTAAAGCCATGTTAATATGCTGAGCTGTAAAAGGCTCAAGTCAACAACTTCTGACATTGCCAGTCCTAGGGATAACCCACTACTATGATGAACTACTGGACTACTGGATTATTTTGCTGAATTCATGCACCTACAATATTTAAATGGCAATGGAATGCCCATGTCTGACAAAGCTAAACAAAAAAGGGGGGATACCAATGAAGGACCATTTTGTATCTGTATATTCAAAATAGTTAGGATAGATATACAGCTACATTCTCTTAATTCAATGAATAGAGAGATTTGTTCTAATGGTGTTTGTGGACAGGATATCATGTCTGCATCTTGTACAATGAATAACCACTAAGACAACAATTTGCAATGTACTAGTTATTGAAACTGTGCTAGTAATTGGTTTTGAAACGGTCTCATTGCTATTTGTTTCTCTATAAAATTACTTAAAAATAAAAAATAAAGTACTGAATAGCTTTAAAACAAAACAAGCCAAACAAACAAACAAAAACAAATGCCCCAGAATCTCCAGGAGGAGCAGAGAAAAGCAAACAGGAAATAGCTGGGAGGCTACAGTGCCAGAATGTTGGACAGAAGCCACCGTACAAGAGCAGCCTCTCCAGACAAGGAGCAGGTCCTGGTGTCCTTGATTCGTGGGCCGGGGACATCGCCCCTTCCCTGGCGGCCAATTTGGAGGGCAACAAGGGAGGACCTGGCGCTTCCTAGCGGGAGTCTCCCCTGCTCTCCGTGCTTTCTGCGCTTTGCATGTGGGGCAGAGCCGGGCCCAGGACTCTGCAGGCCGGTAGGCGGAGCAAGGCTTACGGAGGCTGCCCTGTTTGCAAGCCCACTTGGATGGGAGTACGAGTTTGGATTTTAAAATTACATTTTACTTGATCTCTATGAACAGGCGAGAGACAAGCAAGTGATCAGAGAGTCCTTTCTGCACAGCACGTCGAGGCTGATGGCTTGGAAATGACCCAAGCATCCAGGGCAGGCCTGGCTGCATAGTGCCAATGGCCGGTGTTCAGAGGCAACACAAAGATACTGGGCCTTCCAAGCTGCAATGACCCGCGTGGGTGGCGTGGCCAGGTGTCACTGCCATGGGCGGCAGGCTTTCTCTGTGGCCTCTCTCCTGGCTCCTACTGGGTGCATGCTCCAGCCAGGGCTGTACAGGCAGGCACTCTAGGTCTGAACTATGGCTTTGCTGCTCAGTGGAGGGTGACCTGGGACAAGTGAGTTAGCCACCCCTTTGCCTCCTGACCTCGATGGCGCACTGAGATCGGCTGAGGGCCTTATGTAAGCACAGTGTCCACCTTCCCCCAGTGACCTGCTTTCTGTGGTTTGTAGCAGAAACTAGACACTGAGAGTCTTAAATCCACCGCCGCTTGCTCTGTGGGCACTTGCTGTCAGAGCGCGTGGCTGCAGCACTTGCCCCAGAGAACTCAGGCACAGTTCGAACCTCACCCTCAATGCCTGAAACAACACAAATTGCTCTTGTTACTATTTTTTGCATTCCTCTACCAAACCAAGAGTCTCTGGCGGCACAAGGCATCATCATCTGGTTTGTAGAGTGCCGTGTTCAGTGGTGGTACTTCCTTTTACAAAATACAGTAATTCTGGATCACTGACAAGTAAATGAAGCTGGCGCAAGCTGCGCTCCCCCCGTGCCCATTCTGTCTCCCTTCATCAGCGTCCTCGTGCCGCTACTGAGAGCAGCCTCTGCTTCCGGGAGCCCCGTGCTCCCCTGTGGAGCTGTCTCCAGGTCTAACATGCTTGGCCTGGCTGTGCTCCCCGTCAGCAGGCAGCCGGAGTCGGGGCTGCTCTGAGTGGCTCTGGCCTGCAGAGTGCTGTGCGGTGAGGCTGCGGGACTTCCAAGGCTTTGGGGCGATGGGGGCACTGGCTCTCTCTCCAGGGAGAGCTCTGCTCTGAGACCTGTGACCCATGATGCCCAGGTGCAGGGGCTCGTGGAGGAGACCCCATCACCGATGGCAAGCGACCACACTGGAGCATTGTCACCACCCCAAGCAGTGCCCCAGAGGAGAGGCAGTAGACAGCAGCTGGAGCCAGCAGGCTCAGGACCGCTTGCTACACAGCAGGACAAAGTGCTCTGGCCGCCACCATTCCTTCGCTTGCTTCCTAAGGATGTGCTGTCCCCTGGCAGCAGGCTATGGCAGACATGGTGCAGAAGCAGCTTGGGAGCTGGGCAGAGAAGGACCAAGGAGACTGCAGACTCTGCAGCCAGGAGGGCTGAGCGGTGCAGAGCCCTGGGGGGTGTTGGCCGAGGTCCCGCACAGGCTTCCAAAGCCGGCTGAGGGAGGATGGAAGCCACAGTGGACACAAAGCATTGGGAGAATCAGTGCTGGACAATGGCCACACCGAGCACGATGAGGAATGAGACTGCCTGGAGGAGGAGCCAGAAGAAGAGCCAGAGCCCCGAGGGCCACGTGTCACTGGCAGCCTGTTGCCAGGATGACCTTGTTCTCCCAGGCTGAGCCAAGGCATATTGTTTCACGCAGAGAAGCCCCAGCAAAGCTAGACGACCCGGGCCAAGCTTCTGTCTGTGGGTGGCAGGGGTGCGGGGCCTAGGAGCCCTGGCACACGCAGACCTGGAGGAGTGTGAACTGTCTGCGGACTGGACAGTGCAGCTGGGTAACACCCAGGTGACACACGGCTCGACGAGTGCTTGCTAGTGGCCATCTGAGTGTGGGGCTCACAGCACTCACCTCCCACGGCCTGCCCGGGGCTCCCTTCTCCGCTGTTTTGCCAGTCTCTTCCACCATTTCTCCTGCCGTTCTCCTCTGTATGCCTAAGAAGCCTGAGTGTGCACCACGTAGCTGCCACGCTTATCCTTCTGCACACCCTGCCGGCCATGGCTCACCCAGGCAGGACGTTGCCCCCTGCTAGCTGGGGCTCACTGGCTGCTCTGGCCACATGACCACGTGACACATCACATGTTTATCATCCAAAATAACTGATTATTGATTTAAGTTTTTAAAAGTGCAGTAAGGGAAAATTTTCATGAAGCCCTCTCAAAATAGTCCCCTTGCTTCAAACCCACTTGTCCCATCTCTCTTGTTCCTGTCTGCAGCAGCTCTGGAGTCCTCTTCCCCAAGGGTCTTCGGTTGTGCTACCGTTGTGGCCTTGATGTCCTGAACCAACTCAAAATGATTCCCTTTCATGGTTCTTTTGACCTTGGGGAAGAGGCAAAGGTCACGTGGTGCCAGGTCTGCTTGCTAAGGTGGACAAGGACAGTGTTGCCTTTCATGGGTCCCCCCTCCTGTTGAACGGCGCTTGGCGGCAGCAGCGCTCACCATGTTCACGATGGCAGCATGTGCGGAACTCGGGGAGAGGCCTCCCCCGTGGCTGCAGCGAGTGGCAGGAGGGAGATTCTGAGGGGGATTCGTGGCGATGTCTTACCGTAACCTGGGTTGTTCATTTAAGCATTCACTGCACATTTCGATCCCCTCTTCTCTGTGGAGTGTGGCTCAGCACTGGCCTCTTCTTGCTCAAGTGTGAGCTCTACAGCAGCAGGACCATTGTCCCTTTCTGTCACCTGTGTGTCACCATGACAGTGACCCACAGGAGGTGGTTGGCAAACATTTGTTGGGGTGAAGAATGGGGGATTTTCTGGGCGCTGAGCCCCTGCTCTTCACGCTGCCCTTTCCTTCTGCTAGTCAGGTTAATATTCCTGCGCAAGAGGAGATCAGAACCCCGGCTTGCTGGGCGGGCAGGCAGGCAGGAGCACATTGTGGAGCTATCAGCTCCTCCAGAAGGGCTGAACCCACTCCAGGAGCAGGGCTGGAGCAGAACCTGCTGGAACCTGGCCAGCGGAGGCACGCTCCGAGTCCACCGCTCAACCTCGCATTTTCCAAATATCACCAGAGACACAGGCTGGCTCCTCTCCAGAGTCTGCGCTGAATTTCATGCTGGCTAAGCTCTACTAAATACATAATGAGGAGGCTGAATTAACTATGTGAAAGTGTAATTTATGGTTAATGTTTGTAATTGATGAGTTGCTGGTCTGCCCTGCACTAACTGCCAAGACGAAGAGCAGATAAAGAGAAGTTTCACTTTGGAAGCAGAGGCATCCTCTACCCAGCATCCCACACGGGCACCCGCCACCTGTCTGTCAGGTGCTTCTGGGGCTGCGCCAGGCATGGGGAGGCATGCAGGGGAACCGCTTGGCTCCTGAGCCTTGCTGCGGCCCTTCCTGCTGTACTGGGGTACACATCACACTCATTCTGGGTCTACACTGTGCAATAAAGCCAACAACCCCCTGTATGAGCTCAGAGCCCCATGTGCTCTAAAAGGCCACCGTCGCCCTCCTCCCAGACTCAAGAGCTCTGGGTGGCCCAGGTATCATTCTTCTTTTCAGCTTAGCTCCCAAGGGCATCCCAGCAGGCAGTCAGAGCAGAAAGAGCCGTGTTTCTGTCTTTTTAGGGGACAAATTCAAGTACAGGGGTTGCAGTCTTGTACAAGCCAGCAGCTGCCAGGTGAGTCTCATGTGGGTAGAAACTGCCCAACAGCTCAAGTGCCCTTTGACCTCACCCCGGGTGTCCTGGCACTGGAGGTGGCCTCACTGCCCACACCCCAGGAGAACTGGTGTGCTGAGGGCTGTTTCTGCTCTGTTCTGAGCCAGAGCTGGTGCCAGGAGTTCTGCAGAAGGGATTCAATTCCAGATACCGAGGCACTGGTAGGAAAATGGGGCATGAGGCTCCATGCTGCTCCTACTCCCTGTGAATATCACCATCTTCTTTTTAAAAAAATGTATTTAGTGCAGGGTCTCACTACACAGATCGGACTCATAGTGATCCTCCTGTTTTCAGCCTCCCAAGTGCTGTGATTGTAGGCACGTACCACCACGCCCAGTCTCAGTCTCCAGCTCAGCATGCCCTGGGGGCAGAGCTGACACAGCATGCAGAGGATCGAACTCTGACCATCTTCTTACTGGGCAAACAACACCATTGCCCTCAAGCCTGGAAGGGGAGTGTCATGGGGGTGGCTCCTTTCCATGCAGACCACCTATGTGCACCACCCACTCACACCCTCTGTTCATCCTGCTGCCTCCCACTGACCTGGGGTCTGTTTGCTCCTGTCTGTCTTCCCTGTGACCAGTTGGCCCAAGACCCTTCTTCTCCCTCGGGAGCTGAGGCTGCTTCTCCCCCTACACTCTGCTCTCTGTGCTAAGATCTGTTCTTTGTCCAGCAGATAGAGAGCCCTTTGGGTAAAATGTCCAACTCCCAGGTCACTTGCATCCTTAAAGCCTCCCTGACTTCCGAGAATACCACCCGGAGCCCTCTCCTGGGTTCCTGGCGTGCATGTCCCCTCCCATTCCATCCTCTGCCTCCTGCCCCCATCCCCTGCCACTCTGGGCTCTTGCTTGCCCTACCAACGTGCCACATTCACCAAGACTCTCGCACATGCTGCTCCTCTGGTTTCTCTTTGTGCAGCCAGCCTCACCTTCCCACTGTTACCTTCCAACACCTGAGTACCCAATAGACACCTGTCCATGGCCCCACTGCTCGAACTCTCCATGGATAGACTCTCAGGCTCTCGCTGGGCCCTGCCGCAGATCCCAAGGGGTAACTCCTTGACAGGAGAGCCCTTTCCTTGGTTGCCAGGGTGGCCTGAGGCTTAGTGGATTCTGGGGTCTGGAAGAAATGGAAGGAGTCATAAGAATGGGTCCAGCTCGCTCACTGCAGCCTCCAGCCTCACCTTCCTGGGCCCCCCATGTGCTCACTAGCCAGTGCTCCTGAAAACACACCTCTGGGTCCTTTCCTGCAGCATTTACAGGCTTCATCACAAAAAGGGACATCTAGGTGGCTCTGCAGGCTCTGTAGAGCAGAAGGTAAGCAGGAGGAGGGCTGAGAGGAGAGAACTCAGCTCTGGGGAGGGCTACTGCAAGCTGAACACAGTACTTATGAAGCTGGTGCTTGTCATTGCTCAACAGGAAGTCAAATGCTGCTCAACAGGAAGTCAATTGCTATTCAACAGGAAGTCAAGTGCTGCTCAACAGGAAGTCAAGTGCTATTCAACAGGAAGTCAAGTGCTATTCAACAGGAAGTCAAATGCTGCCAGAGTGGAGGGCAGTCCAGTATGGCCTTCAGCTACTGCCATTGATTCCCAGAGGCCCTTTCCCATTCCAAAGACAGGTGCAGGCCAAACATGCTTGCTGAACTATCCCTCTCTCAATTCCCTTGTGTGTTTGCACCATTTCACATCAACAGAAGAAGCATGATGGAGCACCTTGAAACCATCCCTGATGGAAAGCAGATGAGCTGAAGAGAACTGGCTCCATGCCAAAGAGCAGAGCTTCCGTCATCCTGGTAGCGTAAGAGGTGCCAAGGCCCAGGGCTACATGAATGTCAGCGCTAGATGTGAGGGGTGGTGGCCCAGTGTGATGGGTCATCACACTACATGTAGGGGGAGGGCAGCTGCTCTCATCTCTCTTCTGTTCTCCCAGGAGCATTGTGTGGGTCTCATGCTGGAGGATGAGGGGACAGTGATACAGACAGCCCCGGGGTGCACGAGATTCCCCTTTTTGCAGCTTCCCGGTGTTGTGTCCCTCAGAACATCCTCCTGCTTTCACCTGTGGCTGGGTGGCCAGTCAGCTTCATTGGCCACCCTGGCTTAGAGCCCAGGTGACACACCTTGTGCTTGCTCATCAGGCCCACAGTGCAGGGGACCAGATGGAAGTACCTTTCTGGGTCCTTGTCCACATGTGTTGCAGAGCAGGGAGGGAGGGAATGGCCAGGTGCCATCATGGCCACAGCTGGCATGGCTGACCCATCCCCTCGAGGCCATACAGACTGTTACCTGCCTTCTGACTGCCCTATTCCTGTTAACCCCTGGGCCTGCCCCTTGGCCTCAGATGTCCCTGTGACCTGCTGCTTGTCACTTCCTGCATTGCTTCTGGCTTAACTTAGCCAGATGTAGTTTTGGTGGCTTGGCAACCGGCAGTGCTGACAACGACTCCTGTTTGGCCATGACTCCTGCAGGGCCCTGAGCTCGACTTCCCCTTTTGTGAGAGGTGGATGTGGGTGATGACTGTGTAATCTTGGAGCTATGCTTTAGCTCCCTGGGCAACGACAGTGTTTCTCTCATCCTGACCTCGGCACTGTGGGAAACTGAAGCCTGGGAAGGCAGCTTCCAGAGACACCCCCGCTCTTTTCGGTCACTGGATGCCACACATCCTTGTCACCTTGGCACAGTTCCTTGTGCTCTCACCCCAAGCAGCCTGGCTTCAGAGGTGACCGAGGGCACTCACAGATGTCCCCTTGGTGAGCCATCACTAAGCACAACAAAGGAATGAGATACCTGGGAGAAATGTGGTAGATAGACAGTAAACGCAGGGTCCTAGCGATCTTTCTACACTGTGTCCCCAGGGAGCCGTATCCTACTCCTAGGCGCTCAGGCCACTCTGTGGCTCTGCACCTGTGAAGCACGTGCCCGCTGCAGGCAGGACGCGCACTCGGGGCATCCTCAATGCAGGCTCAGGGGTACCCTTCAAGTACACAGCACGGAGGGAGCGTAGCTGATTTGCTGGGGCCATCTGAGGGGATCTCCAATTTAGAAAAAGCCACTCAGATGTCTTGTAAGCAGCCCAAATAGAGTGTAAGGATGCCGAAATGAACTGCATCCATGGAGAGCTCAGGTGGAAGGCTGCGATTTCGCCTCTGAGCAAGCTCCGCTGAGGGAACTCTGGGCTGAGGGCTGCGGGGAGATGACTAATTTCACGTTCACAGTTGAAATGAAAACCTCTTCCTGCTGAAAAAATGGTCCCAGGGAAAGCGCCGCAAAGTAACAGCCATTATTCCTGCCGCTCCGCCCCAGCCCTGCTTGGGAGGGACACAGAGCAGGTTCCTCAGCCTCCTTCCCCGCACCCTACCCACGACAAGTGACCCTGCCCTTCCGGAAGTGCTTGTCCAGCACCTGCGGGCGGTGGAACCGGAGGCTGGGCAACGGTGCAAACAACCTGCTGATCACGGAGCTGCTACTCCAGCATCTATGTGGGGAGGGGGAGGGGACCCATGGCAAGGGACAAGGCCCGCAGGGACAGCAGCTGCCCATGGTGCTCGGGAGGCGTGACTGACAGAACAGAACCGTGCAGGCCCGGGCACAGAGCAGTTTCCAGGGTGACTTCCATCCTCACCTGCTTGGAAGGCTTCGCCTATTCTGGCTTCCAGAGATGGAGCAGGGAGGGTGGGGTGCACAGAACAAGCCTCAGGTGAGGGGTGCAGAAAGGAGCCTGCATTCCTTCCCAGCCCAGGAGAGCCAGCGTGAACCGCGGGCTGCTGAGGTAGCAGCCAGCACACGCCACACTGGCTCTGGCGGGGGCGCTCGGGGCAGCCAGGCAGAAGCACTGGGGCGGCACCCCAGGCCGCGGTTTGCACTGAGCGCCTTGCCCAGCCCACCTCGTCTTTGTGCCGGCAGCTGGCGAGTTCAGAGGGCTGGAGGCCTGACTGGTCCTGGCGGGCAGACTGCAGGGGCCACCACGCACTGGGCTGCCCCCGCCTTCCTCTGCCTCCACCAGTGGGCTCGGCTTGTGAAGCGGGCTTGTCGAGCCCAGGTCCACCCGACTCTACCACCAGGCAGGCACCTCGGGGTCAGCAGGGCCCCTGCACAGACTGCACCATGTAAGGAAAGGTCTTCACCTCACAGGAGGGCGGGAAGGCCATGTCCTGGGAGGATCTCCCTGGAGAGTTCAGAGAGCAGGTCCAGCTGGGGTGGGGGGAGGGGGGTTAACTTGGGAGGGGCGGAGGGCGGAGGGGGAGGAGGGAGAGGGAAGGAAGAGGAGAGGACGGAGCAAAGGAAGACAGAAAGAGATCTGCAGGACGAGAGGGAAGGCAGAAAGAGGAAACCATACAGGGGCGCAGGATCCCCAGGGGCCAGCTGCCTGCACGGGGTGCTGCGGGTGGGGGGGAGCCAGCCATGCTGTGCTGAGAACCTGGTCCCGCAGCAGCCAGGTGCTTGAGGGTACACAGCACGGAGGGAGAGGGTCAGGCGGATCCCAGGGCCAGCGGCAGTCCACCCCGTCCTGGGGCAGGTGTGCCTGGATGGCTGCCCTGACAAGTGACCCCTCAGCCTCGGCTGGCCATTTCCAGGAGTGACGGGGAGTTCAGTACTTCCTGAGGGGCCAGTCCCACTTGTGAGAAGCCTGGTGTCAGCAGATTTCTCATAGTATTGAGTGACAATTTGCTGTGACTTACAGCCCTGGCCAGGTCAGCTGCTGGAGGCCACAGGGGGCTCTCTCATTTCTCTGTTCCACCACTTCTTTCCCTCCTCCCCCCTTCTCTCCTCTCTCCATCCCTCCCTCTCTTCCCCCTTCCCCCCTCTTTCTCTTTTTCTTCCATTTTCTCACTATATGGGGGTGTGGCGGGGTGTGGAAGGGATCTGGTAGCTCATTTGTGGGATCTTGCATCCCATCCTGTCTGGTCCCACCCACCCAACCTCACCCCACCCTGCCCCACCCCGCCCCACCACAGGCCACCCCAGCACACCTCCCCCCACACCATCCACTCTACCCCACTCCACAGGGACCCCACAGAGGGGCCCCAGGCACCACACAGTCAGGAGCGGCACCAAGGCTGTGTGCACTGTGTGTAGAGATGGCGCTGGGATGAGGACCTGCAGCAGGTGTGGTCGAAGCGCAGCCCCCAGCTGCTCAGATCTTAGGTCTCCCAGAGAGGCCAAGGATCTGAATTTTAGCCAAGTCTTGGAATTGAGCAGATTCAGTGATGGGTGGCAACAACAAGACAGGGCAGGCTGGTGGAGGTGAAGATGGTGCTGTCGCTCCGGGAAAGAGGAGCTCATCCTTCAAAGGGTCAGAGACACAGTGGTGGCCCGTCCAGAAATGCCAGGTGCATGCTTTCTGGTGCACATACCAGCCCTGGCCTGCACCATCATGAGCTGGGAGTGCGTGGGCCAGGAGTCTCATGGTCTGGGTGCACAGGGGTCTTATTTGATCTTGAAGGGAGCAAGCCATGACCCAAGGGTGGCCTGATTCGGGACAATGCCAGGCCAGGGCTGAGGCTGGGCCCAGATCTGGTTGGAACTGGGCTCTGGAGCCACCTGCTTCCTGCTTTGCCAGGGTCAGCACTCCTCTCCTTGTCCTCACAGGTCAGGGCACTCAGCCGCCCTTAGTGGCCCTGGGGATAGCACTGAAGCCCCTCACGAGGCTCCACCCCTGTGGTGCCTGTGCAATGGTTAGGGCCACCTCCTAACGCCAGTGCCCTGCGATTGGACTGCAGCACTGGGGCTCGGGGGCACATTTCATCCACTGTATGGTGCAAGGGTTGGGCTCCGTACCCCAGGGCTGAAGGGGCGTGATTCACCGTGAAAGGCCTCCAACGGCGAGGCGAATGGGTGACCACGTGCGCATCGTGCTCTGTGGTTATTTGGGTGACTCAGAGCTGTGCATCAGTCTACACTTGAGCCTTAGGTTTTGCCTCTCCAGGTGTTGGATCATTTCTTCGGCCACTTTTGGCTCAAGACCCTAAACTTCAAGTTGGAACATGCACCATGCGCACCATGTTGGGCCAAGTCCAGGGACCACATGCTCTCGATGTACTCCGCGTCCCCTCTGTGTGTGGCGTCGTGTCTCTCTTAAGTGCATGTGCATTTACTTCACGGAGAATTTCCTAGCATCAAGTCAGACACGAGACTCAGCTGGGACGAGGTTCGCCGGGGTGACTGTTAGATTCGTAGCTGGAGAGAGTACATCAGAAAGCCCAGGAGACGGCTGATGGGCTGGAGCCCACACTCTGGGGCTTGATGGATTTAGTGCCATCGTGTCCTGGGCCCAAATGAAGCTGTCTGCGTGTCTGAGTCCCCCTAGTTCACAAGATGGAACCCTCACCCCAAGGTGATGAGCTCAGAAGGGGCTTCAGAGGTGCCTGGGGGCTGAGTGTGGCAGCCCCAGAAAACTGCTCCCTCTCCTCTCAGGGAGATCGGGGGGAAGACGTCATCTGCCTTTGAGGAAGGAGCTCTCGCCACCTTGACCTTGACCTTGACCTTGCTGCCGCAGACCCTGGAGTGATGGATCTGCTTCCGTTCTTCTAAGCTGTTTTCCAGTACATGGTGAGCAGTCCCAAAAGGACTGAGGCAGGGTGTCCCACTGTCCTTCGGGCAAGGAGGCTCCTTGTGGCTGATTTGGGTGACGCAGCTACCAATGAGAGGACCACAGGGGCACAGTCCTTGAACAAGGTCATGATCACCTGTCTGCATGATGACCTGTCCCCATGATGACCTGTCCCACAGTGACCTGTCCCCACGGTGACCCAGCCCCACCAGTGACCTGTCCCATGACGAGCTGTACCCCTGGCGACCCGGCCCCACCAGCAAGCTGTCAGCACGACAAAGACGGCCTATCCTGAGCCCGACTAATTCTCTTTCTGTTCATCCTGAGTCTGCAAGCACCTGGTGAGAGCTGAGAGCCACACCTCAGCTCTGGGCCCCTGGCGCCTGGGTCTGTGCCTCCCTGTGGCTCACGGCCTCTGCACCCCAGGGGTCAGGGCTCCCGATACCCAGCTCGAGCCAGGGCTGCACAAGGCCTGCAGGTCTCACTCAGGAGCATCTGCAAGGCGGCTGGGTATGAGCCAGAGACACAGGGAGGTGCAGGCCACAGACCTGGGGTGCGGCCGTGGGTGATACATTGGCTCCCTTTGTGGTTTGGAGCTCGTGAGCCTTCCCTAGGTGCCGGCCATCGTGCCATCAGCCCAGCGCTGCTGTCTGCCATGACTTCTCTCCCCGGAAGGCTGGCTGCTGCTTCTTATAGGACAGGAACACATGGCAACTTCCGAGGATGAGTGCCACGTGTCATCAGGGGTATTTAAATAAAGATGGCAGTTTGGTGGTTTTATTTGCTTATGTAATAGTGGAAAAATACAAGCCCAAGTCCCATTTCCCCTGCAGCTAATAATCCTTTTAACTGTAGCAGAGCAGAATTCTAGTCTCTCCAAGTAGGTCACAGGTGGCTAAACATATCTTTCTAATACATATTGCATAAGGATAAAAACACTGCATTAATGTAAGTATATACTATAAATTACATGTAGCCACGTAGTAAGTATTATTACATGCGGCTACAGCAGGCCTCATCAGCCCCTGGAACTACTTAGCATTTCTTGACATTTAGAAAAAGGCATCTTCGAAATGCATCCCGTGCACTCAGCCACAAGAACGCCAAATGCTGCCCAAGGTGTGGGGTGCGAATTGAGCTTCCGTCCATCCTCAGCACTTAATTTCTCAGCGCCCCTCCCAGGGAGAAGCATTGCATGATCCGCCACGCATCGCGAGCACATCCTCTTGCTCTCTGAAAGCTTTCCAGCGGTGGCAGAGTGCACATGGCACTTCCATCTCGATGGCGTGCAAGGACTGGACTCCGAGGGGAGCTGGCCCCTCTCACGTGGTAGCGGGACGTGCGTCTGCTCCGCTCCTCGCTGTCTGCTTCCTAATGATCTTAGAGAACTTTCCAGGCCAGCAGACCAGAGCTAGTGCACTGCAATGACCCTGCTCTCCCACGTAACGGAGGGGCCAGAACTCATCTGACCCTTCATCTGCATCCTGCAGTGGCGATGCGTGGCTGGCGCATCATGAGGGCTATGTCCCTAGGAGGTGACCCACTGGGTCAAAAGTTTTGGGCACTTCAACTTTCACATCACTGAAATGCAGCTCGGAGTTGGTGCCGAATTGCAGACTCAAGAGCGACATCCTCAATGGTGCCTGTTGGCATCCAAAACACAAGGTTCGAATGAGTGTGGCTGGGGGTGGTGGCTCTTGCCTGTGATCCCAGCGCTTCGGAGGCTGAGGCAGTGTCATTGTCAGGAGGGGAGAGATGTGAAAGCAAATCCATTTGTCATTGACAAGGTGGAGGGGGACAGCTGACTTTGATGGCATTTAAGGATGGCTTCCTGGCAGAGGTGGCTTTTGTCTGGGTCTTGAATGCTGCTGTGGCTGCCAAGCAAAAGCTCCGAGAAGTTCCCTGTTCATTCTCGGTGTGGGTCAAGGGGTGCGCTTTCCTGGAAATATACTTGAGTGGGGACAGGGTGAGCCTGAAAGACCAAGGGAGGTAGGGCTCCCTCCCACGCTGACACCCTAATTTCCCGTGTGGAGCGGATCCCATAGGCCCTGCGTCCACCCAAGGTAAAATCCCGCGTGTGCTCAGAGCTGCCTGCGCGGGTGGTGGACGGTGCAGGGAACACCTTTGCAACCGAGGGAGAAATCTTCCTCTCTCTGTGTGCAGAGCTCAAAATCCTTTTTGTTGTGAAGCTGTTTTTATTTTTCTTTAATTTTATTTCTGCTTAATTCTCCGCATTATGGAAACCCAACATCTCATATCTGAAACAATTCTCCCAGTGTGTTGCTTGCCATTTTGTTCTTGAAAACCTCTTATTTATATGTGTGTTGTGCTGCAGACCAGCCTAGGAGCGCATCTGTGGTGCTCACCTTGATTTTGGCAGAGCAGGGGAGCAGAAGGGAAAGAGAGGGAGGGAAAGGCCTCGACTGACTGCCATCGAGCAGGGCACGGAGAGGATGGACAGCAGGGAGGCGGGGGTCCTCTGCCCTGAGACCTGATAGGCTTTGCTAGGGGCGGAGCTCGAGGGGCAGGTTCAGGGACACAGAAGGAGCTGCCTGGAGGCTCAGGTGTGCACGGGGAGGTGAGAGGAGGCTGCACCCCGCGCGGGGGGGAAGGAGGGGGCGGCGGGCAGCCGGCAGAAGAGCTACTGTTTTGGGCTTCAGCCACGCTGAACCAGGGCCATGACAGTTTAGCAGCTTGGGCTTGGGCCAGAACCTGCCACTATCCATTGACCTGTGAGCTCAAAAGTGATGGAATTAGGGGTGCATGGTGACAGCTGCTTGGAGGCTAACGCCAGACACAGACTTAAGTCCCTATTCCACAGCCAAACTTTGGGCTGTTTCCCCTACTTGTTCAGCCATGGCGTGACAGTGAGTATGCGCAGGGCTTTTCCTGTGCTTCCCAGCACAGCCACGGAGTGCAGAAATCCCCAAGTAATTGCTCTGCAGGGTGCCCGTGCTGTGCGCCATCCACACGCTGGGCACGAGGGCCTCAGCTGCTCCTGCCCCCACCACACGTGCCATCACCGAAAGCCTGAGTCAGTGCCCAGTGTGGCGGGCGGGAAGCGGCGCCTCCCCGCTCTGATGCGTGCTTCCCTGGTGCCACCATGCCTGAGCACCCTCCAACAGCCTTCTGGGAAACCCTTCCTGCTGAGCACCCTTTCACATTGCCCTCCCCTTTTGTAGGGGGGTTCGCTCTTATTCCCTGCACCACTCCAAGTCCGCTGAGCAGGTGGTGAGGATTCCCCATCTCCTGTCTCCCAACACAGCCACACTGTCTAGGCAGCCTGGGGCCCTGTTGCTGTAAGTCCTGTCCTCCAAGGTCCAGCTCCCAGCATGCCACACGGCGGGGCTCAGCATCTGCTAGCGCCTTGAGGCTGGAGCTCCATGCTGGAGCCCAGCAGGGCCCTGCAAGCCCAGCCTGCTCCCCACTTCAGCAGCCTTTGCGCACTGGCGGCTCATCACATCCACTCGCCACCCCCAGTTCATCTCTTCCGGGAAAGTGAATGAAGCAGCTGCTTTGTCCATCTCCTCAGATCTCTGCTCCTTTATGACTCAGCGCCCAAAACAGCCCCCTCACGCTAACGCAATAAAAGAGAAGACAGACAAGAAGTTGGAAAATCAACCTCAGCTGCCCGACTCTGAAAGACTCTCCAGCTGGGTCTCCGGAGCCTCGGTCCTGGCTGGCTCTTAGAACGGCAAGCTTTGCGTTTAAATGAGTTTAAAGACTGGGAAGAGGTTCCCACTCAAGGGTCCAGGCCTTTGTGACAGCTGTGATGGGACTGATGGTCTTCCAAGGGCAGTCTCGGTCACGGAGGCCCGCGCCTGTTCACGGCAGGTGGGACGCCGCGTTTTTTCTTGTACCGACAGAGGCAGGAGCGTTAGAGCCTCCCCCACAACCCCCAGATTTACCCCTCCATCCTTTCTCTGTGAGTGAGCCATTGAAAAGGAAAAAAAAAAAAAAAAAAAAAGGGGATTCGGGGGTGGGGCTCCAGCCCAGCTGGGTGGGGTGCAGGCCCCTGGGCCACCCACGCCTCCTCCGTGTCTGTTCAGTCCAGGTGGGGACTCCGCGCTGACCCTCCCGAGCCCCCATCACCCTCCCCGACGGTGCCCTCGGTGTCTGCGGGGAAGGAGGTTGGACGGGGCGCGCCGGGTATTTTCAGGTAGGGGACAGTTTGCATTTTCACGCTGCGGGGAGCTCTATGGAGCCCTACAGACCTGTGACAGGCCCCCCAAGGGGTTCGTGGCCAGGCCGTCAGTGGCTGCGGATGGCAGCTGGATGGAACTGTGAACGCCCAGCAGCTGGGCGAGTCTCGGTCCAGGGACAGCGAGCTGTACAGCGGGGTGTGCGCGGCCGCCACTGTCTGGGGCCCGTGCGACCCTAGCTGGTCAGCGCTGTGCTTACACTGCTGTCTTTTGCAAGAGAATTCAAAACTTAGATGTTTTCATAAAATACGTTAGGGTAAGGGCCTGCAAGCAGGCGCAGGGGCCAGGGATTCGATCCCGGCCTGCTGTGCCGGCACCGCCCCCGGGTGCGCTGAGACGCCTGTTGAGACTGGGGGCGGGGGCACACTTGTAATGCCAGCTCTTGGGAGGCTGTAAACAGGCATATCATTACGAGTCCGATCTAGTGGTGACACCCTGAACACCCTGTAGACCCTTCCCTAAAAATACAAAATAAATAAAAATATAAAATAAGATATGTTATGGTAAAGAAAAAAACAAAACAAAACCAGATTTCATGGTGGCCTCACTTCCAAACGGTGTCTGACAGCTGAGAGCCGTTTCTCTTCTACATCTGGTGGGGGCTAGGACTTACATGTGTGGGATGCCTACACGGCTGCTTCCTATCCCATTCTTAGTGTTCCCACTTTACACAGGGAGAAGCTGAGGCTCAGCATGACCAAATCCCTTAGCCCGGGTCTCACAGCCAGTGTCTATGGTGGTGTGGGCCCTGACTGCTTGCTGCTGGGGCTGTGTGCTGAGCTGTCCCCTTCTTCCAGATTCAGCAGCCTGTGCAAGCCCAGAGCAGTATCAGTCCCCTTGGGTGACCGCCCCAGGCCCCCTTGGTTCTCTCTGGCCTCCTGCAGCCCAGCACACCAAGGCAGGCTTCCTGGATGGTTTGGGTTGGGCGTCACTCAAGTGCATCTCCCCAGTGGGAAGGCAGGGCCATGCCTCTCCCACCCACCCCACGAGGAGGTAGGCGTGGAGCAGGCCGCGATGGCCTGTTCTCTCCGTGGGCTCTGCAGGCTGTTTGCAGGTGCAAGGCCCAGCCAGCCACTACATCTGCTGCAGGACCTAGCAGCGCCTTTTCCAGGTCAGGTGGCTGCAGACACCCCACAAAGATAATGCAGATTGGTATCCCCTAGACTTCCTCAACTATAGACCCAGAGGCAAGATGTGAATTTGGGAGCTGTTAGAATTTAGGTCTTCCAATATAGTCCAGTAGTCCATAATAGTAGTGGGTTTTGTGGAATTCACACACCTACAATATTTAAATGACAATGGAATCTCCATCTCTGACAGAACTAAACAAAAAAGGGGGATACAAATGAAAGACCATTTTGTATCTGTATATTCAAAATAGTTAGGATAGATATACAGCTACTTTCTCTTAATTCAGTGAATAGAGAGATTTGTTCTAATAGTGTTTGTGGACAGGATAGCATGTCTGCATCTTGTACAATGAATAACCACTAAGACAACAATATGCAATGTAGTAATTATTGAAACTGTGCTAGCAGTTGGTTTTGAAACTGTCTCATTGCTATTTGTTTCTCAATAAAATTATTATTATTATTATTTTTAAATTTAGGTCTTCACTGCTTCCCAAAGGCTCAGGGTTGAAGGCCTAGGCCCGGCTGATGGAGGTGGACCGTGGTGGGTTCCCTGGTGGGTGGGGCTCAAGGAAGGAAGGGAGGCCCCAGGGGTGTGTCCTGGGGGGCAGTGGATGCCAACAGCCCACTTCCAGCTGCCGTGGGGCAAGCAGCTTTCCTTAGAACCCACCACCCCTCACCAGGGACCAAGCTATCTGTGAACTCACAGGCTCTGGTAAGCCTTTCTTCCTTTTTGGCTGATGTATCACAGGCATTTTATCACCGCAAGAAAGCAAACTGACCCATTGGAGGGCCAGCATTGCTCAGCCAAGTGCAGTGGCGCATGGCTGTTGTTCCAGCATTTGGGAGGCGGAGGCAGGAGGATCACAAGTTCAAGCCCAACCAGGGTAACATAGTGAGTCCTTGTCTTAAAATAATAACAAATAGAAATGGCTGGGAATGTAGCTCAGACCAAACGCCAGTGTCGTGCAAAAACAAACAAACAAACAAACAAACAAAGGACTGCTGCAGCTTTGCTGTGGTTCTGCTGCCATGGAGGGTTGGTCTTGAATGCTGTGCTCAAGCCCACTGCCCGAGAACCTGCCTCTCCAGGGCCATCACGGGGAGATGGCTGCAGCAGTGCCTTGGCACAGGGCAGGAGGCGGGGTGGCGGCCGCCTGGCTTTGAGGCATGACCTATATTCTAATGCAAATACATCTTCCTGCTCACACAAAAGAGGACCAGGCGCCCTGGGGCACTTGGGAGGAAGCGGGCAGCTTTTAGGGGCACCCAACTTCCTTGCTGGGGGAGCAGAGGCCCAGGCTGACAGCTTAATTGCGTTTATTTTTACAGCCGCCTCTGCTTATGGCCAGCAGTCCTGGCTTCCTGTGTCCAATCATGACATAAAGTTTCCCCCAGAGGCAAATCCACCCAAGGAGCAGGAGAGCTAGCTGGCTTTGCACACAGCACCGAGCCACGAGCAGGGTGCCAGTCCCCCTGTGGTCACAGTGAACGCATCTGCCACAGGCAGCCGCAGCAGAGCCTGCATCCTGGACAGGAGCACTGGATGCCTGGTTGCAGAGTCAGATACCTGGCGGATGGGAGTGAGGAGAGCGCTCACTGCATGCCCATGAGGACAGAAAGGCCACAGCTCTCTCCGCCACCCCAAGATGGGGTCATAACATTGTCAAAAAATCAACAGTCACTTCAGGAAGGTGGAGCTGGAGAGGGAAGCAGGTTAGTCAGAGCAGTGGGCATCAGAGTCCAGGGGCACGACGCGGTCTCTTATGGGCATTTCGAAGGGGACCATGCCCAAGGACTGGGGACAGGGATTTCACAGATACAGCACCCAGACCTGGCCCTACACTGGAACCAGTGCACCCCAGTTTCTCTTTTGCTGAAAGGAAGCAGAAGGCCCTGGTTCTCCCCACACAGCCCGTGTGACCCAGCCATGTCAAGGAGATCACCTAGCCCGGACGGGAAGGAAGCCTGGAGCCAGCCCACCCACCTTGGGCCTTAGATGCCAGCACCTGGAGCCAAGGAGCAGACGGCAAAGGCTGCAGATGTTATGTGCTGTTCACGTGTAATTCCTGAATAGGCCAAGCCATGGAAAGGGACAGTGGATCAGCCCCTGGTAGGGGCCGGCGCACAGGGCAAGGCTGAGCGACTGCAGAGGAGTGGGGGTCCCATCTGGGGTGACATGAGTGGTCTAGGGATGGATCGTGGTGGTGGCTGCCTGGCTTGCAGCTTTGCTAAGCAGCGCTGGATTGTACCCTTGCAAGGGGCGAATTGTGCACTTTGAATTATAGCTGGATAAAGACCATCTGTAGAAGCAGAGGGCAGAGGGGCTCACTTCTGAGCACATTAATAATGTTCAGGACAGCTTGCTCCCAGCATGACAGAAATGTGCTTCACTGTCATCACCGCCAACACCAACAGCCACAGAAAGGAGCAGTGTCACCTCCACCTCCACATCCTGTTGAAGCTTCTGTGACAAGCGGGAGATGCACATCCACAAAGGCTGGCAAGCAGGAAGCCACAGCAGCCCTGCCTGGGAGCCACCAACCAGAAGGACAGTGCAGTGTCCCTACAGAGGGCCGGGGGACACGAGGGCAGCTGAGTGCGCAGAGCCTTGCGCCATGGATGCGGCCACGCCCCTTTCCTCCACAGCTTGCTGTTTTGCCTCAAATAATTTCAAACGCTTTGGGGGACAGGGCTCTGGCCCCATCTTCCCAGACACTGTGGCTGAATGGGTCGTCAGGGCAGGTCCTGGCCACAGACTGGCCCGCAGGATGAGTGTGACGGTCAGGCGGGCGGACAGTTCCGCTGGGAGGCCTGGTGGCCAGAGGTGCTAAGGAAATCTCATCGCGGATGTGGAGGCGTCTTCAGCGGGAGGTACTGCCTCGCTCGGACGCAGCCTTCCTGTCCAGTCATCCAGGCCCAGGGCACTTCTGCATCTCATCCTCTCCACCCGTTTCCCGTTGCCGGGAAGCGCCAGTTACCGACATCGACGCGAAGGCAGGCTGCGCTTCCTGCCCGGCTGTGGGGCAGCGCGGCTTCCCACTGTCTCAGCCACCGACTTCGCGCTCCACAGCTGCCTCTGCCTGGTAAATTCTCCCCGATGGCCATAGCCCTGCATTGTCATTATTACCTGACACGGATGACACATGCTCACTTTGCATTTGTTTGTAAGAGGGTCACCCTCTCGCTGCGTTACTACTTCTGGAAACTGTCCCGAGGCACTGTAAAAGTGGCTTACAGCAGCGCAGAGCCACCACGTCCAAGAAAGCTGCGGTGAGGAACCACGTGACAGACACGTGAGAGGGTCCCAGCCAGGCCTCGGGGACTGTGGGCCTTATTTCACCACTGGTCCCCCTGCCGGGGGTGGATTCGTAACTCCTGCCCCCTGGGCAAGAGCTCCTGATGCAGCCGTCCACAGGGACACACATGAAAGGGGCTGTGCTTATACTAACAGGAGACACGGTGTTCAACACCTGCAATGTAGGAGAACAGAGGTTGCTGGGCACATGTTTGCCTATACATTGCTGGCTCTGAGGCAGGACAGCACAGCAGAGGGTTCTGGTGGAAGAGAGATGCTCAGGGCATGGTATACAGAAAACAGAATGGAAGAGCTGATGGACTCATCCAGGCCCCGCCCAGGGACCGCCCCTTCTGACCAGGCCCCACCTCCTAAGAGCAAGCCGGCTCTGTTCACCCCTGCTGGGGGACATCCAGATACGAACAGTGCAGCTCACTGCACCAGCTCCTCTTCCACCAGGTTCAGAACAGGCCCGGGACCCCGAGGTAGGGAGGCTTGGCGGCTCAGAACCATCCAGGCGCCCAGAACCATTCTCACTGGGGCACCAAAGTGAAGCCCGCACCTGACCTCAGGAAGGGCCACCAGAGGAGCCACCCCGACCAGGGCAGAAGCAGCAGCGCTACTTTATGCAGAGGGCCTGGGCCTCAGGTCGGCCTCCTGGCTGGGGACTCGTTCATCCTGGAGGCTTCAGGAAGCCGTGTGCCTAGCTGCTGCACGCAACCCAGAGAGCCTCGCCTTCCTCCTCCGTAGCAGGAGATGAACTGTCCGTGCGGCTGCGGTTGGAGTTGTCTTCCAACGTGGGTCGAAAACTGCTGCTCAGCCTCGTACAGAGGTGCACTTTGGAGAGAGTTGCCCAGACAATGTCTAGGGCAAACGGAAGCGCGCAGAGCAGACAGCGGAAGCTGGACTCAGGGGTCTTGCGAACAGCAGGTGAGGGAACTGCAGACCCAGGTGGCCCCAGGCGCTGCCCCTGGGTTAGGTCAAAAGCGACCTCTGGAGCGGACCTCTAGTGAGACTGCCGTCCACGACAGAGTCTCTGTTTTCCAGCAGCAGCACCCAGCTTTCCTGGGGAAAACCGCTCTGTCGTTCTCTGGTGCTTAGGGCTTCTAGGTGCGGGAAGATCTGCGCTGCGGTTAGTTCCATAGTCCCTACCCCAGCCAGGTCAACACCCACTTGAAAAGTGGGCATGTGACCTAGTCCTGACCAATCAGAGGCCAGAGCAAAGTGGAGTGGGTATGATTGGTTCGAGAAAACACGTGACTCGGGTCTAAGCCAATGAGCTGTCCCGGAGTGTTTGTGGGAACAGCTGCGAAGAGGTCATAGCGGTTTCCCTTTTCATTCCGTCTATGCCTAAGAGGGTGGGACGCGTGTAGAAAGAGCCGCCCCGTGAATGGAGCCAGCCGGAAGAGGAGAGCCGTGGTCGCCAGCGGAGCCCATCTCTGTGGAGTCGCTCTGGGCCCTGGATCCAAGCAGCTGTAAGAGGAGCTCTTGTTTCTTTTGCAAGTGCCTGCTGGATTTTTCTCTCTCCTAAAAGCATCAAAGTCTTCATGAAAACAGTTTCTAAAGGACAAATGCTGTGTGATCCCTCTCACACGAGCTCCCTGGGGCGGCCGCAGCCGCGGAGGCGGCCGTGGCACAGTGGCGCGCTGGTCCGAGACCCGCGGGGAGTCAGCGTCTAATGGGGACAGAGTTTTGATTTGGGAAGATGAAAGCGCTCTGCGAATGGATGGTGGCGATGCTGATGCAGAAGGATGGTTGTGTCCCATGCCACTGACCTACATATGGGACTTCAGTGTGGTAAAAGAGTCTTTTAGATCTCTATTTCCCACAATAAAAAGTCCAGTGAAAGCCCCATCTCCTTTCCATAGGCTTGGCAGCAGGAGATGGGAGACTGCGTACAGTACAATATTTTAATGGTGCATTCTAGGCGTCCAATCTCAAACTGGAGTAAATCAGTTTTAAAAAGGTGTATCTTTCTATTAAATAAGCAGCTACGTGGTGGATGAGTCCAGAGTTCATGTGTTAGTCTGATGTCTTTTGGGGTAACTGACATCCACGACCTCAAGGACCCCAGGGGCTTCTGTCTATGGCCACCAGCTCCAAGCAAAATGGCAGGGCAGAGGGCCTGGTGAGGAAAGCGTCTCAACTCTCGACAGCCGGGACACAGGACACGCCTGGGGAACACACCTTCTGGTCACACACTGGCTCCTCCTCCAGGTCCTAGCCCCCTCTCGGTGCTCCTAGCTATGAGCTCCAGCGTGAGTCCAGCACCTCATGAAGCACACACCTCCCAAGAGACTGGGGAGCTGTTTCTGATCTAACATCATGGTTGGTTGGCCCATCATGGTTGGGTGGGTCAGCACCACCATCAGGGACACAGGTGGTTCCCAAGGTTCGGTTCCGCCCTCCCTGGAGTGCTGGGCTTTGTGTCTCACAGTCACTGAAGCATCTTCTACCAGGACACTGCTAGGCAACCCCTGAAGCCGGAGGAAAGCACCATCCTACCGTCCTGCCCTCTCCCCCGCTGGTGGACCCTGAAGTGCTTGCTGTGAGCAGTTAGGAACCAGCGTGAAAACGCTGCCCCCCACACTGGTGAGACTACTGAGAGGCGGCTCTGAGCGGGACTCCAACCCGCTGGCTTTTCATGCTCACTTGTGAGTCTGCCCGAGGCCTAGGCCCCTCGTCTGGAGACGGCAGCCTGTAATGGGGGGTGAAGCCCATGTGGCTCAAGGGACAGCCAAGGACACCTGGCCCTACCCTCAGCGAGCCAGATAAAGACTGCAGCTGCAGACACCTCACTTCTGCAGTGAAAGCCTTCCTGGAGGTGACATCCTTGTCCTAAATTAATACAATGTGTCACTCAGAGAAGACCTTAGATGGACGCCCAGGTCCTGCCCAGATTCCTGCGTCTTCTTCAGTATTCCCTCCTTTGTTTGGTCATGCAATAAATGCAAGATGCCTAGAGAAGTTTTTGGTCTTAACTCAGAGAATGTAAGATTCTGTGAGAGGGTTTTTGATCCTCCTGGAGCTCAAAATTCAAACCATTTGTCCATTTATTGGAGCCTTCACCATCTACTCATTGAGACTGCGGGGCTGATCAGTCCACAGTAACCAAGGGACATAACCCAATGCCACAGGTCCTTGCTGCAGTGGGACACAAGCAGTGTCCTCTGGCTGTGCTTTCAGTGCCCAAAGAGACAGATAGTATCCTTCTCCAGGGCCTCCAGCCACATGCTCATGCCCACCTGGGACCCAGACAAGGTGACCGTAGGTGCAACCTCCATCCTGCGAGCAGGAGAAAGGATACCGTGCCCAAGACAGCAGAGCAGGAAGACGGGACAAGCCTGCATCCCCGATGGCTCCCATCCCAGCCTTTAAGCTTCCAGCGGGAGCAGAGGACAAGAGAAAAGCCCATCTGATCAGACCACTGCAGTCGGGCCCCTGCGGGCACATCCATGTGGATAGGGAATGTGAAGGAAGAGGAGAGAAAACCAGCTGAATTCTGCGACGATGTCTAACCCACACCCATTCATCAGAGCGGCTTTCCCTTGTCATGCATGTCAAAACAAGATTTGCGAAGGCCCGTGCATGCACTCAAGTGTTGTTAATTATTTGGAAAGGAAACTGACAACGGAAAGCGCATCCCACGTGGCTTGGGTCCAGCTGGGTGTCAGGAAGCCTCGGTGTGTGCCTACAGCTGGGGCATTTTCCATGCCTGCACGTCCTTTCCTCCTCATTTCCTCTCTGTTTTGGGGGCTAGGGGGCTTCACAGGAGAGCAGAGCCCCAGCTAGATCTGGTCTGAGCATCTGGGTGCCTTTTCATGCCTTCCCTGGCTTGCTGGAGTTTGCTTTCCCCGTCTCCTTTCAGCGATCGTGTGAACAGCAGAAAGCAGAAGCGCGCAGCACGCACCGAGGGCTCGCGGGGCAGAGCCCCCTCCAAGCCATCTGAAGTTGGTTTTTGATTTTATTTCACTTCTTTTCTTCTCCCCCTCTCCCTGCCTTTTATGATTTTGGCAAAAGGCAGAACACAATCAAGGTTCTATTTGAGGCAGCTGTGTAAGCAATCCCTGTCTAACTGGGGACAATGAAAAATTAATCTGAGCCCGGGTAACTAAGTTTGCAGAGAAACAATGAAAGCCTTTGAATATTATCGTCCTCTGCAGATGTTTGCTGACTGTCTTGATTTACCAAATTGGCTGTCAGGCTTTACGGCCCCCTCCTTGAGCAGCACCTAGCCAGCGCAAGCTCCGCTTTCGTGGCCCTGGGTTCATAAAATGCTGAAGGTGTGAATGGAGATGAGAATCGGGCTTTATGTCTCCCTCCCAGCTGCCTCCCCTCTGCTCTTTGCTTCCGCGTTGGAAGACCTCTGCCCCACACTTCTGATGCGCTTTAGGTCCTCTGTGTCCCTTCGGTGCAGCAGGTGAAGGTGTTCTCCTTTCTCATGGTTTAAGAGCTCATTAGTGCTTCTAACACCTGCTTGTGTCAGAGGCAGTGTGAAGAATGTGCTTGCGCCTGATTTTTTTGCAGCAGAAAAGCGACTGGGCTGAACCGGGTCTCCGAGCCCTGAGGTGTGGACAGTGCCCCTGCTGGCCGCTGCTTCTCTACCCAGTCTGCCCCGCAGGGTGGCCTCCTGAGCCTCCCTGATGGCCGAGCTCACACGCTTGCATCATGGTGAGGTAAGCGCTCCTGCAGACGCATGCAGCCAGGCACATGCCGAGAGCAGGCGGCCCCTGTCCAAGCTCAGGCCAGCAGCCTCTGTGGCCAGGTTTATGTTCCACTGACCGCACCTGTCATTTCCCTGTCTGCACCCTCCTCTCCAGACCACGAGCTGGCAGAGGGTCTTGGTGGATGCCGCACGCACCGGCCCAGTGTGTTTGGGATGAGCGAGATCTGAGCCTGTGCGAAGAGCCATGAGGCCCAGCTCTGTGCTGCCTGGCCCCGCCCTGCCTACCATGCACCCGGCAGCAGGACATGCTGGCTACTGAGGGACACAGGCCCCCGACTTCTGTGGCTCTGGTCTCGTGTGTCTCTCGCCCCCGGCCTGACGCATGCCCACCCCTCATGTCCCTCATAGCATGATGAGACTCTGAGCTGCGCTGCTGGGCTGACATCCTCATGGAAACGCTGCCAGCTGGGGGACCTTAGCCTCAAAGCCTCTCTGCTTCAGGGTCCTCGCTGTAAACCAGGAACGGTCCCGCGCCTGCCCTGCAGGGCTGCTGAGGTCCAGTGGGTCTGTGTCTTCATACTCAGAGTACTTAGGCCTCCTGGGCCACCGTACTGCAGGGCTTTGTCATGATGGCCGCCCTGCGGAGCAGCCAGGAAACCGCTCCTCCTCCTCCCTGCACTCAGATGGCTTCAGAGGGGGGCACTGGCAGGAAAGCAAAGCAGCCTCACTGCGAGAGACGCACCCCACATTGCTCTGCAGACAGGCCTCTCCTCACACCTTGCGCCCTGCAGGCTAGGGAGGGAGAGTGTGCCTTCGCAGGGGACCTCGGCCGCTCCAGGGCCTGCTCCGGAGCCCCTCACCCCTCCTGTTGGGTGATGGCCCAGCTTCCTGCGTGAGCCACAGTGGCCCAGCGCTGCGGCTCGGACCTGGGGCCTGCCGCACGGCCTTCTGGGATGCTGGCCAGGGTGCGGAGGTTGTGAGGTGGGGGTAGTGATCTGGTCACAGTGCTGTCCTGCAGGGCACAAGCGACTCTAGCGAAGGATGCAGAGAAGACGAGCATCTCGGGAGGGAAGCGGAACCTCCCACGCAGCCACGGGGAGGGCTCGCGCCTCGCTCTCTCCCTGCTCCCCTCAGTCCAGTCAAGGGCTGAGGTCCTTCCCCTCCTGCATGAACTCATCTGTCAGGATGAAGATAGGTGTGGAGCAGCCCCCAGGGAACACTATAATGCTGTCCTTTGGGGACAGGGACTTGAGAGCCCAGTCATCCTTGAGGTGACGCAGAAGGGAAGGACTGCACTTGCCCTTATATAAAAAAGGTCTTAAGGGGCCCAGAAGATGGCTCAGTAGAATAAGTGCTTCCCTGGCAAGCGCAAGGGCCTGAGTTCAATCCCTGGTTCCACAAAAAATAAATAAAAAAGGTTTTAAATTTTTGTGAGTTTATGCTTACAGTACCAATAACGACCCTCTCTGTGGGCACCTGGCGCACAAGCAGCTCACGTGTGCACTCTCTTCCCCTCCGCTTGCCTCCCCTCCCTCTGAGTACCTCACAACCACCTGGCACCTGTCCCCCAGGGTCAAGGAGTGTGAGCGCTCTCAGCCACATGGAGGTACCCACACCCACACCCAGCACTTCCTGTTCCTGGTGCCTTAGCAAGCACTTTGATCACTATTGTCACAGTCCCTACACAGGGGGAAGTCGGCAGGGAGAGGTGGGGGACCCCGCAAAGCGCAGGTAGGAATTCAGCATGCTGTGGTCTGTTCAGGGTGGCCCTGAGCTCCAGCCGCATGTCCTTCACCAAGGGAGCTGGGCCTCAGAGACCAGCCTCACAGGAGGGTGACCTTTCTCTTCCCGTCACCATCATGGCCTTCATGGGGCCCGGGAAGAGCAAGATGAACATGATCCCCCAGACCTACTTGTGTGGGCACCATCAGTGCTGGACTAACAGCGATGCTCCACGTCGCTAGGTAAGGATCAAGCCAGCCCTATCCGCTGAAATGAAACTTTCCGGGTTTGTAAAGTCCCCCTGGCAGCAAGTGCTTACTACTTTTCTCTAGCCTGGGACCCCTTCGCTAACTCCTACAGTTCTTCTCTGACAGCCTTCTTTAGTATTAAATCCAGACTGTAAGGGACGCTGACAGATTGGAGGATGATTTACAGTTCCTGTTAGCTCTTCAGAGTTTAGTACTTCACTGAAGAGCATCTGGAGCGTGAGGGTCCAGTTGTGGCAGAAACTACACATGCTGAGCCTTACAAGGGGGAATCTGCAAAGAGGTGATGGTGAATTCCTTGGAAAGAGCGCAGGGTTTGGAGATGGAATTCTACGTACTTTCCTTACCCTGGGAGTGGCTTGGGGTGTACCCCTGACTTTCACCCTGTCCACTCACACCACCCTGGTCCAGGCTTAAAGGTTTGCTGCAGAGAGCACAAGACATGTTCATGGACATCTGGAGAAACACTCCCCAAGCTCCACAAACACCCGGAGGATTTCCTGCCTTGCACCTACCTGCTCTATGTGGAGTTTCCCACAAGCAACTCTAGGCTCAGCACCCTAAGAGCTCTGCTTGATTCAGCCTTGCCAGGTAGGACACTCACCCTGAACTTGTGACCCAGCACCAGCACCAGCACCTCAGAGGTCCTATGGGCTATGGGTTCTGCAAGGCCGAGCTCTGTCCTGTTTCAGGGTCCCTCACAGGGCTGGGTCTCATGTGAAGGTCAAGTGGGAGGTTGGGTACCAGGCTGGGGAATCAGGGAAGACAGCAGCCCTGGTCAGCTGTCTGTCATTGTGACAAAGTCTCTGACCTGCATAACTTGAAGTAGAAAAGGTTTGTTTTGGCTCAAGGTGTCCAATGGCTCTGCACAGGGCCACCTGGCTCTGGGGCAGAAATGGGCGGACAGAGGAAGCAGAGGAAGCAGGAGTGAGTTGGAAGAAAGAGGCTGGGACAAGACAGCCTTCACCTCCACGCCCCGCCTGCACCCATGACTCTTTTCCCTCAGTGAGGCCCTGGCCTACTCACTGACTGATTAATCTGCCCATGAGGTCGATGCCCTCATGACCCAGGGTCCTCTTTGTGCCCTGCCCCTGACCATTGGCACACTGGGCACCAAGCCATCCACACACAGTCTTTGGGGGATCCTTCATTTTAAAACCATAATGCGGGGTCTGCCTAGACCTCAAACAGCTCTCTCTCCATCTGTTAGGCTTTTCTGACTTGGCACGTGTTGATCTAGGGTACAAGATGGCACCTCTCAGCTGCCCTGAAGCTGCAGGTGTCCACCTGTGGGTGCCATGCCTGTGAGCAACACCAGGTATAGCTTCTGCCATTCGTTCATACAGCGGGCCTTCCCTAGGACCCAGCAGCTTCTAGCTTCCCCATCCTCACTGCCGTCTGCATAGAATTTAGGTTTTCTTTTTCTCTTTTTTTGGTGCAGAGTCTCACTACACAGCCCACATTAGTAGTGATCCTCCTGATTTCTGCCTCCCTAGTGCTGGGATTACAGGCACGCACCACCACGCCTGGACTCCATCGCCAGCTCAGCGCCCCTGGGGGTGGGGCCGGCGCGGCCTGCTGCCTAGAATTTAGAGATGGTGAAGTATCTTGGGCTGTTGACCACAGAGACATCTTGGGGTATAGAGCACCCAGCAGGCAGCAGCCTGGGCACCTGATCTTTGTGGGGAAGAGCTGGTACCTGAACACTCAGCCAAGAGAGTTGGCCACTTCCACCTTGCTGTCCCAGCGAGCCCATTGTATCCCATTTACAGAACAACATGGTGGACACCATGCTATTCAAGCAGTGGCTTCAGGCGGAGCAGAGATCCCCACCAAGCAGCCAGGGAAAGAAGGTAGGGACTTGGTGACTTGCTTTTGTCTCTGACTCCAGCCTTGGTGGTGTTTTCTCCCAGCGTGGGGAGTTCAAGGCTGGATGGATGAACCATCTTTCCACGTAACTGGACTGATTTACATACTGCTACAGAGTGAGGGCTGCACTCCCAGGGAGCAGGTAGGGGTGAGAAGGGGCCCTCGGGAAGACTTGATGTGGGGCCGACAACTGGAAGGAAGGCCTCAGCGAGCTGCCCAGAGGCAGCGTGGAGAGCAGCTTTGCAGGAAGACCCATCACTCTGTCTCTGAGAAGAGAACCCGAGATCTGAAAGATCAGTTTGAAGCTTTTGAAGTACTCTGCTTTTATCTCTGCGTGGAGGCAGGGTCTCACTGTGTGGCTCAGGCTGGCCTTGAGCCCACTTTGTAGCCCAGGCTGGTCTTGGACTTGCAGTTTCTGAGGACCTTGTGACCGTTCCATGGTAAAACGATATTTTCCTTAGACTGCGTGAATCAGGCCTCTTCCGCCAACCACAGACCTACATCTCGAGCGCTGCGCTTGCTCCTGGGGTGCCGCATAGCTCTTCTTCACAGTCCTGGGCAGAGCTGAAGTGTGTATTTCTTGGTGGCTTATCTGATTATTTCCTGTCTTCTGTAAAGGCCAGTGGATTCCACGAGGCCAGGGTGCACAGCCATCTCATTAACTTTAATATGCTGAGTGCTTGGCAGGTCCCCAATGGCTGCTTCGTTAATGGCTATGGATCCAAAGACTCAGGCCTCGCTGAAGACCTCGGGGTCAGGCTCACGTGCGTGCACAGCAGGCGCTTTGCTGCGAGGGCCCAAGAGGTGCTCAGAACGCGACGTGCAAAGGCTCTGTAGCTCCCAAGCGCTCGGCAGACAGCTCGCCCTCACTGCCCCTCGCGGGCCTTCGAGTCCCAGGTGGTCACAGCATGAGTGAGAAGGATGGAGAACTCTTTTCTTAGCAAGAGTTTAGCAGAGCTGCGAGGCGCCCTCAGCCGGGATGGCACCTTGAGAAAATAACTGGTGGTCAATAAAGCCCTGCACAACACCGGCGTAAAAGCTGCTCCATAAATTCCTTGAAGAATAAATGGTGCATTTCCCCTTCCTCTGGTGCTGATGCCAAGAGCGTGCAGACTGGGGAGAGGCCTGGGCAGGTGGGGTGGCACTGAGCGGGAAGGGGGTTTGCAGCCCGCTCGTGAGCCCCTCCAGAGCCCTGGGTGCCTAGCACTGGCTTCGAGGATGCCGCTCTGCAGCACCTGCAGCTGCTGAGCCCCTTGTCCGCCTGCTGGAGGGACAGCGGCGCTCGCCTATTTGGTCATTCAGCAGTGGCTTCTCCCACTCCCAACGCGAGGACCCTTGATGCTGGGGCTGCGTGTGCACGAGGGAGACGGGACTGCTTGGTCATCGATGCTCCTTCATTCTGCACCTGCTTCCGCTCGCTTTCCCCGTGCCAGGATCTCAGCTCAGCTCTAAGGCCACTGAGGTGAGGACAATGGGCCGGTCGCTGCCTGCAGGAAGCCCAGAGTTTGGGGGTGTGCTGATGGGAAATAAACCTACCACATAACTTACTGTTGGGAAGTTCTAGAAATACAACAAGCCGGGTGAAGGATGGGGCGGCCACGGGCCCCTTGTGGTGTGCTGGTCTCTGAGCTGAGACATAAAACTCAGATGATGTATTCGTGCCAAGTTCATCAGCGAGGGAGGCAGGCACGAAGGCCCTGGGCTCACGACGGGTGCAGCTGCAGGAGGCAGCCTGGGAGGAGAGGAACTGGAGTGCGCGGCGTGAGGAAAGGGCAGGCAGGTGCGGGCCAGGCCACGGGCTCAGGGCCGGTTGTCCTCGTGTGAGGGGAGCCACTGGAGGACTGAGCCGCAGGGAACCTGCTGATTGGAGCTGTGAGCTGTGTGTGAAAGAGAATGCTGTAGCCACTTGGGAAGAGACAGGAGGGTTGGGCGAAGGACCAGGCTCTGCGAGGACTCAGAGAAGAGCTGTGGGAGGCCACACACACATAGATGCTTGGGGTTTAAAAAATATTACAGTTTAAGACTCATCTCCATTTCTCCGCCCGACTTCTCCCTTGCTTCAAATACAACATCCCTCTGTTTTAGCCATTTTCTGAAGCAGCTCTGGGGTCCTTTTGGCTGAGTGTCTTCATGAAATGTGTTCAGAACTATAGTGACCAATGCCATTGAGCGCCGCAGTGGAGGACACCTCATGATGACACCACAAGGCGACCTCGTCCGCCTTATTCACCATGTCCGGCACTGGGGGACTGCTGGCTCTTCTGCAAAGTCAAGGTGATCATGAAGGGGGGACATTTGGAGTCAATTCAGGACACAGAGGCAGCTGGGACAGTGGAACTAAAGACACTCATAAAGAGGACCCCAGAGCTGCCACAGACAGTGGCAGGAGGATGGGGTAAGCGTGCGCACAGCGACGGGACGTGCTCTGGGGGAACTCACGCCAGTCGCCTTTTACTGTAATACAGTTATGGTACTGCCTGACGGATAGTACCTATCACTCACGTGGCCCCCACAGAGGTGTTCATGGGCCACGAACACATCCACAATTCCCCCAAAGATACTAAAATTCCACAGCACAATTCTCATGGCTTCTGAGAATCGCAGGTCCCTTGGGAGCTAAGTCATTTCTAAACAGTGGAAACCAGAGTCACAGTGGATCCTACGGCTTGTCACTAGTGGGCAGGTGTGAGTGGCAGTGGTATGACAGACCGTGCAGAGTGACACACCGATATCTATACAATTCATAGATGTCCATGCCGCCTTCTCCAGCTTCCCCACTTCCAAAATCTGTTTTGCAGATAAAATTATGCAAGTGCTAAGTGGTATTTGGACAGGATTATCTATCCAAAGCAGCTCTTCCACGCCTGCCGGGTCACAGGCAGCTGGTGCAGACACACTGCACGTTGTCTAAAATTGTGCGGATGTGGGAAACTCAAGCGTCCCGCGCCGCGTGCACCGATGGAAAAGGCTGCAAGATTTTTTGTTAGATGAACAATAGACAAGCAACACTGTTTGAGGGTGGGGGCGAGTGTGTGCACACACGTGTGTGTATGTGTGTGCACACAGTGTCTGCGTGTGCACAAGTATCTTTGGAAGAGTCCGTGGTAAGTGGCAAGCACTGGCCATCTCTCAGGAGAACAGAGGCTGGGGAAGTAGACGGGGACAGACACCTGCATCCAAGTTTGTAGACTCTTGCTATCTGGAACTGTATGAATATAGTACCTGCTGCCCCAGGGAATTAAGATTAAAAATAATGAAAGCAAAGAGCAGAAATAAATGTCCTCAGTCAAGTGGCAGATAAAGCCTGGAGCTTGGGGCTGGGGATAAGTAGTGGAAGCAGTGGGTGCCTGATCCAGGCGTGGCTGACGTCAGGCTCTACATCCCCACGTTCTCTGGGAAGGGAGCAAGGGGTGGAGTGACGGGGCCGTGCAGGAGCAAGAGCCAAGCGGCTCTCTAGGGGCAGGTCAGCAGCAGCAGCAGCAGCAGCAGCAGCAGCAGCAGCAGCAGCAGCAGCAGCAGCAGCAGCAGCAGCAGCAGC
Organism: Octodon degus; assembly: GCF_000260255.1. Taxonomy (NCBI): domain Eukaryota; kingdom Metazoa; phylum Chordata; class Mammalia; order Rodentia; family Octodontidae; genus Octodon; species Octodon degus. The sequence goes on from NW_004524652.1 coordinate 2,561,376, forward strand.
AGAGCCCCAGCGGGGCGCTGGGATGGAGCCCGTCTGCAGGGCACGTGGCTCAGGGGCTACACATGCTGCCGGTGGCCAAGAGCGCTGTCCCTCCCTCACAACTACATTGCAAGGGATTCTGGGCCACTGCCTAGAAAGTGTCAGGAAGAGCCTCAGGAGGTCCTGTGCCCTGCAGAACCCGGATGACACTCTGTGGCACTCCGCAGAGCCTAAGCGGGTCTCCCAAGTGCTCCACCACTGCGGCCGAGTGGTTGGCTGCCTGATGTTCGTGCAAGACCCCAAAGGCCCACGAGCCACCCGGCCTCCACAGAGGCGCTGAGGCTCACCCCCAAGGTGCCCTGTGTCCACCCACGGTGCCACCTTGCTTTTAGGAGGATGCTGGGGTGCTGGTATCACGGGAGTAACAGCTGCACGTGTGCCGCAGAAGAAACAGCTTAAGAGACAGAAAGAGCTAGTTGCTCATGCTATCTGCCAGGTGTGAGAAGGAACCGCTGGCTCAGTGGCAGTCCCTGGAATTTGGAGAATCTAGAATGGATCAAACCAGCATCGCATGGTGGCCGGGAGGTGGCAGGGATGACTGTGGCCTGCCTCCGAAGCACATGGAGACTGGCTGTGTGCTGGCATCCAGGGCGCTCTCTGGGCTCCAGTACTCAAGGGCTGTCCCTGTGTCCCGAGGAGCCAGCGTCTCCAAGGCGAGGGCCCAGTTCAGCGTCTGCCCCAGGCTGGAGGCCCGAGTGTGTCTCTGAAGTCGTTCATTAAAAAGTAATTTATTGGCCTGGCAAAGGCACGTGAGACTTGTTAACTTGATACAATATGTCATTCCATGAGATATAGTTGATGCAGTCTCGGTTGTCACCGGGGACCATAAGCCAGGCCAAGATGCCAGGCCATGAAGGAGACAGAACTCGCCGGTTATGGCAGTGAGGAGGCTCCTGCAAGGCTGGGTTCGTGCGGCAAAGAGCTGAGCTTCCCTAGGGGCCGGGGGCTGAGTGGTTGTGGAGAATCCAGGCTTCTGGAAGAGTGTGGTGGTGTGGCTCCAGCCAGGGTTGCTCATTCTGTCACTGTCAAAAGTAACCAGAGGTGGAACTGCCAGGGGCTGCTGGGTGCCTGGACTTGGGGTCTCTGGGGCTTCCCGAGATATTGGGCTTCCTCACAACAGGGCGGCATCAGGGCTGCAGAAGGGCTTGGCTGTTCACTCAGGGCCTTCCTGTCCTAGCTGTAGAAGTCACACCACGTCACTCCTGCTGAGTTACAGCGTAGCACAGTCACACAAGCCCACTCGGCTTTGAGGGAGAAGCAAAGCTGTCACCCGTTAATGGGAGAATGTGAGGTTGCAGGAGGGCCTGAGGACCGCTGGGAATGTCTTCAGGGATGTACAACCTGTCACATGCAGTGCTGTCATTTGGAACCGGAGCACAACGACACGCGCTACACAGCACCAGTGAAAGGAGCTGACAGCGCGTACAAAGCATCCAGCACTGGAAGATCCTCCAGGGGCCACACCCAAGTGGTGGCTTCACACCTGCTATCTCTTCCTTGCTCTGGGAGACACTGGTTTCCTTGGGGACATCGGGGCAGTGCTGCTGGGGTGATGTCCCTCTGGCACAAGTGAACAGTGAGCGGCTCTGGGGCCACCTCGGATGTCGGATCCAGCTCTGAGACCCCTGACTGGAAGATCTCCTCCCGGTCTCCTTCCTGCCTGTCCTCAAGAGCCACTCGCGGTTCCCGCATGCAGCCACTATAAATGACCGGGGCCTCATCTACCTTGTTCCCCCCCCCCTTTGCCACCAACCTCCACAGCACCTAGGGACTCAGCCCGAGCTGGCTGTGGATGAGGAAATTATACGGTCACCATCTGCCGCGCCATCTGTCAATCAACAAGCACCTTTCTCTGAGAACCCAGGGTGTCCCAAGCGCGTGCCACCAACCGAGGCCACGTGGCTGCTGGCTGTCTCCTGATACACCTTGCCGGGAGGACGCTGCCTTGCTCTGCTGCAACTGTGCACCCTAAGCTGCTACGAGCACAGTCACACTCCAGAATTCTTCACAAACCAATAGCTGAGTACGTTATAAAGTGTGCAATTGAGACTGCTTAAACGAATACTAATGGACATTTATTTACCATTTTCAATGAGTTTTGCTTTCCGAAAAGCCCTTCTCATTTTATTACCTGTCTGATTTACATCCTGCTCCTGCGGCGGAGGGTCCCCCAAGCCTGGCGTGCTTGAAGTCAGGGACCTGGAGGCTGCTGCAGCTGCCTCCATCCTGGGGAGGGGCACGTGGGACAGGCCTCTTCTGGTGTCCCGGGCAGCACACAGGCCACAGAAAGTGCCAGGAAAATGCTCGCTGATGTACTTCCCACCATGAGGAAGATAGGAGGAGGGACCACCATGCCACAGGCAGCATGGGGCTAGGCTGCGCTCTGGAGGACAGTGGGTGGCAGGGATGAGGGACCAGGGCTCGGACGCAGATTTATGAGACTGCTGGAAATGGAGGCATGCCTGCATGATCCGGTCTGCTGAGCACAGACCACGGGGAGACGAAGAGGGCTGGGGCCCTCTGCGCAGCGGCCGCCTCGCTCACACCTCTGTCCCCGGGAAAGAGGCTCTCTTGCTGCGTGCCCCGTACCTGCAGGTACCGGCAACCGACCTCCTGGAGGAGACGGGCTTTCTTCGGGCTAAAACTGGCCGCTCTGGTACAGCACTCCCATAGTGGGGAACGATTTCCCAGACAATAGTCCTTTGCTTGGATCTGCATGGTGATTTCAAAAATCTGAACGCATGTTTACAGATTGGGAGGCTTCACAGAAGACGGTGCCAGAAAGATCCAGCAGCCCGACAACTCCGGACCTGAATGGCCACAGAGAGGGCAGAATGGGCTGGCTTTGTGCAGAAGCAGCCTGCCTCCCCACAAGCCTCCGGGCTGGGGAAGATGCCACAGGAAGCGCACCCGGAAACGTGGACAACCCATCCCGGACTCTGCCGACAGTTTAAGATTAGATAAAGAGAAAGTCTGCTGGCTGTCCTGAGTCCAGTTCTGAGCCCCTGCACCCCCCACAGCTGCATCTGGGGACAGAGGGCGGGGCCTGTGGCTTCCTGTCCTCCCCCAACCCGGCATTCCTGGCTCCAGCCCCGCCCTAGCCCTGCGTGGGCCTTGTTCCCCTCTTCTATGCTGGGTGAGTCGGCACAGCAAGACTGGGCAGGCCGCAGCCCTGGAATCGGGTGTCCCGGCACCCCTGCCGCAGCCGCCCAAGCTCCATAAATGAGAATAGTGATGCAAATAAAGATGGCGTGGAAGGGAAAGAAGTACACCGCAAAGGTAAAGCAGCCCGCAACTCCGTCTGGGGCAGGCCTGCCTTCGCCTCTGCCCCGCGTCTGCTTGTCCCTCTCCCAGCGCAAGCAGGACCCGCTGGTGCGGAAGTCAGCAAGCTGGACCGCAGGAGCAGCTTACGCCGCGATTGTGTTTGTGTGACCGCTTCTGATACAGCAGCACACAGGAGTTTCTTCTACTGCTTTGTAGACATTGGAGCTAATTTTTAACGGAAAACCGATTTGAGTCATTTGCATCTGTGGCTGGCTGGGCGCCGCCGCCGCCTCCTCCTCGCCTCTTGATTCTTTCCTCACCTGCCTGACTGTGTGACTGCTCGGTTCACGAGGCTGTCAGAAAGATTTACTGACATAAAGGCACCCGAAGCGCTTTGTAGAATGCCAGGCGTGCTGCAAAATGTACAAGCGCCAAGCTGCATGCTGTCAGGCGCTAGGAAATGTGCGGAGTATTCCTGTTATTGAAGTTTCTAGTTTAAGATGCTTTCTTGCTTCCAAAAGAGATTTTTGCATGAATGTGTTACTAATAAAGCCTAAAAGAACAAGTGTAAACCACAGAGGGCAATGCTTCAGGGAAGGGTGTGCGCTGCAGCCCGGGGTACACCTCAGGACAGCCAGCACAGCCAGCGGGGTGCTCCCCTGGGCCCTGCTCTCGGCCTAAACACCAGGCTCTGACGCTTGCCCTGAGGAATGAGCTCAGCGCAGCCCAGAGGGCGCCCCCGGGGCAGAGGCTCCTGGATCAAGGCGCACCGCTCGTCCAGGACGCCTGCCCAGCCCTGCCTCTGCCACTTTGAGGTCTGCCACAAGCTCTAGCAGGCACTTGCCTGATTGGGCTGCAGCTGCTCCAAGTCCCGACACAAAGACTCAGGCCGAGTGAACTGGACAAGGGGACACGTAGAAGGTGCTGCCTCAGGAGCAGAGGCTGAAAGGGCCGGACCTGTACCCCTGGCCGAAGGCTTTCATCCGCCTCCACTGCCGCAGAGGACTCTGCTCAGTGCAGGAGCCGGGGTCCCCGGGAACTCTGGGCAGAGCGCTAATTGCCCTGCCGGCCTCAGAGCCCGCCCGTAGCAGCTCAGATGCTCATTGGCCATGGGTTCCGGCACACAGGGAGCGGACCTGCCTCGTGCCTCCCTGTGCCACACAGCCACCAACCCCATTGCTCCCCCTTTTGTTCTTCCTTCTGCTCCTCTGGGGTCATCAGGGAACACCTGGCCCCAGCAGGATGCAGGTGTACAGGACCTAGGACACCCAGCCCAGGTGGGGACCCCACCCCAACTATGCAAGCCCTTGGGCCACTGGCTTGTCACACAGACTTCTCAAGTGCCACGTCTCATGCTCCAGTGAGGCCCAGACTGGCTTCTGGCTGCGTCATTCAATGCCACTTGTGAGACGAGGCCAGGGAGCGCCATTGCTTCACGGTGCTGGAGTTTTTTCCCTGCCTGGCTCTTTCCTGGGCTCTCCCTGACAGAGATTTACACCTGGCCAGGCACAGTGTTGTACCCACAGCCCCCAGGTGAGCTGGGACCCTTCCCCATCAGACCTTGGTCCACACCTTCACCACAGCCTCCTGAGACCACCAAGCTGAGGGTTCTGGTAAGGTGGGCTGGGGTCCCTGACACACAGGCACTGTGAGGTCATAAATTCAATTGTTTTGAGCTTCTAGTTTCAGGGTAATGTGTCACACAGTGGTAGGTCACCTGCCCACCTGACCTGCAGCCCCAGAGGGGGAAGGTGGCCCTCTGGCCTTCTGTGTCACTGCTGTCCTGGTGGGGCTGCAGTGGCCCATCTGGCTCTGACCTAACGGATGGGTCCCAGGCTTGGGGCAGAGTGGTGACCATGTGTGTGTTCTCAAGGTCAGGTGAAGGGTGGATGCGCAGGAGGTTCCGAGGGGGGTCGAGCTGACAGCCAGGCTCACCAAAACCATCACGTCAGGTTGTGTGACCACTCAGCCCTGTGGGATAGACTCTCTCAAGCTGCTGTGAGTTTTTCTCAGCACACCATGGTGACAGTTTCACCCTGTGGCTCTTCTGAAAGCTCAGAGGCACCCACCCCAGACGCTGCGCGCAGGGCACAGGGAGCTCCAGGGCACCTGCAGGACCCTACTGTACCCGGCTCAGGTCTGCGCTGAGGCATGAGGGCTCTGGAATTCGGAAGGGAGCCCGCCTCCGCAACCAACGCTTGGCCGAGATCCAGACAAGGATGAACGGCTTCGCCCGCCAGGGTCGCGCTCTCCTGGGTTCTTCTCTGTGCCTGACACGAAGAACTATTTGCACACGGACTCCCTGCCTGCTAATGAGCAAGTTTACTTTCGTTTGTGTAATCAACGCTAATCTTGCGGGTTAATTAGACTTCATGCTCTCTCGATACTCAGGAGGTGGGATGTGGCCTCCAAGCTGCTGTGCGTAAGAGGGACCCACACATGCATTTCCTTTTGGCCAAGTTTTCACCGGGCCAGAGGCCTCGTGAGCGCCGCCTGCCCCCACTGCACCCCCGTGGAGCTGAAGATCCTCCCTGGGGTCCTGACGGTGATGGCTAGTGCTGTGACCAGAAGCTGTCCCCGATGCCAGATGCTTTGCCCAGTTTCACCCTCAAGGAGTTTGGCTGGCCCAGTTACTTTCTCCGGTGGGACAAAAATATCCCAACACCTACAGCTAAACTGACAGGATGACAGGCTTGTTTGACCTCATGGTGTTTTAAAGAATCCAGCCCGTAGTTAGCCAGTTCCAGAACAGAGCTGGCCCGGTCGAAGGCTGCGGCGGGGGCAGAAGGCCGCCCACCTCACGGTGCTCAGGATGCAGAGAGGAGGCACGAGTGGCAGTAGTGTGAGCCCTTGAGGTCACACCCCAGCGGCTGCCCGCACCAGGCCCGGCTCGAGCATGTTCAGTGTGGTACCCCTAGGATGCTGTCACCACCCAAACTCATGGGACCCCCAGTCTCAAGCACAGCACCTGCCAGGGGCCCGTGTGGCTGCAAGAACAAGTGTGTTTACAAAGTGAAGAGGTGGGGGATCTGCCTGTGCTTCCCTTCCTCCCTCGTCTCTTGCTTTATGGCATCTTTGCGGCGTTCCCTTAGGACGTCCCCGAGTGGACATTCCCTCCCTCGGCTCTAATCACACCAGGAAAATGCAGCGACAGAGCGCACCAGCAGCCTCAAGATGATCCTGCCCTTTGAGCTTAGGAATCCAACGGGGGGGGGGGGGGGGCTACAGTGGGTGGGGAAGTGCGGCCTCGAGCCCCACCAATATGGGGGGGTCACATCTACTGATCAAAAATGGAGAAGAGACTGAGACCACAGAAATCACTGGCTTCACTGATTTCAGATCGTCTTGGATGTCACTGAACTCGTGACGCTCAACAACTCAGGAGAAAATTCGCTCGTCAGCGTCTGTGGGTGTCGGTCTGGGTAAGCCCTTCACAGACCGAAGCTTTCAGAGCAGCACCACGGCCACTAGCCAGAGGTGTAGAGCTAGTCTTCGTAAGAAGGACGGGCTAGGTCGCTCAGCTTGCAAATCATTTTTCTCTCCTCACGAAGCAATCTTATGGAATGAGTAGGCTTTACTCCATCTAGAAAGCACAGGATGCCAATCTGAATGTAGGTTTTGGAAAGTTTGAACCTAGCCCAAGGTCCCCCTTCCTCTTCATCTGAGGCTACTGTTAGCCCAGCTGAGAAGGGACACTCAGCCTGGGACATGATTCTGGGACACACAGGGAAACCTTGGGGACAGATGTGGACTCCTGCGCTCTGATCCCTGGCCTGTGTGCTATTGAAATGATCTGGGAGAGGATGGGAAGTCCCCAAGCCCCCTGTCCTAGCCTGGCTCTTCTCCTTCCAAGTCTGAGGTCACCAAGATATGAGTACCTGAGTTCCTTTCAGGACAGCAGAGATGCCCAGGGGCAGCCTCTGTAACATCTCCCTGCAGACCCCCCAGAGCAGGGCCCTGTCACCTCTGGTCGTTGTCCTAAACCTGCAGCTCCCTTGGGTCCCAGCAGCAGCAGAGCCCCGTGGACAGAGCACCCTGCGATGCCATCATCCTCCGGTGGGAGCAGATATCCTGTGGCAGACATCGGGGCTGTCCTTCTCCCTGCCATGCAGGAGCAGTGGTCCCAGGGGAGCCGGGTTGGCCCAGCTCCAGCAGTAAGGACTACACTGGGCCACTCTGTAGAGCCAGAAACGAGACTGTGATCAACCCGAGCCTCCTACAGCCCTCCACCTACGGGAAGCTGGCACTTCCCATGTGAAGGGCCGGGCGGTGCTGTCTCCCTACCCGCACGGCCCCCTCTCCCGGGTCACGGCCTCCCACAGTGCTCTGTTGGAGCCCGCTCGCTCCTCCTGGCTTGCTTATCGTCCGTTTCTGTCTGACCAGAAGGCCCACATCCAGTATCATTTCTGGGCAGATTTGCATAGGAAAGAAAATCCTATCACTACACTCGAATTAGTCATAATATGTGCTGTAAAGAAAGGCCGCTTTCATGTTCTTTTTGCCAAGTGCTGTAGTGGAAGATTTCCGTGGAAGGCAGTGTCATGTTCCGCGTCACGTATAAGCCCCAAATGTAGAAGCAACATCAGTGTTCAGACATGCTCTCGTTATGTCACGTGTGTGGGGTGACCTTGGTGTGCGCATTCAAATTGTTTTTAAGAAATGTTGACAGTCATTTAAATATTGTGGGTGTGTGAATTCTGGCTGTTGCTGTCGCTCTGTGGAAGGACAAAACTAAACACAAAAGAGGGATACAAATGAACGAGCATTTTATATCTGTATCTTCAAAATAGGATAGATATACAGCTGCATTCTCTTAGTTCAATGAATAGAGAGACTTGTTCTAATTGTGTGGACAGGATATCATGTCTGCATCTTGTACAATGAATAACCACTAAGACAACAATATGCAATGTAGTAATTATTGAAACTGTGCTAGCAATTGGTTTTGAAACTGTCTCATGGCTATTTGTTTCTCAATAAAATTATTTTTTTTAAAAAGAAAGTAACAGCCAGAGTTTTTCTCTGGAATAGAAAAATAAGAAAATATTTCCTGGCAAGTGCAGGGTCCTGAGTTCAAACCCCAGTACCACAAAAAATAAAAAAGAAAGAAAGAAATGTCGACAGTCAAGGCGAAGTGTTTCCAGTGTAAGCAAACACAGGAAAGTAAGCACGCCTTGGCATTGGGGTGTCTGCTGTGTCCCATGTTCACACAGTAAGCCTGCCAGACCCGAGTGTGCGTGGAAGCCCACTTGTTTCCCCATAATTTTATTGAGAGACAAATAGCAATGAGACAGTTTCAAACCAAATTGGTAGGACAGTTTCCATAATTAACACATTGCATACTCTATTCCTAGTGGTTAATTGCTGTACAAGATGCGGACATGATATCCTATTTACAAACACCATTAGAAGAAATCCCTCTATTCATTAAGAGAATGTAACTATATATCTATCCTAACCACTTTGAATGCACAGATACAAAATGGTCATTCATCTGTATCCCCCTTTTTTGTTAAGTTCCGTTATTTGAATATTATAGGTGTGTAAACTCAGCAAAATATTCTAAAAGAGTCCAGTAACTCATAATAGTATTGGATCTTCCGCTTGACTGGCAATGTCAGAAATTGTTGGCCTGAGTCCCCTACAGCTCAACATAACACCATGGCTTTACTTCTTATACTTCAGTTTTATACTTTTCTGCTGGATGGTTAAGACCAAGATAAAGTAAGACCTACGTAACAAGAATTGTAGCTTTTGTATATGACAAGGTCAGTCAAATCCCCTCTACCACAGTTTATAGATTCTTTGTAAGGGTCTGCCATGTGGATGAGTCACAGCCATTGCTTGGCCAATGTGCTCTCTGTGAAAGCCTGAGAGAATGTTTTCCCTCCATGTGACTCTCCTTAGGCACACTCTACATCATTGATCACTTTCCTCTTTGGCCCCATAATCTCCTTGATCAGAAAATTTGGGACACTCCCGAGTTACATGGGAAGCGTGCTTTGTGTGTGACTCTAGGGGAGGAGGGGCCAGCCTGCCACCGGGGGACAGCCTCAGGAAAGGAGGGTGTGGATGTGTTTCCCTTTTTCTCCTGTCACTGAGTTTTCCAGCCAGGCGTCCTTGTATAACCAGGAGTTGAGGATGGTGAATGGTGGCCCAAGAGCGCCCAGTGGAAGCCTCAGCGGGGCCCGGGCCCTCAGAGTATACCCTAGAGCCCCTCAG
>NW_004524652.1:2571134-2585027 GCF_000260255.1 Octodon degus
CTCAGCGGGGCCCGGGCCCTCAGAGTATACCTAGAGCCGCCACTTGCTAGCGGTGTGACTTCAGGTAACTTACAGCCTCCCTATGCACCCCTTTCCTCTCCTGTAAATTGAAAGAATAATATTGACCCGGTTATAAGGCCACGGAGATGCTTAAGTGGATCAACACAGGCATTCGACAGCACCAGGCTTACGACGCACTCCGCATCTGTGGAGAGTCTGCCGCAGCGCACCCTTATTTTGTTACCACCCCTGCGGTCAGCACCTGTCTTCACAGTTCTTCTCCCAAGAGATGGACCTGACCTTTTCTACAGAAGTGAGTAGCTCATAACAAAGGGTCCTTGACCCACCAGAGAGGGAGGGCCTGAGAGGAGTTGGGGGACAGAGGTGTCAGCCCAGGCACAGTGGGGTGACATCGCTCTGCCCCAACGCCAGACCTCGGACCAGAGAAACCCGGGTAGAGCTGGGGGCTGTGCAGGGAAGGTGCTGCAGTTCCTCTGGCCACCTCCGGGGGGCTCGCCTGGGCTATCCAGAGCTCTGCCTGCCTTGGGAAAGGCAAGGCCGAGCTGGGCCTGGACTCGGGATCTCGCGCAGGACCAGGACACACCCCCATGCCGTGAGGTGAGGGCCGCTTACCTGTTGCGTGCACCCGGGCCCAGGCGCTGGCAGGCCACCGTGGTCGTGGTGTGCTTGCCGCCGTTGCCCACCTCCTGCTTCACGTCCCACTGCCGCGGCTCACTGGTCCGAGTGCTCAGGATGTTCACCCCCTTCTTCACCTTGGCCCTGCGGGGAGGTGGTGAGAGACGCGACGTCAGATGGGGCCTCTCCAGGCGCGCTGGCTGTGCCCAGCAGCCCCGGTCAGGTCTGGTGCAAAGGATGGTGGGTGATCCAGGGCTGAGGAGGGCAGGGGAGGGGCGGCGGGACCTGGCCAGGCCTGGGGTCAGTGCCTGGCTGTCCAGTTCTAGTGGGAGGGAAGGGGCCTGCGGACCTTCCTGAGAACAAGTGGTAATGTCGCCAGGCACCTGGTTCAACGTCCTCGGGCGGGATGTCAATTTCTCGCAGGGATGTTTGTTCACGTCTGTCACACCTGAAGGGGGCTGCAGAGCTCTAGTGGATGCAGGCCAGGGATCAGCTCAATAGCCTGCAGGACCAGGAGTGCCCACCTGACGGGACACCCAGTCGGGAGCCGCAGAGGTGCCAGGGCTGCAACGGCCCAGTCTTGGTTTATGTTGTAGAGCCACCACTCCCTAGCTGTGTGAGTTCAGATAGCTTGTAACCTCTCTGCACACCCCTCTCCTCCTCCACGAAGTGAAAGAATAACAGTGTCTCTCATAAAGCCGTGGACATGCGTAAACGGATCGACAAAGGCGTTAGAGCAGCACGGGGCACACGGCGCACGCCCAGGCGCCTGCACTGCTGCCGCAGGGCCGTGCCAAGCCTGCTCTGTAGGACGGGCCTGGGCCACAGCCCCCTGAGGCCGGTCAGGCCACGCGCCACGGTGCTGCTTGCACCCGGTAGTCCTGCCCAGGTCTGGTGTGGGGCCCGCTCTTCGACCCATTGCTGCCTCACACTTGGCTTTTCTGCGCTGAATTTGCCCATCAGTAAGCTGAGGAAGAGCACACCAGGTTGGGCCAAATGGATCCTCTCTTTCCTCCGTCCTTCCTGCAGGGTGGAGGGGCTGCTTTCCAAGACACCTACACTGCGGTGGCAGCAGGCCTGGGCCACTGGAAAGCAGGTGCAGAGGGGAAAATGCATCCACAGGACTTCACACTGCCTCGCAAGCTGTCAGCCAGAAAAGCTAAGAAGCAGGGTGGCCCATACACCCGGGCCTTCTCCTCGGGGACCGGGGTGCCAGGTGCGTCTAAAAGAGGGAGTGGATGTGGGATGAGGGGAGCACCTGGGAGCTGGGTCTGTGGGTGTAGCCACCACATGAGAACATTGCTCCTTCCCTCCACAAGAGGGGGGCAGCCTGGACCCATGATCTGGGGTACCAGGAAGAGCTGAGGAAGGGGGACAAAGCTGGAAACGTAAGGGCCCCGTGACTTATGATGACTTAATGTGAGGAAGCCCAGGTCTTTGGCCTTCAGGCTGGACTTCATTCTCTGTGTTCATCAGCTTTCTGTCATGGTGACAGAGTACACGAGAAAATCAATTTGGGGGGGGGGACAGATTTATTTTCATCCCTGGTTTCAGTCGTGGTCACTTGGCTGTGCTCTTTCTGGGCCAGTGTTGAGGCAGAACATCACCTGGAAGGGGTGGTGGGAAAGCTTCTGCCACACAGTGGCAGGGAGCAGGGGGGGGGAGAGGAAGGAGCAGGGCCCCCACATGACCTTCAGAGCTATGAGCCCAGGGAGCCACGTCCTCTAACTAGACCTCATCTCTGAAACATCCAGCCGTCTCCCCCCAGTGGCACCAGCTGGGAGCCTTGTCTTTATCATGAGCCCCAGAGACAGTTGTGCTGCAGTGTCTGCCTCACACAAGCTGGGACATAACAGAGCTTAGGGACCAAGGCCTGGAACACTGGGAGCCAGGAGACACAATACTTCCTCTACCTTCAAGTTTCTTTCCTCAGGTGTTTTGTTACAGTAACAGAAAACTGACTAATATAGACACTGTTACTGGGGTCACTCTTGTGACTGGAATGGACAATGTGATTAAGAAACCTTTGGCACTGGGCTGCAAGAGGAGCAAAGAACATGTTATAGAAACAGGCTAGAGAGGCCCTCGCGTGCTGTAGGAGGAGATTAAAGCGCAGTGGGGGTCGGAACTCAGAAGATCAGAATGGTGATAGGAATGTGGACAGAAAAAGCCAGGCTCAGGAGCTTTCGAATAGCAATGAGGACACTAGTAGGAACCGGAGTAGCGGTCATGGGTGTTGCAATCTAGTAAAACAATGTGCGTATGCTTTGTTCATAGTCTGAGATTGTGTGAGGCTGAGTTTGAAGCGGCGGATGTCTAGTTCATCTGGTGGGGGAAATCTCAGGGCAGTGTACGTTCGTGCTGGATGCCTTTAGCCAGATTTAGACTGAGAACTGGCAACAGAAAGCGGAGAAGGATTTGCGATATTGCTGTTTCATCAGAAATAAATCTCCTGTAAAACAGAGTTTAGGGAAGGCTCAGTTGCTGCAGAGATTCATGTTATTAAAGAGAAATCAAGTACTTTGCCCCTGGGCAATCAAAAAGACGCTCTGAAGGCATCTCAGGAATTGGCCACGCTCCATTCCCTGTGGGCTCAGTCATAGTTACCTGTTCCTGGGCCAAAAGACCTGATGCCCACAAATTGGTATATTTTTAGCTCACAGTTTGTAGGAGTTTCAGTCTACAGTCAGTTGGCCTCAAGGCATGGCAGAGGACAGAGGGGCATGTGGAGGGGAGGCAGTCCACGGCACGGCAGCAGGAAGCGACCCATGATGGGGGGAGTGGAGGCACATATGCCACTCCAGGCCACATTTGCGCCTTTTCCCCATCAGGTGTCACTTACCAACGTCACACATAGCTATACCCTCACTGGTGAGCTGACCCAGCGTCGCACACCTCGGATCCCATCATTTCCCAAGAGCCCCTCCTATGACTATACGTGGCTTCCAGGAGGCAGATATCCAGACATAACCATTGGTCCTCTTTCAAAGACTTCGCTTTGAGAAGAGTGCCTGGTGCCCTGGCTGCCCAGGCCTGCCTAGAAGTCGCCCGCCCAGGGTCTGTTTCATTGTGCTCCGCCATCCAGAAGGCACCACAGCTGTGGCCCAAGGGCCCTGGCTGCTGCTCAACATGGTGGCAGGCTTTGTGCAGCTGTTTGCAGCCCTGCAGAGTACAAGAGTTGTGGGGTCATGAGGGCTTCCATCCAGATTTCAAAAGAAGGCCTGTGAGGCCAGGCAGTGTGTGGCAGGGCCAAAGGCCTTCGTGAAAGCCTTAGGGAGGGCAATCCTTCCTGTATGCTTCCAGGCCACCATGACACTGCCCACCCTCTGCCTCTCGCCATGGAGCCCTCCCTCACCACTGGCCCCAACAACGAGCCACAGGTCCACGGAGTGAAACCCCCGACGCCACGAGCCAACACGAAGCTTTCTTTCTGTAAATGATTTTCTCAAGCATTTTGTCACAGTGACAGAAAGATGACTCATATCCCTCCACGAAAATCACATTACTTAGCTCTGTGATCCTAAAAGCAAAATGGAAGCCATGACACCGAGGCATTGGGAGGGGCCAGGCCGACCTCCCGCCACTGAGACCACGGTCATCCTGACCTGGTCAAGGGCATGAGCAGCTCGCACCTTCTCACCAGACAGCAGACAGAGCATGAGTGGATCCTGAGAGAAGGCTATACACGACATGAAGAACAGAGCAGGTGGATGACAGGTGTAGAAAACAGGCCGTGCAGAAGCAGCTCATCTCGGGGAGGTGGGCACCCACCCTGCACAGAGAGGGAAGAGCGGACCTCGCGGTGCTGAAGTGACGGCAGAGGGCCTTTCCCATGGAATGCTAAGAAGGGAAAATGTGCTCTGAAAAGAGCTGGCATCGCAGACTTGGAGGGTGGTAGGGGGGCGGGTGACTGGTGAGGGCAAGGAGCCCCCGTGGGGTGTGGGGAACGAGGTGGATGACAGCAACAGATGAGGTGGGAGAGACTACAAAGCTCAACGGGCGAACAGCAGGAATGCCATGGGAAGGAGGAGGATTTGCTCATGAAGCAGTTCAAGGGTGTTTGTTTGGATTATAGGACTTGTGTTTTCTGACTGGACGAGCCAGAAGCCTTTGGCTGGCTGGGACAGACCGGCTCTCAGAAAGCTACCTGCATCTGCCTGTGTGAAGCTCGCATGCTCCAGAGAGGAAAGCGGGCCTCGGGTCTGAGGGGACTCAGGGCCCCCGCCACTCCTGTGGAGGTGAGAAGACTAGGGCACGTGTCCTGCGGGCTCTCCGTGCTGATTTCCAGAGGGGCTGAACTGGCTCACTCCACCGGCGGTGCAGAGGGACCTGTGCCCCATGGCCTCACCAGCACTTGTTGTTCAATGACTTGATGAAAAACTAAAACCAGAAACGCCTGCACTTCAGTTGACCCAGCTATTTCCCCACGAGGTGTCTTTCTGAAAGTGTTATGGGCGTCGTGTCACAGTGACCCGCGCACACCTACGCTTGTAGCAGCGCTGCTCACAATAACTAAGGCTTGGCAGCAGCCTGTGCCTGCGTCCACAGGCGAGTGCGTGAACTCACACAGTGGAGTATCACTCTGCCATAAAGAAGGATAAAGCCGAGTCATCTGCAGGAAAATGGATGCAGTTTGAGAACATAATGCTAAGTGAAATAATCAGACACATACTCTTAAATAGTGTAATTTAGTTTATGTGAGAATCTAAAAGTATCAGTAAATACAAGGTAGAATAAATGATCAATAATAGGAAGCAGGGAGAGATCTTTTGCAAATAGGAAAGGAAGCAAGTAAAGGAGAGGTCAGAGGGGGAAGGCGTGAGAGCAGGAAGGGGGACGAGGGGCTGTGCGCACGCTCTAGCCCACTGAGTGCGCCCACTGTGCGCCACAAATCTGCACTAACGGGGAAAGCAGATTAATAGAGAAGCTGGGTTGTGTGTACTGAGCGGAAGTGATGTCCTGTGTGGAATCTTCTGCCCTGCCCAGTTACAAGTTCAGCATGTCCACACGTGCGCCTTCCCCACACCTTCACTTCCCGCGTGGGAGCCTCCGTGGGGATGTGGGCCAGGCAGACCGAGGACCCGGAACAGGTGTGGGGACTGACCGCGGGAGGGTCTAGCTGCAGGAAGCCCAAATGTGACGGGAACGGATGTTTCCTGGGGAGCGTTAGACGAGTAGTGCAGAACTGGGCAAGGAGCCAGCGCTAAATGCAGGGAAAATCTCGGAAGAGAAGACAAACTGACCAGCTCGTAATTCTGATTCTGACTAGCTTTAAAGTTCCGCATCTGTGATGCACACAGCGCATCTGGGCTGCTGGGTGGTGCGCAGCTAGACTTCCACTCCCCAAACTGCCGAGTTGGAAATACGTCTGTGACTTTGCTGGAATTGTTTGTATTGGGAATTGAACTTGGGACCTTGCAACTTTGCTTGATAGTCACAACAAAGTCCTACTTGAAAAAATCCTGCACTGGGGGACAGGGAGATAGCCCGGTGGACTAAGTGCCTGCCTGGCAAGTGTAAGGACCCAAGTTTGCTTCTCAGTTCTGCACGCTGTGCTGACCCTGTGCCAAACTGGCCACTGAAACTAGGCGCGGTGGCACATGCCTGTAATCTCAGCTCTGGGGAGGCTCAGAGAGGAGGATCACTATGAGTCCGAGCTGAGTATTGAGACACTGTACCAAAGAAAGGAAGATTTTAAAAAAAGAAAGAAAAAAAACCTGTGCTGGTTGAAAGTGAGTCACACGTGGTGGTTGTCTGGCTGCAGACTCATGTGGCGATGCTTTGGTCATGGAGGGTAGCAGGGATGCGGAAGGTGGGTCGGCATGCACAGCCGAGCACCAGGGTCTGGGACGGCCTCTCCCTTGGCCTCAGAGGGAAGGCCTGGCATCATTTGATCTCACTCCCCACCCCAGAAGAGACAGCCAATCCACCCTCATTGCGTTGAAGCCGCCCAGGCAGCGCTACGCGGTCACAGCAGTGCTGGCCA
This sequence comes from Octodon degus, assembly GCF_000260255.1. NCBI lineage: Eukaryota > Metazoa > Chordata > Mammalia > Rodentia > Octodontidae > Octodon > Octodon degus. Next base: position 2,577,757 of record NW_004524652.1, read on the forward strand.
CAGCAGTGGCCAAGGTTAAAGGAAAGAAGCCCAGGGTGACTGAGGCAGTGCTAACCTGGGCTCCAAGGCAGCTGCCACCATGCCACCTCTGCACAAAGAACAGCCCAGATTTGCCTCTGTGGGGCCACGCCCATGAGCCCAGGACTCTCCACCAGCAGGAAAGCCCACCCTGAGCTCCTGACGGTGGTGGGTGTCTGCAGCTGAGCAACAAGACCATGCAAGGCTGCCTGGTCACAGAGCAGCAGCAGGTCGGGAGGCCCTCCCACATCTCCCCCCAGTGCCGCAGGGGTCGGCGGCCTGCGTGGCCCACGGAGCTGCGGCTCAGCGCCACGGGGAGGGTGCAGCTGGCCGCACGGCTCCGATCGTGCTCAGCCATCCTGGCCGCCGGGGCTTGGAGGTCAGGTACGTACGAATATCCCCGAGGGTCCCTGCGCTTGGCCACTCAACTTCCGCCCTGAACTGTTGGCTCACCAAGGACAAGTGTTCCCGCAAGGAGAACACGGAGCAGGCGTGCAGAGCACCTTCCCCTCCAGATGCGCGCTGAAGCGACATGACAGCACGCAGAGAAAGACGGTTCACAGAACCGCTGAAACGACGTCCCGCGCTGCCGGCACGCACGCCGCACTGCGAGAACCACGCGCGCACGACCTAGGAATGCAGGTTCCTTCTGTACGCTTCACTTCGGGTCCAGTGTTTCAAAATGCGGGGGAAAGCCCCCCGCACGCAGGGATGCTGTGTCCAAAGCGCAGAAAATGCCTGTGGGGTGCAGCCGGCTTCCAGCTCCCTCCTCCCACTGAGAGCGCCTGTTACAAGGTCACCCTGCTCCACCCAGAAGCCGGCTCGGCGGCAGGAGTGCTTCAGCAGCCCAGGAGCCGGGGTCCTCCCACAGAGCCACCTTTCTGCTCTTTCCCACACCACCGGAGGGGATGTTTCCTGGCGCTATGCGTAGGCGAGGAGACCGCAGGAAGGAAGCGCAGACTGATGGCAAGGTTATATGGAAGGGTACGGGATCGCCCCTGCGGGTTCCTAGAAGTCCCGCGCATGCGCCTGTCTTGCGCTTGCGTGTGTATGTGTGTGCACACGGGGCTAGGCCTCACTTCTTCCACGGAAGCTGAGGGAACGGTGGCACGCACTAGAGGCCCTCCCACTGCAGCGCCCTTCCCATCTTCAGCTTGGCTTACCAACGCTGACCTCACTGGGCTGCCACCTGCTCCGCCTCAAGCTTGCCTCGCTCATGGGTGCTAATGACAGCTTCATCCTCGACACGCAGCACATCCGGGCAGGCACCGAGGGGCTGCACGGCCTTCTGTGTCCCGTCGCTGCATTGAGCTCCCCTCTGTTTCCCAGCAGTGTCCACGCCCTCGGCTCCAGCCTCGGCCTGGCCTGAAGGGTACTCCCGCACAAGACAGCACCAGGCTCCGCGCTCCTGTGGTCTCCCCTCCCGATCCTGCCGATCTCTTTCCTGGGAAATTCAGGCTGACCTGCACAGTTCAGTGGAGTGTGGGAAGTCAAATCTTCAGGGATTTTGCAAGCTCGTTAAACACGGCAGCCATTCTCATATAAATCCTACCCATTTACAGTTGCAGAATGTGTATAGGAAACAAATACATGTATATAACAAACGCACAAACCACATAATTTTGTAGTTATTTTATCATATCTTGCTACGATCCAGGCTCCTGCACTTCCCCTGTCTGTGTATGTGTGTGGAGAAAGTCCTGGGGGCGGGGGGCCGTTCTGGACGCCTCCTCCCAGCTCTGTGTGTAGATACTGTTTTGGTGTGGTGGGATGGGGGGCTGTCCACGTTCTAGCAGCTGGTGGGGGCAACCAGTCAGGGCTGTCCCCCACAGCATTCCCTGGGACAACCCTGTCAAGGGCTCCAGGGATGGTGTTATGGGGTGACTGATTCAGAAAAGTGTCCCCAGGATCACACCTGGGAGATGTCGCTTTGTCTTCTGTGGATCACCATTACTTTGGTTGCAGTCTCGCCACACTCCAAGAATGTTCTCCTTCTCACATCCCGGGCCCTCTCTCCTACTTCCTGCCCTTTCTTGGGCACCATGCCTGGCGCCTGACCTCTAAGCCAGAGCTGCTCCCAGTCCAGTGCGGCTGGACAAGTCCCAGATTGTAGGGCAGTGGCAGAAGAGTGCAAAACAGCCTTGTTCTGCCACTGTCCCACCCGACAGAATGACCAGTCTGCTAGCGGGAGAATTTCCCTGATTATTGCAAGACGGTGTTTGCAGAATTGGCCTGAACTCGCCAGAATCCAAGCAAGGCTCACAGCGGGCATGTGGCTGGTGGAGCCTCGCAGCTATACTTCTCTATCCACGACACCTTGCCTTTCTCATAGAATTGATTTCCGCTGTGCTGGGGGTTAGACCGAAGCGTGTGCTACTGTGAACTACATCTTCAGTCTGTCTTTATTTCATGATGGAATCTCACTAAGTTTTGAGACTAAATCATCTGCCTGTCAGAACATCCATGGTCTGAAGCTGTCTGCTCGCGGCCTTGAGCAGGGTTCCCCCTGGTGTCCCCAGTGTCTCCTTTCAGCAGGCTTAGACCTGGAACCACAGCAAGATGAGCTCAGAGCCGCCTGGAGTGAAGGGGACCGCACATGGGCCCCATGTGGAGTGGCCGAGAGGAGATGGTCAGGCCTGCAGAGGGCCGCTGCGCAGAGCCATTCCCCGTTGGCTGAGGAGCTGAAGTCCTGCGAGAGCTCCAGCACTAGTGAGCTCTCCCCGAGCCAGGAAGTCGGTCTGTCCAGCCCTGGGTACCAAGTGTGTCTGCTGGTTCCTACGTAGGGATGACTAGCCTGCCCTTCAGGGGACCTTTGGAAATTTCTGGGTCCAAAAAGGAAAGCAGCTGCATGAGCAGCTGGGGAGATGCCAGCATGCTGTGGGTGGAGGCTGCGGTGTTGTGTGACAGCCCCCTCCTGACACGGATGCCTATGTGCGCCCGCACCCCAAACACCAGCAGCTGAAAAGCCGGTGCCCACAGAGGTGGCCTCGCTGGCGTGGTGTACAGGAGGAGCCGCTGTATCATTCCCGGGATGGTACCAGGTTGGTCCCTGGGCCCTGTCCCAGCGCCTGTGGGCCCAAGGGTAGGACCCTGTGCTGCACATGTGCAGGTGACAGGCTGTGTGGGTGGCCTGTCTGTGTCAAAGGCTCCTGGGGCAGTGTGAATGGTGCCATGGGAGATGATGTCACCAGGCACTGCAGGGAGGAGCAGGGAAGAGACTGACAATCAGCGAGAACAGAGGATTCCACGGTGACACCTCCCTCAGTGTCTGTGGAGGAAACACAGCCTGGCCTCTGCAGCTGCCCGCATGTGCCCAGGCATCGGGCTGTGTGCACCTTCCCCCATGGTGGCTCCGGCCAAGCTGCTGTCCAGTCCACCCCCACATGGCCAGTGGCATCCTGGACTCCGGCTCAGTGCTGGGCACTTGTTCATTTTGGAATCTTCTGACAGATCCACTGAGTGGACCCCACTCTCACTATCCCTTTCCTAAATAGATGGCCAAAGTCAAGGACAGAAGAGGCCAAGAGTTGGTCAGGGTCACATGAGGGTGGCGGTACAACACCTCCCCCCTTCTGGTTGCTGAGGAAGAGCGGCTGGCTCAGGAGGGAGCTTTGGGGGGACATGCTCCTCCCAACGCCAGGCCTCTCCTGGGACGGTCAGCAGGGTCCTTTGTGTATGGACCTCACATGTGCACATGCTGAGTGTGCGCGGCTGATCTGATGGGCAATCAGGCCGCCCTTCACTCAAGATCCGCGGTGCCTGGAATGCATTAATAATAGCAGCAAGCACGGCAGAGCCCGTGCAAGCCCACACCTAATGCCTCCCTGAGTAACTTCTAGAGGCCCGCTTGCCAGCTCGGGAGACGGCTCCTCCAGGAGGAGGCCTGCTTGAAGCAGCTGGGGCATCAATATTGACGAGGCTGACCTGCTGGGCCCCGGGGGTGCCCTGAGAGTCTTCCTGTGCGCTCTCCCCAGCAGGGCGGTGCAAAGCCTTCCTAACTGTCCCACTAGCTGGCTGGCTAGTGCTGCACGTGCGCCACGTTTGGCATGCAGCAGGGGCCCAAGGAGTGCATCCTCTGTTCCTTGTGCTGGTGTGTATTTCAGGACATGGTCACTTGGGCTGCTGCCTTCCAGCCCGGTGTCAGCTGTGCGCTGGCAACTTTCGGCTGCAGTGGAGCTGTCCCGGAGCCTCGAGAGGTGCCAGACTGTGTCGCCTCTCCAGCTTCCTGGGAAGTCAGGCAATGGGGCATGGGATTAAAGGTGCTGCTTTAAATCGTGCACAGTGGCGTAGACTCACAGTCCAGCACCCTGCGAGGCAGATGCAGGAGGATCGTATGTGTGAGCCGAGTCCAGGCAACTTAGCATCTTAGCAAGAGCCTGTATCAAAATAGAAAAATACGAATGGGCTGGGGGCGCAGCTCAGAGCAGCCACAGCTCTTAGCACGAAGCTCTTTCATCACAAAATTGCTTTCACCAAAGCAGGCTGGAAAAGGGCGGGAAAAACAGGGAGGCGAACACATGGGGGCAAAGGATGTCTCTTGAGAGGGGGCGCTGTGCTCCAGGCGCTGGGTGGACTTCCCTTTCCATCTTGGGGTCCTGAGAAAGCCTGGCTGGAAACAGGACTGCAAAGGGACCTCAGGCCGGGGGCTGGGGGGGAGGTGGCTGCCAAGCTGGTCCTGAGGAAGGCACCAGCCTCTCCGCTGGGCCAGAAGGGTCCCTGCAGGTGGCGCTAGCCCACTCCCCGCGCGGCCTCCAGATGGAGCCAGGGCTGTGACCACTCCCACTCCTGCAAGGGCAGGTGAGCTGCCCTTATGCCCCAGGAAGAGCCCCTGGCACTCAGAGCCCTGCGGGCAGAGCAGAGAGGGCTGAGCTCCCCCAGGTGCCTGGATAGGCCATATTTCTCAGCAGGGCGTGCGGACAGCTGGCGTTTGCCCCTGCATCCCATGTATTTGTAGAGCCACTGACAGGACATCTCCGGGAACCCTGCGGTTATGACACGTGCCCTTTCGGTGAGCAGAAAGGAACACAAGAGGCAGAGTCCTGCACGCACGCCCGTTTGGAAGGATAGTTTATGCAGGCCTGTGCCTGTGGTCGCCAAGCGCCCTGCCTGGTGCACAGCCTGTCGCCCCATCCATGGGTCACCGTGTGCACCCTCCTACAATGACCTCGACCCTGCAGCTTCCCTGCTGGGGCCCGAGTTCTGCTCTTGGTTGAGAAATGCAGAGCAAGAGCGAGGGTACCCGGCGTCGTGGAGGACCGCATGTGTGTGAGCCGCATCGGGCTGCGCGCAGTGTGTTGTGGGCAGCTCTGGGGGCTGCTGCAGGTCGACAGCAGCCCTGTGTCCTGCCTATAGGCATGTAAAGCTGATCAGGGACAGTGTGAGCTAAACAAACCTTTCCTTCCCTAATTTTGGGTGTCGGAATTTTGTGTTAACAACAAGAGAAAAGTAACCAAGACAGCGTCTTCCCTGAAGGAGAACTTTCCTTCCCTCCCCATCGGCATGGCTTTAGGACATGTGAGTCCTGCAGGGCACTCTACTGACGTAGTCGCGATGTCAAGGTGGCCCAGGAGTTGCCAAGGTGACCCGGGCTGCTGGCATAATGGAAGCACACCCTGTTTGGACAACAGCAGCATCCACAGTGAAGCGGATGGGTTACTACCTTCACGCACCACACGGGCTAGAGCTGTGTCAGAGTGAGCTGTCCTCCGAGGACAGGAACAACCTTGAGCTCCTTCCTCTTGGTCACTTCCTGTCCCCAGTGCAGTGCCATGGCCCACAGAGGGGCTCCTGCAGTCCTGGGCATCCCTTCATCCTCTTCCACCACACAATTGTAGCAGTGGGCGCCCATCCACACGTGCCTCTGCACACATAGGAAGCACTTGATTTCTGCACTGACTTAGGCTGCTGTGGGTTGGCAGCCCCGGGAGACGGCCCCAGACGGAATCCTGGAATAGCTCCCAGCCGGCTGCTCGATCCACAGATACTGCACAGTCCCCCCACCTGCCTCCGCTTTTCTGGAGCTTTTCCTGCCAGACAGTCTAAGAAGTGAAGCACACAGACAGCGCCGGGAGGCATTCTGTCCTGGATTCTCCTCAAGAAGCCTAAGCTGGGAGAGGATTTGGTTCTATGGAAAGAAACAGCCAGGAGAAACCCTTGCACACAGTGCAGGATGTCCGTTTCTGCATCTCAGTCACGTCGCTCTGTACTGGGATCCCAGCCTTCTCAAGTACAGCTATGTCTGCAGGTGAAGGTTGTCACAGTGGGAGGAGAAAGCAACCTGTGTAGGTCCCCGGGGACTGGGCGCTTGTGGGGGAAGCATTTCCTGCCTCCCAGGCCCAGCTTTCTCTGGGAGCTTCCTGTTCAGGGCTCCCCTTGCTCATAGCAGATGTAGCCACTGCCAGGATGCAGGCCCCAGACGGCATCTGGCTGGCACATCTGGACCACATCTGGACCACATCGCTGCCCCTCTGAACTGCTCTGGCTTAGGGCAGAGCACATTCCAAAAGGCCAAGACTACAGCTGAGGGAAGGCGCTGTCTTAAGGCCTGCGCCTGCTTCCTGAACCCAGCTTGGTTTCGTGACACATGGATGGGGAGCAAAGGGGGCTTCGCCAGGAGGCGCGCAGCCACCTGAGTCTGTGCAACCCACAGACTCCCGCCTCAGGTGAGCTTGGCCTGACTGCATGAGGGAGGGAGACTCCCGCGCGGCTTCTGCTCTGGTGCTGCTGACTGGGGAGGGGCCCCTCCCCGCAGCTTCGGAGCTGCCTCAGCCTGCTGTCTTGGCGCCAGTGAAGACCGGAATGACTGTGCTTCCCAGAGATTGTCTCGTGCTGGCTTCTAGGCACACATTCTTCTTAAAATACAACCTTGACTGCTTTTCCTTTGAGGATGGAATGGCCATCACCGCCCTCTGAGAGTGCGCGGGATCAGGACTTCTTTGGCTAAAAGTGCTTGTCATGTGGGTGCAGGTGACTTCTGGGGCTGGGACACGAAATATCATTCGAGCGATGGTGAGTGATTTCTGGGGTTCAGTCATGGAGGACTGCCCACCCTTGAGCAGGCCTGGATGGAACACGCTTGCTTTTGGAAGCCAAAGCTACTACAGAGACCAGCCCAAGGAAAGGAGGAAAGAGCCCTTGGAAAGGGCCTGAGGTGGCTGGGAAGGGGAGGGTAGGGAGGGAAAAGGAGAGGGAGGGAGGGAGAGAGGGAGAGAAGGAGAAAGGGAGAGGAAGAGGGAGAGGGGGAGAGGGGGAGA
>NW_004524652.1:2585242-2639231 GCF_000260255.1 Octodon degus
GGGAGAGAGGGAGAGAGGGAGAGGGAAAAGGAGAGGGAGAGGGAGAGAGGGAGAGAGAGACAGACAGAAAGAGACAGAGACAGAGATAGGGAGAAAGACAGAGACAGAGAGAGAGACAGAGACAGAGACAGAGAGGGGAGAGAGAGAGAGAGCAAGGGAGAGAGAGAGGGAGACAGTGAGGGAGAGAGAGGGAGACAGTGAGGGAGAGAGAGACAGAGACAGAGAGAGAAAGAGAGGGAGAGAGAGAAAGAGAAAGCAAGGGAGAGAGGGAGAGGGAGGGAGAGAAGGAGACAGTCAGGGAGGAGGGATGCTGTCCCAGCGCCTGGCCTTTGCCTCCAGTACCACTGTTTGTTGCAGTCACCAGGGTTTCTGACTACCCAGCTATGCCCTCCCCAAACTCCTGGCCCCAGCACCCAGGAGAGAGAACAAAGCGATCACTGTCACTGTGTCCAACCACCATGGCTGGAGCGGCTCTCCCAGAGCAGCCAGGACTGAGCTCTAGCCCCGGGTTCCAGGCGAGCTCTGATGCTGTGGGCCACATGGTGGGGCTGGGCGGCGTGATCCACCAGCTTCCTCCCCCTGCGGGATGGGAAAGGAGTGGAACCGGTCTTGTTACACTGCAGAGGAGTGAAGGGCTGGCCACAGGGCCTCATGGCTCTCCCCTATGACCTGTGCCACTTTTGTTGTTTAAGTGAAACAAGCTAAGGTGATACCTTGCGACACTCTTGGACACACAGAGGTCGCGATAAGAGTCCTTAGAGGCCTGGCCTCCTCTTCACTTTAAGGACAAACTCACTAGACCCAGGACCTTGACATGACATTGGAAGACCAGACCCTTGCAGTGCCCAGTGGGGAGAGTGCCACCCAGGGGCCTCCCCGGACCAACTCTGCTCTCTGCTGCCTTCTGAATGCCATACTGCTTTGGATCAAAGCCAGGAGGATTTTCTTTTCTTTTCTTTTTTTTTTTTGGTGGAACTGGGGATTGAACTCAGGCCCTTGCACTTGCCAGGGAAGCACTTATTCCACTGAGCCATCTCCCCAACCCCAAGGAGGATTTTCTTGACTGCTGCCCAGCTCACAGGAGATGCACCCCAAAGCCTCCTGCACGGATAACTCGGCGCCCAGTGCAGGAGACCTCCCTGCGCAGGGCCCTGAGAGCCTTCAACTTTTCTCGCATCCTGTCATGACACTATTATTTAAAGGTGGGGAGCCTCCAGGGCCAGCCCCCCCAGAGTTAATGGGGCCTGCTGGCACGATGCCACCACTTTGGAAAGCCTGGAGAACGGGAGGCACTTTGCTCTTCCAGTTTCCACAATGCACGGGAGGTAATAGCAGAGCTATTGTCCAGCCTCCGGCTGATGCGGCTTCTAAAGCGCTGTGCGCCTGGCTAAGCAGGGCAAGTGTGAGATGCCTGGGAGGGCTGGGCAGAAAGATGGGTAGAAGAAGCGGCTACCCAGGAACGTTTCCTCGCTTTGCTTTGCAGCGCTAGAGAGGGAACCCAGGGCCTCTGTACTAAGCCACACCTCCCTTGTCTCCTTGCTTGGGATTTTGATACACAGTCTCACTCAGGGCTGAGTCACCCACATCTCCAACACCGTCATGGGTCACAGGCGGGGTTGTCCAGTGGGCTGGTGGCCCCCAACCCTCTCAGCACCAGGGGCTAGCTTCACAGAAGACCGTTTTTCTCATGTGCAGTGTGAGATGGTTTCACACCAGGTTGTCCTGTGGAGTGCGCAGCCTGGTTCCTCACAAGCGTGGTGCGCCCTTGGGATAATCCAGGACAGCTGCGGATCCCACAGGGCACCAGCCTGGGTGGTTGGGCAGCGATGGGAAGCAGCTGGGCAGACAGAGAAGGCTTCCCTGGTTCAGCCTTGCACACCCCTTGCTGCTGGCCCATGACTCAGGGCCTGGGGAACCCGCATAGGACCAGGACAGGCCCTGACGAGGGAAGGGCAGTCACAGGCCACCTGCCATGCTGGCCAGGTCAAGGCCAAGCCCAGAGGCTGCCCCTGCACTGTCCTTTCCTCTGTGCATCCTCTCCCCACCCTGGGTGGCTGCAGCCCACCAGGAACCCAGGGATGGGCGCGCTGACCACTCTGCACCACATGCTTGCCCCTGCGGTATCTGTTCCCCACGGTGACAGAAGGTAGGGACTTCCACCAAGGAGGTGCTGAAAGAGCCAGAAGTCGGGCCTGGCTGAGGGAAGGAGGAGATGCGCAGGCGCCCACAGCTCCCGGGTCGCCACCTGGAGCTCTTCTTCCCGGCCCTCTAGGAACCTGCTCACCCTCGCTCTGCCTTCCCCATCTGCCTGGCCCACGCTCGCTGGGAACATCACCTCAGAGCGGCCTGGGTCCCAGGTCTGCCTCCCTCTGGGGGCCAAGCTGCTCAGGCCAGCAGCAGCCCTCGTCACCGCGCACCTCAGGAACTGCTGGACACCCGGCCGAAGAGTCTCCGTTGCTGCCCAGCCATTGCAAACCCCCCAGTGCACCCTGGAATCACGGGGAGATTTTCTTTCCTGGCATCTGTGGATATTTAGCATGGAAAACATAAAGCAACTCTTAAAAAAAAAAAATTTAGCCGTAACAAAATAGTACTCCAGAACAGCAAATTATATCCACACTTTCTCTGTGTATTCATCCACCGAGGGACCCTTAGGCGGCGTCCGAGGTGTGGCTGCTGTGCGTCGTGCGGCCGTGAGCGCGGTGTGCGTGCGTCACGGCCGTAGGATGTCGTTCGCTCTTTGGAAGACACCTAAAGGGAACAGAGAGTCCACTGGGATTTCTAGCTTTAGCTTTCTTAGGACGCCACACTGATCCTGCACGCTGGAGCCCTGCTCCGCTATAAAGGAGGGTAGCCCGAGAGAGCATATGGAGACCGTGATGTTAAGTGAAATAAACCAGACCCGAGCTTCCACATAGCAGGGAGTCTCTTACGTGAGATACCCAAAGTTTAACAAATAAATGAAAGAGCAAAATAAAAGATAGAGAATAGGAAACGTGGAGACAGATCTTTGGCACCCAGGAAGGCAGCCAAGAGATGGAGGGCGGGGCTGGGACGGAGGGCGGGTGGGGACGGGAGGGCGGGGACACAGGAGGAAGAGCACTGGGCGCAAGCAAGCGCCGGCTCTCCACAGGAGCGGGACCAATACAACATGTACTAAGAAATAAAACAGCACATCAGTGCGATTTCAGGCAGAATTCCGTGGCCACTCTGGGGGCTCCCCAGGCTGCCCGCTTGGCCCACGCAGGGCGGCACCCGGCCGAGATGCACTGGGTGCCAGCCGCTGCTTCCCTACACATAATCCACAGCTGGCCTTGCAACAGATTCATCCAGGCCCGGGCGCTGCCGCAGAGAAAGACTCGTTCTCCTGGTTCTTTCTGGGGTGCCGATTGCTGTCCTCAGCTTGCTGCACCGATGTCCTGGGCTCCCAGGGACTCTGGTTTGGGAGCGCCCTCCTGTCGGTCCTCAAGGGCAGATTGACGTTGCTGAGTGTCATTTCAGCACGCAGTGCTCTCCGTGTTCACAAGCAGTCCGAGTGAAGGTCAGCCCTGCACCTGGCGCTTGGCTGGGCGACACAGCGGGGCGGAGTCTCTGGCTGGCCCTGGCAGTCCCGCGGGAGCCGAGGGGGGATGCAGGCAAGACGCTGCTGGCGAGGTGAAGTCCCCGCGCTGCCCGTGATGTGCTCCAGGGAGCACAGAGCCCGTCTGCCGCATCCCAGATGGGCAGAAGGGGTGCTTCGGTTTCTGGGTCCGGCCTCTTGCACTTGGCACGCCAGCGAGGTTCGCCAAGGCTCTGGCCTGACTGGGAGTGTCCTCTCCTTTTACGGCTGAGTCACGCTCCACTGTCGGCTCTGCCCCCTTTTGCCCACCCATTCTCCTTGGCCGACGGTGGGGCTGCTCTCGCCTTTTGGCCCCTTGGAATAGTACAACTGCAGGCACTCACGCGCAAGTTGGGGTGAAGACACAAATAAGAGGTGACTGAAACGTAGGCTGATCGCTTAGAAACGGATTCCAGGGACAGGCGCACCACCGTGTGTCTCCCTCCAGCACCTCCCCTGGCTCCGAGCACACGGATCCTGCTGTGCCTGAGGCTTCGCGGGGTCGTTCTGGTGGCCGCTCCTGGGTCTTTATGAGCTGTGATGGAAACTTGCTGGACGCTGCTACCAGGTGTCATCCAGGGGCTCAGAAAAACACCGCATCCTCCTCGCCGTGTCACCAGCTCCGGCTCCCTGTGACATCGGGCTTTTCCCCAGAGTCAAAGTGACCAAGGGTGTAAATATTCTGAATGACTCAGGGCAGCATATAAGCAGGACAGTGGGGCAGCGAGAGGCAAAGAGCGGAAGCGAGGGGCAGGTTTTGAGTGTGACCAGCAGCAACATGGCATTTACTTTAGTGAGCGTTTTCATTTCCACACGGTATTTCTGGTCACGCTGCTTATTTTGTGCTACCCTGGGTGTCCTCCTAAGAAGGGAATTGCGGCCCCCCCGAGCAGTGTGCTCAGCCTCTGGAGGAGCTGCCGAGCTGCCCTCCAAAGCGTCGCGCAAGCTGTGCTACCTTCTCCCCATCCCGGCCCAGCATTGCGGCTCTGTCCCTCAGGACTGCTTTCTTCTGGCCCTGTCACCCTCTGGAGTGGGCAGGGGCAGCTCGCCATCGGCTGGGTTTGCACTCTCCTAGTGCCTCATGAAGTGGGTGCCTCTTCGTATCTGGTTAGCCACGTGAGTGTCGTCTTTGGAGAGAACTTTCTACAGTTCTTTGACATACAAAAATTTCCAGCTGTTTTCTTTTTCTTTCCTTTCCTTTCTAGTTCTTGCTTTCAGAGCCAACCAGAACCATTCACACAGGTCGGGGAGCCACGTGCCTGCCACACCCCACTGCTCCTCCTGCTTCCCCCCTTTCTTGGCTGCTTCCCCACTCGCAAAAGATGATCTCCCTGCTTCCTGTGAGTCAGTTACCATTTCCTCCACTCTTTAATTTTCTGCTACTTTGGGCTTCTCACAGGAGAGACACCACTTGGGGCATCGAGTGAGCTCTGGTGCTGGGGACACAGAACCTGCTCGGGGAGGACAGCAGCACACATGAGCACGGCTGGCTCCTCAAACACGTTCTTCTGGTTCATCCCCTGGGTTCTTCCAACCACACTACTCAAGCCTTTTACTCTGGGGTTGGCTTGTTAGTTAGGATGGATAAGTAAGTACACTAACATTAAAGCAGTTACCGAAATGCTCGGTCTAGAGTCTGTGGTGACAGCCGACCATGACTCTGTGTCACAGTCAGAGAACTCTCTCTTGTGGACTCTTGGGGCCCTCCAGGGGCTTTCCTGGCCTGAACCTGCTTCCACGGAGGTGGACTCCTCCCACAAAGCCAGGCCTTCCAGTGAGCAGGGAGCCAGGTGAGCAGGCAGTGGGGAGACCTGCTCTTAGCTGGCCCAGGGCCATCATCTAGGGTGGGCGCCCAGCATGGCGCTGGGACCAGGTGAGGGGACGAGAGCCCCGGCTTCCTTCCTGATCGTCACTAGGCCAGGCCAGCGCGACCTGGAGCTCTGTCCTTGACCACCGCTGGCCCTGCCGCCCGCGCACCGCGCTGGGCTCCAACCTCAGTCTCTTTCACGGGTGCTTAACCCAGGAGCTGAGTCTTCACCAAGACAGTGTTCATTCTCAAATCACCTCCCCGCCAACCTCCAGCGATCGCCACGCTCCAGGCTTCGTCTTCTCGATTGGAATTCCTTCTCAAATGCAGCACCAAGGCACAACTAGAATGCAGACGCACAGGCTCTGGGGGTTCCCAGCATCTGCAAGCTCTTGGTCTCGGGGTACTTGAATGCATGCGTGAGCGCTTCTAGGCCCTTCTGATGATTTGTTTGTTTGAAAAATGCCTCCCATTGTGTGCACAACAGTGTCCGAGTGTTCTCCGTGGGTGGGCACAGAGGCCACTCCTGTTTAGCCGTCTGAGCCGCAACGGAGGACACGCTGTGCTCATTTGGGGTTGCAGCCAAGCTCCTAAGGGGAGTAATTCCGTCACAGGAGGTCAAATGCTGCGCAGTTTCTCTAATGCGAGAGACCCGACATATAAATAATTTAAACAGCAAAATAAAAGAGCTGGCTGAAGGAACAGGAAAGTAGGCTCTGCAGAGATGGGAGGGGTGTGGGCAGAGGCGGGGAGGGGAGAGCGGACGAAAATGACCAGGACGCAATGCGCTCACCAACCAAGCTGGACGCAAGCGCTGCACGTCGTGAGCGTACACCAAGGCAGATCCTGCCCACGCGTCTCACGGGCTAAAACTTCCAGGTTACTGCAGTGGCCACGTGGTGGTCCTTTTGCAGAGGAAGCCTCCTGAGGCTGAGATCTCCCAGGGAGGAGACACCACTTCTCCTCAAACCAGACCCCTCACAATCCGGCCGCTCGGTGGCCCCCTCCCAGACCCGCTGGTGGAGACAGCACCTCCTTGCGGCCAGGATAGGACAGAGCGAAGGGACTAGTTGGCTTCTAGTTTCTAATCTCGTTTTCTCCCGCTCCTCCGGAGCCCTGGCCTTCCTCTTACTGTATGTAGCAAGAGCAGGGGCATGGGCTTGCCTCACTCTGTGCCCCGGGACACTGCTCCTGGAGGACCCCGCTGGGCCCCAGAGCATGGGGCAGGAGCGGGTGGAGGACGGAGGGGGTCAGGACGTCTGCTTCTCAGGTCTCGGGTGGGCACACCTGAGCTATGTGGGCTGAAATCTGCCCTGCTGGCTTGTCCAGGGCAGAGGCGGCGGGGCAGGAAGCGATAGACAGTTCTTCCTGGGGCGAGCAGGGCGCTCACTTCTTCCGAAGCGTTTGCCCGGATGGATTAAGTGGAGCAGCGAGTTCTGCGCGCTGCGCTGTTTGTTAATTGCGCCTGTATAGGAGAAGGAAATGATGTGCAAACCCAGAGAGGGCTGAAAGCGGCTCATGTTTGTTAGCTGATGAAAATCACTGTGAATGGTCTGATGGCTCGGGCGGAGTCCTGCATTTGAGAGTGAAAACGGCGGATTGCAGTGTCCAGAGAGGAAGCTAGCAGACGCCATCTGCAGGGTGCTGGGCAGGGCCGACGGGAGCCAGGAAGGAGCCTAGGGGGCACCTTGGGACCAGATGCCAGCACATGCTGGCAGTGCTCCTTGCGGGGCACAGAGGACCGAGACGTCATGCCCAGTGGACAGCACAGGCCCTGCACAAGGTGCCTGTCCTGTCCACGCCAGGGCGGCCCCGAAATGGCTGCTTCGAAGGCGGGATGCGCATGCATGTGTGAAGGCATCTAGGGTTCGTTCTGCAACCCTTGCAGCAGGTGTGGTCAGATGTTCTGCAAAGCCTGATTCACAATGAGGCAGGATGGTAGTAGGGCCTCCCCTGGAAGCTCAGGGACAGAGAGCCCAGCCCCGTGACAACGTCCCCTCCCAAGGTGCAATTTCAGGATCACTGTTTCTTCCAGGGATGCTGAGAATGTATAAAGGTAAGTGGAAAATACAAGGCGTGTGTTGTCAAGGAAACGGAATTCTCCCAGCTGTACTGCATCGCTTCCCTTCTTCCTGACCCCCGGAGCCCACAGTCAGGGGGACACGAGGACATCCGCCTGGCCGAGGGTCTCCCTGGGGAAACACTGTGACAGTTCTCTGCCTCGCGGCTTGTAGGTACATGTCGGGCAATTTCCACCCAATTTATTTTCAATCTGTGTCCAGTTCTGTGTGTCCCTTTAATTACTTTTTGGCTATTTGAAAAGTATTAGATTTCCCTGCTCTGGCTTGTTTCACCAGGGTGTCTTTCCTGGAGCCGCAAGGCAGCAATGGCTGAATAATGTCACCGTTTCTCGAAGTCATCCAAGGTCACGAGAGCCTGGATAGAGCGACAGGGTAGCACTACTGTGCCTGCTCTGTCTCCCACGCTGTACCAGGCACAGGTCGACCTGGCCACATGCTAACTTTCTGCGTCTGTCTCCATGAATTATGGCGCTGTCCCATGGCTAACATGACATCAACACACAGCGTGCCAATCCCTGTCTCCTAAACATGAAGCGGGATCACCCAACAGTCAGGGAGAGGTCGTTTTTCTCGGATCTGACATCTCAGCGTCTAACCTTGGAGGGCTACGCTCTATAAACATGATGTACAGCGGCCGTAAAAGGAAAAAGCAGAGGAAAATCAAAAGGAGGCTGCAGAAGGGAAAAGGCTCCGACGCCCTCGGGAGTCCCCGCCCCCGCCCCCGCCCCCGCCATCAGCCTGTGATTAGGATCCCATGATGCATTGGGCAGGCAGGAATCAACAGTTTGGACCTGGAGTGTGAGGTCTTATTATTAGGGTCTGGGATGAGTGCACGCCTTCTGTCCTGCAGGAGGGCTCTGGGCTCGCACTAGCACCTCTGGGCTGGGGGACTCCCTGCAGGCAGCTGACCCGGCACTTAGAAGCATCCCACCAGTGAACAGAAGCTGGCTCTAGAAGCAGGGCCCCAAGCTCCTGCAGACATTGCAGAATTCTCCTGGGGTCACCCTGCTGAGAACCTTGAAGATCGAAAGTCACCTCCACCCACCCTGACTCAGCTGCACGGCCTTCCCGGTGTCCTTGCAGGTAGCCTGGGGGCTCTGCCCGAACTCTGCAGAAAAGTCCTGGGTCAGGAGGAAGCCCCTGTCTCGGGAAGCTTGCCTATACTTGCAGAGAACGTCTTCACTGGACAGTGCCCTCCCTCCCGGAGGTGCTTTCCAGGGCTGCTTCCTTCCCAACACATCTAATATGTGAGTGTGGCCTTTCAGTCCCTCTGTCCTGGAAGCACGGTCACATGAGGCTGGGGCGGAGGAAGATGGTCCAGGGCAGACACTGTGAGCGGCCCGAGGTGCCTGGGAGCTCCCAGGACACCGACAGAGCTGTCGGTATGCGTTTAGGATCCCTAACAGTTACACTCGGTTTGGGAAATTGGGACCACACATAGGTGTGCACACATGTGCACACACACGTGCATGGGTGTGCACACGCACGCACACATACAATCTTGATGATTTTTCCTCTTCTTTACCCCACTACCCTTCTCAGTCCCCTTTTCTTCTTGTTCAAAAGCCTTACCGCCCCTGTCTCCTACCATCTCTCCTTAATTTTAATTTATTTGCATTTTGAGTTTCTCATGTAAAACAAACCCTGCAATCCTTAAGCCTCTTGGTCTGACTCACTTCACTCCACACTGTGGCCTCAGGGTCCAAGCCCTTCCCTGCAGCCGGCGCCAGGGCACCTTCTGCGTGGCTGGGCGCTACCACTCCGCAGTGTGTGGGTGCCACGTTTCTCCGCCCATCTGTCTGTGGATGGGTGTCCAGGCTGCTCCACGAGTTAGCTGTTGTGAAGTACAGGTAGAAGCCTGCCTGGACCCAGCTGCTCCTGCTGGGCACCTTCCCAGGGGCGGCCCTGCCCGGTGAAGGGCAGGGGCCTGAGCCACTTCCTGCAGCCGGCCCTGCATCTGCCTGACAGATCTCTTGGGGCTGGGGCCTGAGGTGCTGTCTGCAGTACCATCACTGCCCACTGTGACACATGTCCCCAACCACCTGTACTAGTGACACAGGGCTCTACTTTCCCACTGCTCAGACACAATGTGCATAAGTCATCCTCAGAGCATAGGTAACAGCAATGCAGAGCAGACCTTTGGGAGGCAGGCCACGGCGGGGCGCTTTACCTTTAGCTTAAGCTTTATTTCAGCCTGCTTACTATTAGTGACATTCACCCCCCCACCCCCCGCTTACGTAACTGACAGTGTATGAAGGCACTAGCAGGACACCAGGGCACACGCCTGCAACCAGCACTCTGGGAGGCGAGGCAGGAGGATTCCAAGTTTGAGCACAACCTGGACAAGTTAGCGACTTAATGAGATCCTGTCTCAAAATTAAAAAAGAAAAAATAAGAAAAAAGGACTGGGGATTTGGCCCAGGGTGAAGTCCCTGAGCTCGATCTTTAGTACCATAAACCAAATCAAACCAAACCAAGCCAAGCCGAAACCCCAACTGCATAAGTTCCTTTCCTATAGCAGTTTGGACCCCAAAGGTCTGCTGGTTCCTTCTTGAGTCCGGGCTCCGAGCTGCACACGGCGGCTTCGATCTCTGACACATACTGATGGATTATCCTGCTTCAGGCCAGGCTAACTCTTACTCACCCCTGTCCTCGCAGCAGCTGCACTTGAAAGTCAGGGAAACTGAGGCACAAGGGTGGGAAACTTGAGCCCATCCACATAAGTACTGAGTGCTGGCATGGGAACGCGAAGCCAGAGGTCCAGGAGCATCTGGCAGGGAGCTGAGGGGCGCGTGTGCATGCGTGTGTGTGTGTGTCTTTCCTGGATTCGCCATTCAGATGGTTGCCAGGGATGCCATGGCCCGGGTGCTGTGGTGCTGCCTCCGGTCTGGAGCTTGCCAGGCCCTGGCTTGCTCTATGCTGGACCTGCTTACCTAGTCACGTGCCTGTGCACCCACACAGGTTCCTGCCAAGCTGGACGCCTGCCCTGAGCACACGTGGTGCTGGCTGACAGCTAAATAAAGCCAGCGTGGGAAAGCCAGAGTAGGGGAGTGGGAAGGGAAGTGCTTTGGGACGTCTAGGGGGACTGTGAGAGGACTGCAAGGCCAGGAAGGTGGCAGGAAGCCACCCAAGGTAGCAGGAAGTGAGGTAGAAAGCCCAGGGTGGCATAGAGACAGGGTGGCACAGGGCTGCTGCAGGAGTGGGCGTGGCCTTTCCCGGGACTAAGGGGCACTATGACCCCGGCCATGCAAGTGCAGCCACGCTGCTGGCCCGGGTCCCAGTCCCCTCCCTGCAGGCCGTGGTGCAGCAGAACATGGGTTTGTGACCTCCACCAACTGTGAGTGTTAAGCAACGGCCCTGGAGTCCCAGACCCCGACTGCGGGGGTGGGGGTGGGGTGCATGTTTGCCGCATGCAGGCCACCCAGCCCGGGTCTGAGGATCACTGCTGAGCTGCGGGTTCCCCTCTGGAGGGTGGGACGGAGCAGATCAGGGAGATGAGGATGGAAGGCCTGAACCCCACGAGCCTCCAGAAAGGAACCCGGCCCCTCAGCATGGGCACCTATGCTGACGGCTTGGGACTGAGCCCCTCAGGGTGCTGATCTGCTGCTGACTGGGCTCTAGTGACAGTGAGGACTGTGCAGGCACTGCTGTTGGGGCCATGTGCAGGCAGGGCTAGCTACATGTGGCCTTCAGCGCTCCACCTGTGCGTCCTCCCCTTCTCTGGTGTGGTCATTTATTGACCATTGCAGGTCCGGCGCCAGCAGCCAGGGATGGGGACAGGCGCCTCAAGTTCACCTCAAGTTCAGCCACCCTCCTCGGGCGGGTGTGCATCTGCCCACACCTTTCTCAAGGGCCGGTCCTTCCCCAGGAAGTGCAGTCTGGAGGGCGGGGCCAAGTGGCCCCGAGTGCAGGCACTTCATGCCGGGTGTGCCGGCTGTGTCTTCTCACATTAGCCTGAGAGCGTGGTGTTCTGTGGCCCGAGCAGGCTGAGCTGCGAGGTCCTACTGGGTGAGCTCGCTGTGGCTGGGGACACAGCTGAGGTACAGATGGACCCCCGGGGGCCCCTCAGACTTCCGGCTCTGGCACTTGTGGCAGTCTCTTGTGGCTGCAGAGAGCTTCTCGACTGGGTGTGGAAGGCCCCGTGTCCAGAGCTCAGGCCCTGCCTATGCTGCCCCGCTGCCAGGAGCAAGAAGCAAAGGTCACCTGCTCGTGGCCATTCCTGCAGGGTCACATTCACATGTGCGGCCCTGTGCTACCCATTTAGACGCGTTTGTCCTTTCTGTCCTGTGACATCTGTGTTGTGTGGGTGTCATCGTTCATCACCACTCTCGCTGTCACAGAGCAGGAATGTCCCCGACCCTGGCCTGAGGCACCTGGCCAGGGCAAATGGAGCTAGTGGAGTGGGGACAGGGACGGGTCTCAGGAATCCTCCTGAGTGTACCCCAAGCCAGGGATCAGCAGTAGGCTTCTGTATGGGGCTGGGGAGCCATGGTGCTCCATGTCTTGAGCCGCGTGGACACGTGCGTTCACCTAGCTCATCCCCGCAGTGCAGCAGAGAAGCGGCCAAAGTCCCATAGGGATGTGGCTGTGCCCCTCCAGCCTTCGTGGGTACTGAGATACCAATTCTGTATGATTTGCACTTGTCCCCAAATATATTCTTCTGGCCTTTAAAAGCCATCCTTATCTTGCAGGGTGGTCAAAGGCAGGCATCCCGCACATCCAGATCGCAGGCCCAGGTAGCCAGTGTCCTGTGTGTGGCCCCTGCCTCTGGACACCTGGTGACTGGGCTCTGCTGGCACCAGGTTATTGCAGGTCCCTTTATCAGCCTCTCTTTCACCATTTTACTACAAAAACTCCCCAAAGTGAAGAGTGCCACACGGGCTTCTGTCACCAGCAGCCACAGCCCAGATGTGGCAGGGCCCACTTGCCTGTAATTCCTCGGGGTGATCGTTACCCTGGGGCGCTGCTCTGCCCTGCGCAGTGAGCTCTGAGGCATGTACCCACCTTCCCAGGAGAAGAGACCGCGAGTGCTGTGTGAGTTGAGTGGGAAGTGGAAGTTGTAGGAACACGGCACCGTCCTCCCCGCTGAGGACCCAACGGAGAGCTGGGATCGGGAGCCCAGCCGGCATGGTCTGCTCACTGATGGGGCGGACGGACACGTGGCGGATTCGCTGTTTCCCGTCTCGGCTCAGCCTGCTCACCGCCTGAAGTTCAAGAGGCGGGAGTGCGGCTGCTCTCCTTCCCTGTGGCGATGTGTGTGTTTTGAAAACTGTGTTTGGAGACTGGAGACAAGCCCCCGCAGCTCCACCCAACAAGCTGTGTCTTTCAACAGGCAGCTGACAGCTAAGCCGGGACAGAAATGCAGCCGGCGCCTCACTGAGCCCGTGCTTGCTAAGTGTCCGTCACATGCGGCCCGGGGCTCTGGCCGTGGAGGACACGATGCTGAGCCGCTTCCTCCAGAGAGTGTCACCTGCTTGGGCTGCGGCAGAGCTTGCAAACCCTGACAGCGTCAAGATGAACTCCTCCCAAACTCGAGGACTTCTGTGTGCATGGGCCAGCGGAGCTGGAAGCCTGTCACCGCTGTGTCCAGATGGTCCCAGAGGCCTCACGCTGTCACAGGTGGGGCTTTATGGAGGTGGCTGGTCTGCAGGGTGTGGTGCCGGGATTGAGGCTGAGTGCCACGGTGGATGCTGGGTGCAGGGCGCTGGGATTGAGGGCGTGAGCGCTGCCCGCCCCA
The DNA here is from genome assembly GCF_000260255.1 of Octodon degus. Taxonomy (NCBI): domain Eukaryota; kingdom Metazoa; phylum Chordata; class Mammalia; order Rodentia; family Octodontidae; genus Octodon; species Octodon degus. The sequence goes on from NW_004524652.1 coordinate 2,598,466, forward strand.
GCAGCCTGGACACGACAAGGGGGACAGGAAGCGCCGTGGCTGTCCCTCGCTGCTCTGCTGCTTCTGCCCCCAATGAACTCTGAGCCTTCTTCCCTGCCACCCTGCATGGAGCCAGCCAGTTACGGGCAGAAACCTCCACAAGCGGTGAACTAAAGAAACCTTTCCTCCTTTAACTTTGCTTCCAAATTTGGTCCCAGACGCAGGAAAAGAAATGAAGACAAAGACCTGGTAAGAAAATGCGTTCTTATGTCGTAAGCACGGCCGCGTCTCGGCTTCCTCATGGAGGGGCTGAGGTGACGCTGCGGGAAGCGCATCTGCCATGACACGCGCTAATTCCTGCCGTCCTCACTTGAGGCTTGCGGCCCTTTCCTCATGCCCAGGGTTAATTTTACCAAAGGAAACAAGACAGAAATGACCAGGTGCCAGTCCCAGGCTTGGCACCCAGGGGCTGGCTTGCGTTTTGCCACAGAATGGGTGACCCCAAGCCGGCTCACGGGCTCAGGCAGAGCCAGAGCTTCACAGTGCAGAGCCCATCTACCCCTGCGGGTTGTGAGTCCAGCTGTGAGGAGCAGCGGGCACCGCAGTGCCCAGCCCCGTGCAGGCCTGTCAACCACTCTACACACTCGCCCTACCAGCTTCACAACAGAAAAAGGCAAAGCGCGCATGCTGGCTTGGGCCGCCACGGCTGCTGGCTTGGGCCGCCACGGCTGCTGGCTTGGGCCGCCACGGCTGCTGGCGTGGGCCGCCACGGCTGCTGGCTCGGGCCGCCACGGCTGCTGGCTTGGGCCGCCACGGTTTGCCACGCCAGCGTCTAGCGATCCCATCCACTGACTGTAAGCTTGAGTAAATAAGCACCAGGGTGCTAGTTTTGCTGGAGAAGATGATTCTGTAGAGATGTCAAAGTCAAAATGAGCCTGTTTTAGGAACAGGTTTAGGTGACAGGTATTCATGTGGATTGTTAAGACGCTATCCTAAAGAGAACAAGTAGAGTGTAATGAAATCCCTTACTTAGGATGAACTTGGCGAATATAATTATCAAAAGTTTCTCAACTTTGGAAGGGAAATACTTTTTTTTTTTTTTTGACATAGAGTCTTGCTGTGCAGCCCAGGCTGGCCTTGAACTGGTGGTGACCCTCCTGCCTCAGCCTCCTGAGTGCTAGGGTTACAGGTGTGTGCCACTGTGCCTGGATGCGGGGGGCGGGGGGAAATACTCTTATCTGAACATTTACTAGCTGGCGGCCTTTACTTAGGCCGGGAGCTCCCCGCTCAGGGGTGAGCGAGCACTGGTCATTTCTACAGAAATCCTAGGGACTGACTGTCTCTAAGGCCGAGGCACACCGAGACCAGACGCTGTGATCCGAAGCGTAAGCGTGAGCGTGACCGAGATGTTCAGCAAATTCCATGTCTTCTTCTGATACTGCACGTATCTCTCAGTCACTGTCAACATCAGACCCAGCGGTAGTTTTGTTCTGTAGTTTTATGATGTACACAGGAAAGGAAGGCTCTGTGCCTGCGCTCGAGACAGCCGAGGCCCTGCGTGAAGGGTCCCTTTCGCTCTCTCTGTTCTCCCAGAGAGGCCCAGCCTCTCAGCCTTCGTTCCCAGATGTTGGGGTGTGCCAGTATCTCCCCAGCTACGCACTGCACACCACGAGGCTCTGTAACCCTCGCCTGCCGGTGCTGGGAAGGACGCTGCCAGGTCAGGGGAGGCCGCATGCAGACCGCAGGGGGATGCACTGCTGACTTTGCTTCCGTGGGGATGCTTGTGGGGGCCGCCGGCCGGCCAGGCACAGGAGAGCCAGGGCCGAAGGCGGCTCGTGCACACACCAAGCCCGGGAGGGAGTTTGTCTCTCACCACCAGCCACGGCCTTCAGCCTGGAGCCACGGCCTTCGTGATGTGGATGAAGTTTACTGCAGAAGCCACGGGGCATCAGGAGTGTGCGCGAGTTCTGGGGTCATCGGAAGGCTCAGAAATGCATTCAGCAAAGCACCAGATACATGCATATAACAACTGAAAAGCAAACAATCGACAAGATGGGACCCAACGGACGACTTGTCTTTCCTCCACTTTTTCTGGTTGAAGTCTTCTTTGTTCCCTAAACCTGCATATTTTTATCAAGATGCAACTTACGCATTGTACATTCATCACACTCCAGCACTTGCCCTTTTCTTTTCTTTTCTTTTCTTTTCTTTTCTTTTCTTTTCTTTCCATTTATTTCTTCAGCAGCAGCTAAGTCCGGAACCCTTTCACCACCCCAGGAGCAATCCAGGCCTGGTCCCGGCAGCGCCCCGCTTCTCTCTCCCAGCACCTGTGGCCAGGAACCTTGTCTCCACTGTGGTGGATCTGCACTTGACGTGTTTGTAAATGGAATTACGTAGAAATGAAATGTAAATGAATACGATATGTAGCTGTTTAGCCTAAGCTGAGTCATTTTTATCAGAAAAGAAAATTGCTGGTGTCTTCCTGGATGCCCAGTGAATACATTCAGAGTGTGGGGAGGGGTGCGGGGGGTGTCTCAGGACATTCGGGGCCAGCACCTGTCCTTCAGGCAGGTGACCTGGCTCCCCCGCTGCCTCGCTGCTCGCAGAATGTGCGGAGCGGTGCCCTCCGTGCCCGGCACAGCTGTGGCCTGCTCCTCCCTCCCTCCCTCTCAGCTCCCTTCGGAGCCACCCATTCAGAGGTGACGGTGCTGGAGAGGCCCTGCCTGTGTGGAGAGGTGCTCCTGACCACCTGTCCCACGGGACACTTGTACTTGCTGCTGTTTTGAAGAAAGGGCCCGGTCATTTCGGAGGTTTGCTGCCTCAAAGCAGCACATTTGAAACCAGGAAGGCAGCTCTGTTGCAAGATAAACTGAGGCTCCTTGGAGATGGGCGGCTGGATGGCAGAGGCGCCAGCAGCATCCCCTGGAGCCAAGCTTCTGCCACATCACTGTGGCGGGTGAGGCAGGGCAGCTGTGGACACCCGTGTGGGAGGGGCGAGCCAGGAACGCAGGCCACCAGGTAGGGGGTCCAGAGCTTACGAGACCCACTGGTCAGGAACCGGGAAAAGCAGCGCCAGTGACACCTGGAAATGTTCCAAAATGTGGTTTCCCAAGTGTACGGAAGACACCCCAGACCACACCACCTGGAGCAGCCGCACCAGCAACCACATCTTAGCCACCATGGGCAGTTGACACTCTCAGGACCTGAGGTTTCGTCTGCCTTGAGAATGGCTGCTGTGAAGTAAGTGTGACCACAGGAGGACCCATTAGTGCGAGGTGTGTCGAGCAGTCTGCTATCCACGGCATCCAAACATCCTCAGGAAATGGGGCCCTGGCGTGGACTGAATGGAAGCATGTCCACAGCCTGGACACCCTCTGCCCTTCCCTGCATCTACTCGGAAGAAGGCTTCCTGAAGACGTAATTAGATGGAGGCCCTCAGACGAGGCCAGCACGGGTGTCTGGGCACCTCCTTACTGCAGCCACAAGTGTAGCTATGAGCCTCCAGGCGAAACCAGGCAAGAAGCAGGGTGACGACAGAGGCAGAGACGAGGGTGTGGCTGCCACTAGCCCAGGACAGTGCTGCTGCGTGTGGCTTGAAGCCTCCTGTATATCCAGAGAACTCACCATCCCCATCTTCCTTTCCTGGGGTTGGTCACTCATTACGGGGCCTTGGAAAGTACGCTCTGTGTGCATGAGGGTTCTCACTCGGAGGAACCCCGAGAATGACTCTGTCACAGAGAACTGCATCAGGAAGGACGGGGACATCAGGTCTGTTGCATATCACAGCTAGCTGCAACACCTGTCACCAACACGGGGAGGTAGCAGCAGGGCTGCTTCGACGTGGTCCGTGTTCCTGACCCTACACAATGGCACTGTGCACCCAGCCAAGACAGGAAGAGGGTGCCTTTCCCAAGTGAATGATGACCCTGTGCCCCACAGAGGGATGGAAGATTCCTCAGCCCCCAGCACCCAGAAGGCCCCATGGGTCACGGCTGGTCAGGGTCCCCAGGGCGGAACAAAAGCCCCATTTCCCTTCCATTAACCTAGCATGTTCATCAGCTGTCACTACACGGGTCGCCCATGACTTACAGGACCAGGTCTGCCTGGCCTGTGGTTTCCAAGGGTTCAGTCCATGGGGGTGGGGGCGGCAGGAGCCTCATGGAGGAAGAGTGTCAGGGAGGGCAGCTGCTTGCCTCATGGAGACCAGGAAGCCTTGGGGGGAAGAGCCTGAGAGAGGGGCAGGGCCACGAGCAGGCACCACAGGGCAAGCCACCTGTCCCACTTTGCCAGCTCCGCCTCACTTGCTGACAGTCCAGCTGGCTGTGGACTCACACAGGGTCAAAGGGCCAAACTACCAACTGGGTCAGTGCCCCTCTGAGCCTGTCACCTCTTGAGGCCCCACCTCTGAGCACATGAGCCTTTGGGCACATTTTTGATCCCAATTCTAATGCCTCGGATCTCCCAGCCTGAGCGGCTGTCAGATCCTCCTGACCACCAGTGGCCAGCACCTCACACAGCGTGAGGGCCGTGGGATGAGGGTGTCTGGGCCGCTGAGAAGTGAAAGGCACAGGGTGGCGGGTAGGCTCCCAGCCCTCTGTTGTTTCGGGGCCCAGAGGCAGCGCAGGGACCTGAGTCTTGTCTCCTTCTCTGCAGACCACACCTGTAGCCTGGACACCTGGCCCATGGCAGCGCGCGTGCGCGTGCGTGTGTGTGTATAAGCACGGGGCCACAGGGCAGGGTCCCTCCATGACACTAGCTCACACCGCCCCCAGATGTGCTCAGCCCTCCCGGCTTGAGTCTGAGGGGTACTCAGAACGCTGCTCTCTGTGCCAACGAGGCAGTTCTGTGTTTTCCAATGTAGTCGTCTGGAAAATTGGATTTCACAGAAACCTTTATTTTCACCCTCAGTATCTTTTGAGTACACTTAATGTTTAAGTGACAAACAGCTAAAGGGTAGCATTTCCAACCGGATGCCACCTAAAAGTTTTAGTTTGTAAGTATGTATGTATGTATACATGTATGTATTTAGTACAGGGTCTACAGGGTCTCACTACACAAGTCAGGGTCCTAGTGATTCTCCTGTTTACAGCCTCCCAAGTGCTAGGATTACAGGCGTGCGCCACCACTCCCAGTCTCAGTTGCCATCTCAGCGCACCCCGAGGGTGGGGCTGGCCTGGCGCATGGGGATCGAACCCCAGCTGCTGCGCTCTGTCTAAGCAGCAGCTTTAGTCCACTGAGCTATCGGGCTGGCCCTGCCACCTAAGTGTTTTGAAGATCACTCCATCTTCAACACTGCCCTATCAGGAAGAGATTAACATGCCCTATGGCAGTGCTACAGGAGAGAGGACCTGGGCAGAGGTGGGGCCCATCCTTAGGGCTGCACAGCCAGGAAGTGCTGCGGTTAGGCCGCCCACACCCCAGGGAGCCTCCGCGCCACGCGCCACGATGCCGACTCGCGCGTCTAGCTTTCTCCCAGTTTAAAGCTTGCTGGCAGAGATCTCTTACAGCTCTTATCTTACATATTCAGATTCATGTCTCACTTTCAACCCATGCTAAAAAGCGAGGGCGTGGTTGGCAACACCTTCATTTGGCTCAGAGGAAGGAAGATGGAGCTTCAGGGTTGGTCCGAATTCATTCTTGATGTAAGGAATGAAAGGGCAGCCCGAGCCCCCAATTTCCCAAATGGATGCCACCCCATTTGGCCAAAGGGGGCCAAATCACAAATAAAGCAGGAAAGGAAACACCAGGGGTGCTGAGCTGGGGACAGACAGCCCCTGGGCCCCTGGGGTCTGGCACTGCTGGAGGCAGCTTGCCCATCACAGTACCGGAGGAACTGCTTCGGGAGGGAGCAGAGAGAAGCCGGGGACACTGAGACAAAGCCGCGGCACCCAGCCTGGCCCCCCAGAGTCAGGTACCCGCAGGACCCGTGCCCGGTGAGGAGACTCCCGCCCTAAGGTTTCCTGCGCAGGGTCTGGTACAGCCCAGCGAACGCACTGTGAGGAAAAGATGCACCTTTAGGGGCGGGTCCGAGCCACACACAGCTGCTGGCCACTGTCATCAATACAGCTTATTGTAATCCAGCCCACTCTCCTGCCCTGTCGGTGGCTGAGACGGGAGTACTGACAGAGCATCTGGCGTCCCGAGGTGAAAATATTTGCTTTTTGAGGGGCTCTTTTTCTGTTCTTTTTCTCTCTCTTTTTTTTTCTCTTTACACTAGGAAGACGTTTACCGACACCTGGCCTAAGGAACCCTCAAAATGTGAGCACGCTGGACACTGGGCTCAGGGAGGCTGAGCAGGAGGGTGGCAGGTCTGAGTCAGCGTGGCCGACTTAGCAAGTCAGTGAGGCTCTCAAAATAAAAAAAATAAAAAAGGGACTAGGAAGTGGCTCAGAGCAAAGGCCCTGCACACAACTCCCAGTGCCACAAAAGAAGCAAACAATGCCTCCCTCTTCGTTTAAACCACTCTCCGCATGCAGGCCCCCTTCCCTGCGCCCCACAGCAGCAGCGGCGTCTGCCCACTCTGGTTTCATTCCGCAGTGCTGTCCCTACATCCGGTTCTCCAGCGTTAAACTCAGCTTCCTCCCGGGTTAGTAACTGTTGGAAAACTAGTAACCGCTGGAAAACTGGCTTTGGCCCTGACCGGAGGCGGCAGCAGCGAGCTGGTGATTTCCACGCCCTGGGACGCTCAGCTGCTGCCTGAGCGCAGGAGCCGAGCGGCTGGGCGGCGCGGGAGCCCCGGAGCCCGGCGAGGGCCGCACGGCGCTGCTCGGTGCTGCTCGCGCCCGCCCGAGTCTCCGCAGACACCGCCCGTCACCTCCGAGTGCACCGCGGAGCCCGCCCCGTCTGCCCAGCGGCCGGCCGGCACTCCCTGCTGCTCAGCAGCAAGACTGACAGGAGGCGGCTGGGCTCTTGCTGTCAGAGCCGGCCCGGCTGTATGCTCCTGCGCCTCCCGAGCGCCCGACGTCAGTTTAGCGCACCAAGGCAGCCTTTCGTACAGAAGGAGACTAGATCCCAGAGACCAGGTTGTCATAGCAAATAAAAACCATCTTTTACGAAACTTGATTTCTGACATAAACATACACAAGCACAAGGAGAGACTGAAAACTACAGCTACTGTTTACTTTTTTTTTTTTTTTTTTTTGTGGAACTGGGGATTGAACTCAGGCCCCTGCGCTTGCCAGAGAAGCACTTATTCTACTGAGCCATCTGTCTGGCCTCAACATTTTGAAAAATATACTAGAGTGAAAGACACAGCGTCACGGAATCGCTCATAATCCCGGCTCCCTGCTTTGAATGCACTCATCCCGCCGTCCCTGCGGCTTCCTGGAGCAGCTCTGGAAACCTCCTCTGTGCGAGTCGTTCCGAGGTGTGATAAAAAGTGCCCCCGAGTGCCACCCGAGGGGAAGGCAGGTGTGAGGACCCGGGCGCAGCCCACCCGGGCTGCCAGCGGCGGGGAGCGTGGGAACAGTGCGTCGATCACAGGATCACACTCTGGCGTGTTGGCACTGGGTTCACCTGACACAGCAAGAGCACGGCTGGGACCCTTTCCTGAGCCACATTTGTGCTGCCTTCAGAGTTGGGAGCGGAGCTTGCCACGGGACAGCACAACGCGTGTCCAGGAGGCTCCAGGCGCTGCGGCAGAGCTAGGAGGCCAGGGGCGAGGCCTCGGTCCCCACCCGCCCTGACAGCATGGTAGGTGGCATCTGCCACTTCCGTGACTACCACCGAAGGACAGGTGTATCTGCCTAAAGAGATGAGTCAGTTCTTTGTATTTCCAGGACTAACAGACCGAAGGACGAGGGAGTTAGACAGAAATTTTAGAAAAATAGCCACGTTTTGTCACTGGGTCTCTTAAATTTATGATTTTTGTTAAGACCATAAGCTGTATTCTACTATGTAGTCTTTTAAAATGGATTTTTAACTTTTGACCTAAGTAATAATATCGGTACAATGACTAGTTTTATGCAATAGTTTTTTGTCTAATACATGTTTGACTAAATAAGTAATTATATCGGGTTTAAAAATTCATGCACCAGGCTAGGGTGATAGCTCAGCGGTCTAAATGTGTGCCTAGCAGGTGCAAGGAGCTGGGTTGGATCTCCAGTACCACACGTCCTGCCAGCCCTGGGTGCTGAGCCAGCCAGTGAACCAGGCGTGGTGGCACATGCCTGTGATCCCAGTGCTGGGGAGGCTGAGGTAGGAGGATCAGAATGAGTCCGAGCTGTGTAGAGAGACTCTGTACCAAGTAAATAAATAAATAAAAGATTAAAAACAAATTCACACAGCACCCCAGTTAGCGGGGCACTCAGGGCCGTCTGGGAAGTCCACGCCCCAGACCTCTGGCTCAGTCCCATCTACCCTAAAGCAGTCAGAGCCACCTTCTGCGAGGTGTGGCTCGAGCTCTCTGGAGAAACTCCAAGCCGTCTCTAGGCCGCGGGGCACAGCAGGGCTCCCTCTCATCCCCAGGTCCCCGGCCGGGACGCTCCCCACGCACTGCACAAGCTCTCTGAACTCGAGCGCCTGCTCTGCCCTCGTCACTGGGTCTGGTGACACGTCAGCTCCACACTCTCTGCCCTCTGATGGCCACCCACCTGGCCACGAGCATGATGGGGCCACGAGTCCTGCTCACGCATATCACATTCCGAACTGTGCCTGGCCCCTCTACGGACCTGCAAACCACATGTGGACGACCCACAGTGGCTCCAGTCAAATGTCTGGTGAATGAACGAATGAGTGAATGAACAAAGGCTTGGATGGACAGATGGGCAGACAGAGGGATGGGCAGATTGTGTGCAGGTCTGAAGGTGGGGAGGAGTAGACAGTGTTTAGTGACCGAGTTCCACCCCTGGGATCATGTCAGTAAATGATTCGGTCACTAAAGAGGGACTTGGATGTAGTGTGCACATTGTGCATTCAGAACACGGAGATGGCCAAAGGACGCCCCAACGGGACTGCAGCATTCAGCAGAAGGTACAGCCACAGCACCGCACTGGACGGTCCAACCGGCCAAGCGATGGTACTGTACAGACGGTGTGCGTGCAGGAGATACAGAGGCGCTGTAGAGAAGTTCGGAGCTGCACAGAAAGCCAAGAGGGCTGCTGCGGGGGTTAGCTGCAGTCTGTTACCATTGATACGCTGTCAACTTGAGAAGTTTAAAAGTTTACGCCGGCCCTGCGGACAGGGTCCTCACTTCGTAAACATCCTGCCTCAGTGCAAGAGGAGGGCAGGAGGTGGTGTGGGTGTAGCGGGCCTCCCGGGGGTGCAGAGCCTGCTGACAGCATAGGGGGAAGGCGGCCTGGCTTCCCCCTTCTGCTCTTGTTGCTTTGCGGTCATGCCACCCGGCCTGGGAGCCAGCTGATTACGGACGGAAACCTCCACAAACCGAGAGCTAAATAAACCTTTCCTTCTTTAATGTGGGTGTAGGGTATTTTGTCTCAGCAACGAGGTACAGCAACCAGGACAGAATTGTGATGGGTCTGCGCCCATGCAAAGGTCCCGAGGCCACCAACCAGCCACTCCTAGGCTGGCTTCCCTCTTCCTCCCTGCCCCCCTTAACTGGGAACTTCCTCTTTTGCTTGAGTCCCAAGCATCCCCCAATCAGTGCCTGTCACGTCACCATACCCGCGCAAGCTCCTCCCCCAACCTGGCCCCATTAGCTCCCCCCTTCTCCCCCAGGCCCTTCCTGAGCTTCCGCAGTCCTTCCGCGCCGAGCAATACGGGATTTCTTTCCCTCTGCCCTGCTTCTCATTCATGCTAGAGGAAGGTACCTTACAAATTCCAGCAATAGCAATAACAAGAAATAACTAAGACACAGTCCTCAGACAGGTAGGCTGTTAAACAAAGAGCATTTGCAAAAGGGTCTGAACTGGAGGCCTGGTGTTTTTAACCTCTGTCCCCACAGGTATTTAACACATTACTGCGCTTGGGCCAGAAGGCAGGTCCAAAGCATCGTGCTGGACCAACTAGGGTTACGCACAACCCCATAACCTGTGCCTCTGTCTAGGGCAGGGCGTCAGCCTGCAAGGTCACCAGAGTCCTTGCCCCAGGGACCCAGAATAAGCAGGTTCCTGAACGCTGGCCTGCCTCAACCAGCAGCTGGCTGCAGTGAAGAGCTTTGAAGTGCTTACCTTCCGCGAACCTCTTTCCTAAGTCGCTCCCCCAGTTAAGGCCCCTCAGGGAACACTTTCTTTCTGAAAAGCACCAGGACTGTATCTGGCAGCTCCATAGCGTCCCCTGCGAAGGTCGGTCGGTGAGTATAACGTCACAGTTCACCTGTGTGCAGGAGAAGACTTCAGGGCTACGCTTGGTGCGCGGCTGTGCGGGCTGCGCGCCTTCTCCGCGGATGTGCCCAGCTCCGGCTGCGCAGCTGCCCACAGGTCTCACTCGAATTCATTCATCAGAGGCTTGCAGGGCTGAAGAGAGCGAGGGCTGGTTCCTCCAGCACCGGGCCTGCTTCTCTGAGACACTCTGTCACATGGACCCGTGCAGAATCCACAGGTCTTTTACCCTCAGAATCCAGGAGCGCCACCAGCGCTGGCCCCGCTCTCATCCCAGACCTCATGGGTGGGCCAGGTCAGAACCTGCCTGTTACGACCGGCTTTAGAGATCCACCAGGAGCAGGTTCTTCCCAGTTCAGAGAAGAAAGCAGAGGAGAACGGATGAAAGAACGAAAGTTAGCAAACTTGGCTTCCAGTCACCAGCAGCAGTCAGCCCTGATGAGCCAGCGCGCTGCACACGACCAGCTTGATTCAGCCTCAGAAGCCGCAGCCCAGCCCACCATAGCCACGCCATCAACAGCTCCACACGACGTGGCCCGGGCGCTGCAGAGGGCCAACACGAGCTTCAGAGCGTCTGGGCAGTGTCTGCTCCCGCTTGGGCCTGGAGCCCCCTGGCAGACCCTCTCATTTTCAGAGCATCGGTGAGGGAAGGAGGCCCCCCAAAACGCCCGCACTGTGAGATGCACAGGTGTAACCTGCAGCTAAGCAGGATCTCACCAGATCAGCAGCCATCTCACCTGCAGGAAGCCCCACCCCCCCATGGCCGATCTTCCATGGGACTTTGACCTCTGGCTTTGCAGCGACTCCCTCCCACTGCTGGGGCCTTCTCTCTGGGGCGGTGGCAGGTGAACCCTCCCAGCATGTTACAGCCTTCTCTCAGCGGAAAGCCGGGGTTCAGGGCTCGCAAAGCCAAGGGCAGGCTTCGACCCCGACTGGCTGTTCCACGGTGCCGAGCATTCCGAAATTCCCAAAGCGGCCCAGGATGCGGCATTTGCAGGTTAGCGTTTACATGCGGGTATCCCAATTGGGAAGATGCATGCTTTATGGAAGATGTGCCCTGCACGCTTCACGCTTGCAGTCCCAGGGAGCAGATGCCCCAGCTCCTCCCAGGCCCTGGGGGGCAGCTGAGGGTCCCTGGCTCCTGTGGTGCTGTCTTCTCAAGAAGCTGTGCACCCCAGCTCAGTCCTGGGCCCTTGGCCACAGGGGCGCTCCTCCTCATCCTGCCCTTTCTTTCCTTAAAACTGTGCATCAAAATACCTTGTGCATCCCTTTGTGCATCAGTTTTGACTTTTAAAGTCCTTGTGCTGAAACATCCCACCGTGGTGCATGATGCAGACCCCTGTGTTTTGCTGGGCTCCATGCTGTCCACCAGGCAGGCCTCGGGCTCCTTACTTCGCATGCTGGCTCCAGGGAACCACCTCAGGCCAACGCAGCTGCAGAGGCCCAGAGGGCGGCACGGGGCACCCAGGGCTCAGCTCCCGTCTGGGCCACTCCAGCCTCAGTGTCCTGCGCCTGGCTGCAGGTCAGGGAGAAGACGGGGGGTTGGGCAGTGGGTGTGCATGGAACTCAGGCTGGTCTGCTCTCTGCTCTCAGCAGTTCACACGTGTCAGTGCATGCAGCCCTGCCCACTTTTGGCCCAAGGGCAGCTGGGGAAGAGGCCTGTGTTGGTGCACACCTGCCGTCTCAATGCTCTGGGAGGCTGAGGCAGGAGGATCAAGAGTTTGAGCCCAGCCCTGGCAACTTAGCAATTTAGCAAGCTCCTGTCTCAAAAGAGAAAAATACGGTTGGGGTACAGCTCAGTGCAAAGGCCCAGGGCTCCTGCCACTCCTGAGGACTCAGTGCCCCAAATAGGAAGGATGGGTTTAGTGATCTGCTTGCTGCCACCAGCGGCAGGCTGACAAGCCACAGTGGTGGGCTCCTGTTCCCTGCTGGCAGGGACAGCCGGGCTGTCCGGTGTCTCCTCCAGTGTCGGTGCCCACTTGGTCCCTGCAGCAGCTGGGGGAGCAGGGCCCGGCCAGGCCTGGGACACAATGGTGTGCCCTGGCAGCTGGGTGTGGCAGGGCCGGAAGCTAAGCCCTGCAGTGGGAGCAAAGCAGGCCGGCGTCGGGCTGCCAAGGTCCGGGGACCTGGGCTTGCCGCAGAAGCGCTGTTCAGGGCTCCATTGGCCTGAGCTGTCCTCCTCTGCTTCCTTGCTCCCAAGATGCACAGGCCTCACTCGGGGCCCACAGCGTCACCCCTGGGCTTCCGCAGCCCTGACTAGCGTGTTCTGCTCAGCTCTGTCGGTGTAGGGACCTTTATGAGCCCCCAAGTGAAATAAGCAATTAGCGAGAAGAAATGAAGGCAGCTGTGTGCGCCCTCCTGCGCGGGAAGAGCCCTGGGCGCTGCAGAGCCCCACCTGAGCTCATGTCTACCTTTAGTTGCTACACCTGGCCTTACACGTAGTGCTGGAAAGCCAGGCACCAGTGCATGCGAGGGAAAGACTCGTGGCTCTGGGAGCTCACTGTGAGCGGCCCCTGGGGGCTCCGCCTGTGCCCCAGGCCAGTTTCCCATCCACAGCCGCCAGGGGCTGCACCTGCTGCCACCATCTGGTCCAGGGGTGCTTGGTGTCCATATGCTGCTCAGCCACAGGGATGGTCCTGGGGTCCCCCTGGAGGGGCCGCAGGACCTGGCGGAGGCGCACGCTTGGTGCCTGACTCCTGCCCACCTGCTGTGTATTGGGCACTGTGCCAAGGCAGGGAAAGCACCTGGAGGACTCCGGGACGGACGCAGGGATGGCCTGCGCCAGCCGGCCCCAGAACCAAGCCAGTGGGAGGAGCCAGGAGGAGCTGGACGATCCCGAAACGGGGGCAGCAATGCCTGGGCCACCAGTGGGGATAGCAGCAGGTCTCCCAGGCTGGGACACTGCTGGCCTGGGGTGGACGTGGCACCTAGGAGCCTTCAGCTGGGGTGCAGCAGGCAGGGAGTGGGCACAATGGACCCAGGGTGCAGCTCTGCATGGGATGCAGCGGCTTGGGACTAACTGGACAGCAAGTGGCAACGTCAAGACGGGGCCGGGGGTAGAGGCTGGGGAGTTCCCACTGCGTGTAGAGTAAATGCAAGCGCCTCCCGGGCTCTGCTCGCTCTCCACTTCGTTTCAGCACTCTGGTCGCAGCTGCAGTTCTGCCCTTACGATAAGCCAGCGGGCTCCCACCCGGGTCCTTTGCACGTACCGCCCGCCGTCTGAGTCCCCTCCTCCAGTCGTCATGTGGCCACATTCCCCGTTATTGCGCTCCTCGGTCAAGGACTCCACTAACCACCAGTCACAAGCACCCGCCTGAGAGCCTGCTTTTCTCTCTCGGTGTTCAGTTGCTTGCTGCGCCCTTCCCACTCCCAGGCTCCTGGGCCACGGGCGAAGGCACCCTCGATCCATCTCATTCCGGACGAGCATGTCTAGCACCCAGCAGCTGCTCACTAAGCCGGCTCTGAGGTGTCAGCGGTCCTTTTCCCAGCTTCTCAGAGGAGACCAGAGGGCTGGATTCTGCTGCGCAGGCGCACTGGGAAGTCAGGGGGTGGGGGAGGGGTGCGGCGCTGGGGCAGAGGGCCCTGCAGGGGGACAGTACCCCCCACCCCGAGGTAGAGGAGCTGGAGCTGTGCACCCGGCTGTGTGGTCTGCGGGGGGGGAGGGGCGCGTTTACGGGGCGCGACGTCCACGCCGCGCTGAACTCTGTGCCCAAGGCCCGTTCAGGATTCCAGCCCTGGCATCCTCTCCGAGCCCAGCGGAGCAGCGAGCACGGGTGCAGCCGTGCAAGAGCCTGGGGAGCAGGGCCGGAGCGCCCCGGACGAGAGGCTGTGGCGCTGCCAGCTGCAGGTTCCGCGCTCTTCCCAGGCTGCTTCTCTCCTTGCTTCTTTGCGGGGGAGGAGGGGAGCGTGACCTAGATAGTTTGCCGGCTGCTCCGAGTAGCGTCAGCGGCTGCTCCACGCGGTGCGTGTCTACTTCTCAGGTGTCCGTGGCTCCCGCGGCAGCTCTGCCAGTCCCCCCAGCCCGCACCCGGAGCCCCACGGCCCCCATCCCGCTCTGGGGCACCCGACTGCTGGAAATCAGAACGTGCAGGGAGAGATTTGAGAAGATCACTTGGTTCTTTTTTCCACCCTCTAATTAAGAGCTGCCAAGAGCAAACTTTCTGAGGTGAGACACACACAGAGAAGATAAATGGATTTTTAATTTGGGTCATTGACAAGGTCGGCCACAGAACTATGTTATTGTTATTCTTTTTTTCCAACCAAGCCTTCATTAACTTTCTTTTAAAAAGCAGTGCAAAGAATTCCGGGCTTTTGATGAGCCTACTCTTTCCTCAGCTATTCATTGTCTTGTGGAGCTCTTGGAAGTGGGTCTGCCCTTGCTGTCCTTGTCCTCCTGGGAGCTCTGTGTCACGTGCACCCAATGGTGCTCCAGTGGCCGGGACGAGGGTGGCACAGGGAGAGACCACAGTACCATGCATGTCCCAGCTGAAGACCTGGCCAAGTAGAGCCCTGCCCTGTCCACCCACTCTGGAGGGGGACACCTAATGCCAGGCTCTTGTCACCTCCTGGCCTGGGCTTCATTGTCACGTCTCCTCAAAGCCTCATGGCTCGAGGTTGGGGCTTTGCAGAAATGAATGGGCCTTGAAGCACTGTGCTCATTGGCAGAATCATTACTGCCGTGCTGAGCTGAGTAAGCTGATAGGAGGAGGGGTCTGGTCCTTGGCGGGTGACCCGGAAGGGCTCGTCTCCCTCCCCAGCTCCTCCCTTCTCTCTCTGCTTCTTGGCCGCCACCAGGCAAGCAGCTGTCTTGTGCCAGACCCTTCCATCATGCTGTCTGTGCTGGAGCTAGGAGACCATGGACTGAACCCTCTACAGCCACAAGTCCAGATAAACCTGGCCCTCCTTTGGTGAAGCTGTGGTATTGGGAACTTGTCCCAGTGGTGAGGAAAGTGGCTCAGACACCATCTGGTCTCTGTCTGGGGATGAGCACTCTCCTCTCCTTTCACCCCTACCCAGGGCAGCTCAGTGAGACTGGCCTCCAGAGGAGGAGACACAGTACTCCAGCCAGGCAGAGTGATTCACAGAGGCCAGGAGCCACAGCACCGGGCCCCATGGGTGCACTCAGTGGACGAAGCTGCGAGGGCGCCAACCTGGATTTGCGGGTGGCCACCTGGGTACCTTATAAAGAGAGAACACAGGAGAATGGAGCTGCTGCAGTGGCACCTGGGCTGTGACTGAACAGAAGACATCCATGCCTGTGAGATTCACTGTCCTTAAGCCAGCCATGCCTGAGGTGAGGACAAAGAAGATTTCTAGGGGGACAATTCACAGAATTGTCCTGTGCCCTCGACCGGATGTAAGCATCATGGGTGTGTGCGTTTATCCAAAGTGATCAGAACATAGATTTTAAAATTAAAACTGGTGGATTGTAATGCAAATGATGTCACCAGAAAAAGAAAAATGACACACATAGAGGGCTGAAGAATGCTGTGATTTCCTTAAAGAAGGACAAGCAACCAAAGGAAGCAAAGTGAGTCCGTGTAGGTCTAAGATCCAACACAGGGGCTGCCTGTGCTGGGCTCCTGGGTTCTGGGGTCCCCTGCAGGGGCTGGCACAGGGGCTACTGCAGGCCCAGCAGGCGGCACCCATCTCCTGTGCTCAGCCCTCCCAACGCTTCCATCCTGTGCACCACCGGCTGGCCCAGAGCTGCACGCCAGCTGTGGCCAGTGAGGAGAAGCTGAGTTTCCGGAGGCTGACGCCAGGATCCACTCATCTTCATCCCCACACTCAGTGCGAGGGCTGAGCCAGAGCTCAGCTTCGGCCTGTGGCTGCCACCACCAGAGCCCGAGCCCGCGGTGGGCCCGACCCACCCCAACAGCCATCACCTGGTGGCCGCACGCACTGCTGCGTCCTTAGACCTCGCCGCACCCCGATCTGCCTTTGTGCTGGAGCTTTGCTCACCCAGGCTGGGTGTACACAGCCTGCCACATCCACACGGGGTCCTGGGCACTCAGCCCTGCGAGAACGCGAGCCTGCGCTGCTGCTTCCGCGATCACATGACTCAGAGGTGGAAGGCCTGCTCCAGCCAGCGACAGCCCGGGGAGGGGGGGGGGCTGCCTTCTCCCAGCATGCTCTGGGTCCAGCTGCCTTCTCCCAGCATGCTCTGGGTCCAGCTGCCTTCTCCCAGCATGCTCTGGGTCCAGCTGCCTTCTCCCAGCATGCTCTGGGTCCTGCTGCAGCACCACAGGGAAGAGGTCGACTCACCAGGAGCTGGCCACCATTGCTGTCTGTCTTGTACCCTGGATGAGAAAGGTGCCTGATGCCCACCTGGACCCACAGCGAGGGCCCTGCACCACCACACACACACTCCTGCCTCCCCCTTCGCACCTCTCTTAGTTTCTCAGATTAACCACCTCCACCGAGTGGAGTGAGGCCAGGTCTGGAGTGAAGCTGAATGCAGACGGTGGCCCCAGTCACCGTGGAGCAGCTTAATTGGATGTGACAACCATGATTTATTTACCAAGCAGCCTTTGCTTCAAGCTATCAACACATCTAAGCCTCATCTCATCTCTCCCTTGCTTGCAGTACCAAAAATTCAGATTTTCCTTAACACTGTGCAGTCGAAAAGAAGAAACCACAGAGGACTTGAATTTTCCCCCAATTATATAGCCTCAGAGTTTTCTTCCTTTATGGTTAATTTGGCCAGTTCTAAGGACATCAAAGGAAGGAAACCAAAGCTTTCAATTCTTGACCCTGCTTCCGGAGACAGGCAAGTCAATTCTAGCTCTTCTCTGCCTTCTCTGCCTGTAGGGTTTTTAAAAGGGACAAAGGTACAGCCTGGACTCAAAGGGTCCCCAGTGACCCATATGTGAATAGTTGAAGTTCCAACTCAGTACCATGGAGAGGCGGTGGAGCCTTCCAGAGGAGGAGTCTACTGGCACAAAGTGAGGTCTCTGGGGTCAGACAGGAAAAAGTGAGGTCACTGGGGTCAGAGGAGGAAGTGAGGTCACTGGGGTCATGCCCTCGCAGAGGATTGTGGGTTGCTTCCCCTGCTCCTCCTGTCTTTGCTTCCTGGCAGCCATGACAGGAGCAGCTTGCTCTGCCCCTCACACTGCCTCTCCACAGTCACAAAAGCAGCAGGACTAAGCAACCATGGCCTGAACTCCAAAACTCTGACCCCTCAAACAAGCCCATTTCTTTATTAGCTGATCTTCTCAGGGACTTTTTTTTTTTTTTTTTTTTTTTGCCATAACAGAAATCTCGCTGACGCAGACAGGACTTGCTACCTTCTTCTGAAACTGGGGGCCCTGCTTCCCCATGTCAAGCTGTCCTAAGGCTACATGGAGGGCTGGTGACAGCTGAGTCCCCCAGACCACAGCAGAAGCCTGAGTATCTTACATACCCTGCCTGAGCCTCGGCTGAGTTAGTTTTATGATCTTTTGGGGTTGGGGTTGTACATGCAGGGCAGGAGAGATTTGAGACATATCACAAAGTTTCTGGGGTCACTGTGTCTTAGGGTAACCCAGAGCATCGCCCTGTCCTCCTTGTCCTTTCAGGGTGCTCAGCCTATGGCACTGCTACTGAGCGCCTGAAGTCTGAAAATCCTTCCTCCCGACCCCCTGGGCCGGGGGATTCTTCCAGAAAGGCCCGGTAGCAGGTGCTTGGGCTGCTGGATCAAGCAGCACAGTGGAGGGTCTTACCTTGAGGCTTGTTGACCAGGAGAGAAAATGCAGCCTTACTATTTTCCTATCCTGCTAAGCTCCCAGTGCACCTGGGAGTGCTCAGCGGTGTTCCTCCAGCCCTGGGCAGCAGTGACAGCTCCCTCAGCCACCTGCTGCCTCTCCTCAGCCACAGAGGAAGCAGCGAATGGGACTGTCCATCCACTACTGACATTTCATGTGATGTTTGCATGTTGTGCAGGCTTCCTCTTCTGTGAGAAGTTTTCAATGATGTAAAAACATGGAGCAGGCTTAGCTTGCAGGCTGTAGGAATCTGGACAGCCAGGAGTGTGGCTTTAGCCAGGCGTGGGATTCACTGTTCTCCTGAGTTCACGCTGGGGCAGAGAGCCCGGCTCTAGGATCACAAAGCATCACCTCTCGAACCTGTGGGGCTGGAAGTTGGGGTGCTTCTCAACTTTCCACTAAAGGCAGTCCCACCCAGCTCAGTGCGCTCCTGCCTGCTTCCTACACTAACTCGGTGGACAGGGTGTGAGGCGGCTCGGCCGGCTGCATCCTGATGTTTCCTGACAGTTTTCCTGGGATGGATGAGACCCGCTTGGGCTCCTACGGATTGCGGGCAGGATTGCCTGGTAGGACGTGCTATTATGAAGCACCTGTCTCGTAAGCGTAGACAAGTCATTAAATACCAGCGCCCGGCTAGGAGCAATCATGTCAGGTCCACTGGGTACAGCACCTGCCACCCTGCTGACAAATGTGCAGGGGTTTAAAATTTTTATTTACTTGTTTTTAATTCATTTGATTCTGATTTAATTTAGACTGGATGAGTCACCTGCTTTTTGAAGTGAATGCTATAAATGTCAGGAGGTGAAAAAATCCTGTAGCGCTCCATTTTATATTCCTGTGAGCTCGCGTTTACGAGAGAAAAAGTTTTCTTTTAATCACCTTGACCTAATTTTCTGCCCAGCAAGAAATGTGTACTTCTCAAAAATATCACTGAACCCTGGGAAGAAATGCTCAGAAAGCCATCACTGTACACATTCATAACGCCTCGTGTCCTAAGAGCTCCGGGTGCCCCGTGAAAAGCGTGTTAAGTATGCGAAGGACCCGAGGGTGTTTCGAACATCAAAGCAAAGCAGCAAAGGATGATGCGACAGGATGAGCTGAGCGAGGTAGGCGGAAGGAGGGAGGAGAAAGACACCAAGCACAGCCAGCAGGAAAGGAATCGAGTGGGGCTCGGGTCCCGTATTTTCGAAGGGCAGCCCTAGTGCAACACGTCAGCGTGTGTGGCGGACGTGATCTGAGGGCTTGACTGCTACCATCCACTGCCAAGACCCAAGCAATGCCTAAGCTGAGGGCTGCCACAGTGCCTCAGACTCCGCTGCCTGCTTTCTCCTTCATCCCTGACGTCAGCAGCATTAACAGAGGGTATTCATCAGGAAGGGATTAGTGGCATGCAACCCAGCTGGCTTAGCATGCAAAGAAGTTTGTTCCGTGGAGCTGCAGGTAGCCTCTGGCCTCGGGGCTGGCTGCCGCAGGGATGCAGTCAATTACCAAGGCCTCTGCTTCCTCCTTCTCCCCTCCCTGCTCTCCCAGGCAATGCGGTCCACCCACTCACAACAGATGGCTGTTGCAACCTGTGTATCTGTCGTGTAGGCGCTGTGACGGCTGGAGAAGGAAGGGGAACACATCTTGAGTGACCCATGGTCATTTTCAAGTCAGGTGGGGGCAGTGGCAACGGGACTGTTGCTGGAGTGTGACAGTCATTTGATGACACAGCCCCAGATTCCCTGACATTCCCTTGGTGAGAGTGGTGTTCTGTGCTCCCCCTCTGTGAGGTGGAGAGACTTCAGCTGGTGTCAACCAGTACGGAATGGAAAGTCGGGTGCCGATGCATTCCAAGGCCAGGTCTTGGGAAGCTCTCTCAGAATGCTGGTCCTGAGGGAAGCCAGCTGCCATGGTAGAAATATGGCAGTGCATGACGGCCACATTGGAGAGGCCACAGGTAGGGATGCCATGGACATAAAGCTGCGTCTTCGGCACGGCCCAGTGTCGCCCCAGCCACGTGAGCGCACACCTCAGATTTCTTCCCAGAGACTTCAACCCAATCACGTCATCTCTTCATGCTCATTGAGCTCCCAACAGAGGACCACCCAGCCAGGCTTTCCCACAGCGTTACAAACAAACGAGAGAAACACAATAGTCATTGGAATCTGCTACGTATCAGAGTCATTTGTATGCAGCTGTATAATTAGATGAGCGCAGTATCCACCATCGCAGCCTGCTGGGGTCGCCGTCGCCCCAGGCACACGCACAAGGAGGAAGGAACCCTTACTGGGACCTGGACTCTCAAGTGCATTGGGGTGGAGGCAGCAGGCGTGAAGCGTGCCACCCACCGTGTGCTCTATGCTCGGAAGATGTCCGAGCGCTAACCTCCCGCGAGTTCCTGCGGCCCAGCCCCGTGCCCCAGTGCCTGGCGCGTGACGAGGACTTGATAAGCGGCGGCTGTCCCTGTTGCTGTTCTGTGCATGAATGCACTTAGGATTCTTATACGCCTCGCCAAGGAGCTCACAAAGAAAACTGGGTTATCTTGTCTACTTCATGATCTAGGTGGGGAGCAATAGGCAGAGGCAAGGATGAGTAAGCCTTGCTTGGGTTGAAGGCTCTGCGGCCGGACGTTCCTCTCGGGCCCTTGCGCTTTCCTCTTCTGCACTGGATCTGGGCTCTACACGCCCCCCTCCACCTCAGTCACCATGGGAGCGCCTCATGTTGTGATTGGGATTAAATTAAAATAAGTCCTGAAGTGCCGAGTCTTGGTATACCGATCTCTGCAACCCTCTTGGTTTCCTGCGGGTAACCAAAGGCCAAATGTTCTTCCTTCCTTTTTGCTTCTTGCTCCAGAGCTGTCCTACCTCTGCAGGAGTCACCACCACCCTTCTCAGCAAGCAAGCCCTCCTTTGCTGCTTGCACTTCCAAGTAGATCTGGCTCTGGCTTGCTCTTGTTACCAAAGGTACCAAAGAGTGACCCAAGGCAGAGTGGCATCTAAGGTGGCTGCACATATTCCCCACGTGGCTTTGTCAGCTCCTTCCATCAAGAGTCCCATGTCCCAGCTGAGTGTGGTGGCACATGCCTGTAATCCCAGTGCTCTGGGTGGCAAGGCAGGAGGACAGCAAGCTTGGGTCTAGCCTGGGAAACTCAAGCTCTTAGGGGAGATCCTGTTTCAAAGTGAAATAATACAAAGGACTGAGGGTGTAGATCAGTGTGAAGTCTCTACTACTGCAAAAAACAAAACAAAACAAAAAAAAACAAAACAAGACCCTGAATAATAACCAAGTCTCATGCAGCCTTTGCTTGACCTGTGTGGGCTCTGGGACTCACTTTGCACCTAGCAGATTCTACAGATATTTTCTTGGAGACGCAATCTTCCACTGAAGGGAGCCACATATAATACCACAGAGACCATGCAAAGGAAGGGAGAGATTGTGCAGGCAAAGACTGTAGAGAGAGAAGCCCTAGCACAGCCACCAAGACCCCTCTGATCCTTTAGCCAAATGCAGAAAGTCCAGCCTAACTCATGGGAGCAGAGAGGAGAGGCCCAGCCGAGCCTCCCTGGGCTTCGAGGCTCACATGCAGGCTAAAGGATGGAGGTCCATGGAGGCTGTGAGCTCTCGGTACTGTGGTAGGCAGTAATAGGAAAGGGGGCAGGTAAGCCACCTCCATGGGGACCCTGGGCCGTGCTGTAAGGAACCGGCCAGGTCTTGCCTCCCACTCCTCCTCCAGCTCCTGTCACTGAGCAGAAGGCCTGCACTAAGGGCTCCCTGAAGGCCTTCTCATCGCCACATCCATGCTTCTGGAATGTTCTCAGGGCTTCTCTTTACAGCATTTCATCTTTTCATACCTAATGTCTGTTGCAGGATGAAAGTTTGTAGTGCTGTCAGGAGTGGAAAGCTCGTATTGTTGATGAAAATGATAAATATGGAATAATTGCCATTCAAAGATGACAACCTGGGGACACCCAGCAGGCATGAACCATGGCCTGGAGTCTCGGCTCGTGCAGCTTGGAGCAAACTGCTCACTCTCTGCTCCTCATTTTCCCTCTTTTTGCTTTCAAGTCATTTTTTGATGGAAGAACTGTTAAATAATACTCAATTTATTTCCTGGTCATTGCATTTATCACTATATTTTTAACTGACCTCCTGTTATTGTCTGATAATTGCTCAGTTACTCATTATGTATTGCAGCAGAAAGTACTTTTTTAAGGGAGTCGATTCTTGTAAATCCCCTTAACACAGAGCTTGCACATAGTAGGCGCTTAGTGCCTGCTCACTGCTGAAAGGAACGGGAACGCGCATCATGGGCTTGTCCAAGCCTCTCAGGCCCCACGCCCCAGAGTGAACTCGCGTGAGCACAGACTCCTCTGGGGCTCTCCCCTCATGAGTCAGCTTTGTTTGCAGAGAGCACGAGCTGCGCTCACGCCTTCGTGCGCTAGGCCATGCTGCGGTACAGTTTTGATGTGTCTTTATTTTCTGCCAAGTCACAAAAGGTCTCATGAAAAATGGGTGGTGCTGAGCGGCCGGAACGCACGAGGAGGAATAATGTGCTGATTAATCTCACAGAATACGCTGCTGCCCCTTCCCGGAGGAGATCCCAGCATTGGGAAGGGAGAAGGCGATCGATTTTCTAGGAGTTGGGAAGCGAAAAGAGCCCGAGAAACCAGAGGTGCATTTTTAGCCTTAAACACCTATTTCTTTTTGTCCTCTTTTACATAGGAGAATTTTTTTTAAAAAGCAACATTTCTCGCTTTTCTCTTTGAAAATTTTATCTCTCTTGGAGGGTCACAGAGATCTAAACATCATAGAGAGATGTAAGCATAATAGGCCTGTCTCTGTCCAAAGGGCTGGGGGTGACATCTTAGTACCCAAATGATTTCATTTTTACCAAAAGTAAAATAATGCAAAGGCTTTGGGGCAATCACCCGACTCTCTGATGCCAATCTTCCAATGGAGCTTTCACTGTGGCGGGGGAGCAACAAATGGAAAACTTCAAATGCATTTTTGCTTTCAATAAAAATCTTGTTTGACAGCACCATGAAAATTCATGATTTTTGACTTCCTTCCAAATAAAAGCAAGAGAAGCCAAAAGAAACAGAAGAAAGAGGAAACCCCGTTCATCCAGCTACGTACGAGTTGGAAGGACATTATGTTTAAAGGCATGTGCATCTGCTGAAGAAAAAGGGAGAGAAAACCCCTCACAATAACCGGAGCACAAAGAGCAGCCACACCTACATCATTAGTTCTGAAGCTGGCATGATCTCATTTTCATTTTTACACGTGCCACATCTGAGAATCAATACTTCAGCACTTATGTACAATTCTCCTTTGAACAGAGCTCACTGCAGAAAAAGGTAGCCTCGCTTGCTACCTGTGGCATTTAATTGTTCAACACGCTGCTTCTATTTTTCCCTGTCCTTTTTTTTTCCCCTGTCCTTTTTAACACAAGTTATACTTAGTAAAAGAGATATGCCAAGCAGTAACTGTAATTTACGGACCACCAGGGACGCGCTCACTGTGTTTGTGGGACAATTTTCTACTTCAGTGCTATAGTTTGTATGTCCTGGAATGTCCTCCAAGACTCATTGTCGACAGCCGAAGGTGCCAACGGGGTGTGGCGGCAACTTGCAGAGAAGGCAGGTTTCGGGGGCAGGCCTTTACCAGGGATATTGGCAGCTTGCTCCTTCCTGCCTCTCTCCTCAGTTCCTGGCCATCAGGAGGCAGTGGTTTTTACTCGGTCACACATTGCCCACCATGATGTTTTACCTCACCACTGTCCCCACATCAGTAGACCTAACATACCTTGGACTGAATCCTCTGAAAGTTTAAGCCAAAATCAACCTTTCTTCACTGTAACTTTACCAGCTCGGGTATTTTGAGCCACAGCGGACCTGAAGTGCAGACTAATAAGAAGCTATCTGGTCTACTTTCTCGCAGTGGATTGGGTCAACACAATTAAGGAAGCCAGAGAGTTAAGTGCTGCAACATTAACATTAGAGTAGGGACTGTAAGCAAAAATGGAGCACTCTGGGTGGCTGGCCAGGCTTGCAACAAGGATGGAAAGTACAGCAACACACTCAGCGCCTGGCATTTTCTTCATCTTTGACCTTCCTGCTGTAGCGTTGGTGGCCAATGCCTGTGTGCTCAGCACTGGCGAGGAGGGCCCAGTGAGGAGCAGAAGGTCCCTGCTTAATTTCAAAGGCATATCCTTTGCTGGTGCTCTGACCATCAGAGGCATGGGTCCATGTTCTAGCCAGGTCTCCATCACTAGAATAAAATGCTTACGATAAGTAAATTTTGGCTCACATTGTCAGAAGGTGGAGTCCATGGGACCCTGCTGCCATGGGCCTTGGATGGGTGAATGTACTGGGTAGTAGTGCCATAAGCCACTCGTATCATGGTCAGAGTGGGAAGGAAGAGACCAGTGTCTCCAGTTCCCTTCGAGGTCCGTGACCTAAGAACCTCCAACTGGGTCTCACCTCCTACAGGTCACAGCACTTCCTGCGGAGCACCACTCCAAGGAATGGTCTTCAGCATGTGGGCCTTGGGGGCTGCCACCTGCATCGAACCTGCTTGGTCTCATCCCATCATTTTTGTCTGATATCAAATCTCTGAGGTCAGAGTTCAAGGTCAGGCGCAGAGTGCCCTAGAGTCTCCAAGGCTGAAAACAGGATGTAGTCACTTAAAGCTGGTCAAAGTTAAGGATTTAGTTCCTTGTCTCGGAGGTCACACTCTGATGGCCAGCAGCGCCCTGTGTCCAGTGGCTCTTCTGCTGGACGGCATAGGGGCTTCCCACCACGCTGTTGTCCAGGGCCCCCTTGGGCTGCTGTGCTCCAGAAGGCACAGGGTGTCCCCTTCAGCTTGGGTGGGTGGCTGACTTGCGGGCTTCCGGGCCCGCCGTCCCTCTGCTGGCAGGTTGGGTCCTTTGTTATTCACAGCCATTGTGGACATCTCATTGGAGAGCTGCTACATCCCGTGAGTACTAAGCTTGATCCCATTTGCCAGAGAGCGGTCTAATTTCTGCTTCTGTGCATCAAATACATACATTTCTTGCCCTGGCAAAGAGTTTTCTTCTGGAAATTTCCAGGCACTTCTCCTCCTGGGAAGCAACTGCTTCCACTTTCATCATTGCATAGCTAAAAAGCCACCTGTCACTGTGTCTCTGCTATTTTTGAGACGGTGGGATTATTTACAGCATTATTGTTCTGTACTCTGGTGGGTGACACTGTCATGCACAACTGGCAAAAGCCTGATGTGACTGTGCCTTCGCACATTACATAGCAGAAAGCCATCATTCCTTCCCCCATAATGGAACCAGGACAACATTAGACAAGAATGAGGTTTCGTGGTGGCATTGCTCCAAATGGAGAAGTCACCCTAATAAGCCGCAGCAGACCTGAAGCACAGACTAATAAGGAGCTATCTGGTCTACTTTCTTGCAGTGGACTGGGTCAACACAATTAACTTAATGAAGCCAGAGACTTAAGTGCTGCAACATTAGAGTAGAGACTGTAAGCAAAAATGCAGCACTCTGGGTGGCTGGCCAGACTTGCTGGGAGGGGCTGTGTGTATGTGTGTGTGTGTGTGTGTGTGTGTGTGTGTGTAGGGGGAATGGGTAGCACGGAGCATCAGCTGCCCCCTGCTAGGCAACCTCTAGTTTACGCAGAAGTCTTGCAGCAGGAAATGGGCTCGATCTTCAGATCTCTTAACTTTTAAGAGGAAATCGAAAATCAGCCTCTTAAGAGAACTGTCTTAATTGTTAAAATATGCTTCAGGCAAAACAAAATGCTATTTTGGGTCATGCAACTCAAGCCTAAGTACTATGTCATGAAGTTTCCAACAAAGGAGAAGTGGAAGGAGTGTGAGTTCGTGTTCAGGATTTTGTTTGCGGTATGGACAGAGGGCACGTGTTCCTTCTGCCCCGGATCTGTGCCCTTAGGAAGGGGCTTTGGAACTCCTCTCACTAGGAAGGGGCTTTGTCTCTCCTTCCTCAAGCAAGGCCTGGACAAGAGGTGGCGGCAGAGCCCTGCAGTACAGTGACATCCCAGGGCTTGCTATTCCTTTGGCTGGAGCCCTGTGTGGCCACGTGGATGAGGCAGTGCTGGGCTGCCAGGCCACAAAGCACACACAGGCCCTGAGGTCCCCACAGCCAAGCCAGCAGCCTACGAACCCTGGAGCAGGCCAGCTGGGCACTCAGCAGCAGCTTGTCTTGGGCCCCAGAGCCAGCCTCTCCTCAGCCAGAAGAACCACCCAGCTGAGCACAGTGCAGGGCTTAGGATCACAAGCTAAGGCAACGGGTGTGCTCAGGGTGCCCAAGTCTGTGTCAGGGTCCGTCCTTCTTCAGGAAGCTGTGTAAGGTGAAGCAACATCAGGCCTGGAATGGCAGGTCCATCAACCCCAAACTGGGGTTTGGGAAACATGACTTTGAGAGCCTCAGTTTCTGCCTCTGTAACACAGGGACATGAGAACAAAAGGCGCTATCTTGATTACTTTCCTCATCACTGAGAAGCGATCATCCAGCCCAGCACCTGCAACTTGGTGCTGGTTTATTTCGGCTTGTGGTGACAGTCCATGGTCAGCAGGCTCCAGCGTGGGAAGGCCCTGGTGGAGGACAGCACTCACCCCATGGCCTCATGGTGACCAGGAAGTAGCCAGCAAGGGGCGGGAATGGGGAGGGGATGACTTCGCAGGCCAAGCCCCGGAGCTCCACTCCTTCTAAGCAGACCCGGCACCTGTGGCCCACACGATCCAGTCACCTTCTAGAAGCCTCTCTATGAGAACACAAGGATCTTGGGGGCCCCTCGATATCAACCAGGCCAGGTGCCCATTGCGCAGGGCTTTGTGAGGAAGCCAGGCCTGTGGGAAGCAGTTGGTGGGGCCTGGGACCAAGCGAGGTCTTGATAAGTAACTACCACCGGATACTTGAGCCATCTTCCAGGCAGCCTGTTAGCAGGGCCTTCAGTCAGAGTTCATCAGTGATGTCTAAAAAAGCTGTTAAACTTTACCTTGGTGGGCTAATTGGCCCAGAGATTGGGCAGAGGGGTGTGTGTGTGTGTGTGTGTGTGTGACAATTTCTACTAGTTTACTTTTTAAAAAGCAGTTGAACAGTGCCCTGCCTGCAGGGGCATCCTGGGGCTGATCCCCCTGCTCCGCACAGCCACAAGTTGAATTTTGATAAACTAGTTGTTGGCTAAAATGGGGCCTGTGGGAGCATTTAGGGCAGAGAAGTTGGCGCACGCCACCCAGCAGCTCTGCCTTCTCCCCCACCTGAGGGCCACTGGCCCACATTACAGAACCTCCTTGGCACCCTTTGCTTACTAAACAAGCCATCCGGGATGGCTCCTCTCCACCAGGCATTTGTTTCAGGACCCAGCGTCCAGCAGTGTTGGATTGCATGAAGGGAGTTGCTCTTGCCTCCCGTATGATGTTTTGGCAGGAGCTTTAAGGGACAAAGAGCTGTGTGCTCTTCCTCCATCTCAGGACAGTCATGGGGCGCAGGAGGGTGCTTGACACTAGAGGCTTCCCCCGGGGAGTATGAGGGGAGGACATGGACAGGAGGCACTATGGAGCCACTTCTCTCTCTGTTGCTGCCCAAGTCCCTGCCCGTCAGGACTGCCTTGGGGGGGGTCCATGCCCACACACCTGGGCACTGCCCCGTGCCTCTCATTAGTCCCTTTTCTGTTACTGGGACAAAGTTCCTGATGGCCACAGCTTGAAGGTTGATGCAGCTCACGTTCTCAGTGTCTGATTGACTGGCTTCCAGGCAGGAGCATCATGGTGGAAAGGCCCAGTGGGGCAGAGCTGCTCAGCTCATGGTGGGCAGGAAGCGGAGCAGGGGAACAGCACCAGCAAGGAAGAAGTGGGTGCCCAAATGTGGACCCCAAGGTCTCGCTCTGTGACCAGCCCAGACATAGCCAGGGGCATGCTTTACTCATCTACGCAGAGTTTCTTATTCTGGTGATGTTGACACATCAGGATCAACGGTCACCACGCCCATGATTCCGCTCTTGCCGAGGTCACTTGCATCAACTGTGAGATCAACACAGAGAGACGCAGGGAGACATCATCGCTCCTCATTCTGGGCCTCCTCTCTTGGACCCCTGAGTCCCACGTCTCTATCTGGACATCTGCAGATGTCCCAAGTTACATCTGCAACTAAGAAAGAACTTGTTAGAAAACAGTAAGGCAGTCAGTCCCCAGGGGGAAAGAAGGAGAGCATGACCAGTCTTGGCAGCTTTTAAAGGGTTGTTTCTTATCCCTTCCCTTCCATGGAAGGACTGAGCAGGGCTTGGGGAAGCCCCCGAGTAACACTGGCTCTGCCCGAGGCCATGCACCAGGCCCGACTGAATGGGAGTGGGACAGCAGCCAGGGACTCGGACAGCCTCTCATCTGGAAGTCTGCAGAGCCGGTCAGCTAGAAGTGCTGGTCCCTGCTGTTTTCTTTTATGCAGAAGACAGAGTCCGGGCCACAGGCATTTGCTAAACAGCCGATGAACTGAACAAGGCAGGGCAACGGAGATGTGCTGGTGAGAAGGAGCATCCCCGATCTGCACCTTGTGGGTGTCCGCAGCATGGGGCCCAGGGTCAGGGGCTGGTCTTGCATGTTGGTGGCAGATGCTGGGCTTCGGCTGGTGCTTAGCTCACTGATCCCACTGAGACCATGGCCTGCACGTGGCATGTTTGCCCTGGAGGAGGGAGCAGAGCCACATCCACAGCTGAAATTCCGAGCTGCAGTCCACAGGTACAGCCTGCTCCGGAGGGGCGACACTGCGCTCTTCCATGCGCCGCTGCCAGGAGCACTGTTCCCCTGAGCTGCTGGCGGTCTCGGGCCACACTCACCATGATCAAGCCATGGATGTCTTAGCGCCATCTGAGAGGACGGGTGATTCTGATCAAAGATGTGGACCCACACTCAGGGAGGCTGAGGCAAGAAGATACAATTTGGAGCCCAGCCTGGGCAACTTAGAGAGACCCTGTCTCAAAAATACAAGCAAAACATTTTTTTTAAAAAAAGACTAAGTGCCAAGGCCTTAGGTTCAATTCTCAGCCTCACTAAAAAAAAAAAAAAAAAAAAAAAAAAATTCAGTACTAGCCTGATGCCCAATCTCATGCAGTCCTCCTTTATTTCTTACTGTTCGCAGTATAGAGGAACAAAGGGGACTTACAAGAACTGCAGCATTACGAAGTTGTCACTGGCTTTGACGGTGACAGAGATTAATTGTCCCACACGCATTATGACTCAATTACGGGGTTCTTTGGCCTCGCCTTTGATGCGCCATCCGTGGCTTGGCTGCAGGTGTGATGGCAGAACGCTCCAGAAGCCAGCGGGAGATTGCCCAGGGGTGGCTTTTTATTCACCAGTGAGTCCCATATGGAGCATTTAATATGGCGCAAAGACTCGTCAGCAGCTGCCAGAAGACAGAGCGAGAGCGAGAGCGAGAGCGAGAGCGAGAGAGAGAGAGAGAGAGAGAGAGAGGAGAGAGAAGCAGGGAGGGAGAGAGAGATGTGGGGGGAGAGAAAAGGGGCAGGGAGGGAGGCAGGGAGGAGACAGACGGAGGGAGGGAGGGAGGGAGGCTCTCCCAGAGGTCCATACACAGGGGGACGCGGGGGCAGCCGCGATCAGCCAGCCCAGTCTCAGGACACGTGCCGTGAGTGCAGAGGCCGGTTCCAAGGCTCCTGGCCTCTGCCTGGACACAGGCACCCAGGACCAAGGACAGCGCCTCGGATGTGCGACTCCTGGGGGGGTGCCCAGCTGAGCGTGGCGCCTGCTGGGGTTTGCAGCAAACAGCAGCAAGCACAAGGAGAAGCAGGGTGTACACGAGCTCAGGAGATGAAATGACAGGGAAAAGGAGGCCACTTGAGTCTTGCAGATCGCACCCTTCTCTTTAATCTGTTTGTTCAATTCAGTCCCTCTGTGCACACTGCTGAACAGTTTAAATTAGATGCCAAAATGATAGCAATCTGTAAGGAAGAAAAAAGTTGCAGGCATTTTTTATGTAATATTTTCCTTAACTTTTCTTGTGCAGGAAAACTCAGCAATTTCCATAGCAACAGGTTTGCCGCCTGCCTACTCTCCGGAGATGGTTCAGCAATTACAGGCTGCTCGGCACAGCCAGGTGACCGGAGCTCTGCTTTCTCCGCGGGGCTCCTCCAGGCACAGGAACTTACAGCCTGAGGAACTTAGATTCCTTTTCTTTTTTTAAGGATGTCTGTACTGGGGATTGAACCCAGGGCCTTCACATTGAGCTGCGACCTTAGACCTTAAATCTGTGTGTGTGTGTGTGTGTGTGTGTGTGTGTACATGTGCATATGTGTGTTGAGATAGGGTCTTCCTAAATTGCCCAGACTGGCATCAAACTGCGATGCTCCTGCCTCAGCCTACCTGACTGTTGGGCTAACAGGAGTGCACCACCAGATCTAGTTTCTAATTCTTTGGAAAGTGGTGCTCTTGGCGCTGGTGAGATAGCTCAGCAGAAAAAAGAGCCTGTTGAGGCAAGCTTAGGCAAAGTGCAGGGACTGCTGTTCGATCAACACCTGTAGTGCCAGCCCCGCCCCCAGGGCAGCTGAGCCGGCCGGAGTCTGGGCTGGTGGCGCACACCTGTAATCCCATCGCTGGGGAAGCTGAGAACAGGAGGATCACTATGAGTCTGAGCTACGAGCTACGTGGTGAGACCCTGTAACAATCAAGTACATAAAAAAAAATAAATAAAGTGATGTCTTACGTCTAAGTGGTGTCTATTAATCCTAACAGAGGGTGACTCTGACGTCATGATCTTTGAGATTCTGTACAGTTTTTAACACCCTTTCTCCTCATCTCCTCTGCCTCTGTCAGATTTAAAAACATGGTGCCCTAGCAAAGCTGCTGTCCAGCTAGAGCAGAGGAGGGAATGAAGGGAGGAGCCATAGCAGCCAGCGATGCTTCAGCACATGGACCGCATCAAGAGGCACAGAAGCTGGGGCTGGAGAGGCAGCCCAGCCCAGCGCTGCGGATCACATGTGCGCCGCTCGTCCCGGAGCCACGTCCCCAAAGGCCCAGGGCGCCCGGGAGCGTTCCCCAGAAGTGGTTGAACTGGATGAGGCTCTAGGCATTGATCTGCTTTCCACTACTGTGTAAAGCTGCAGAAAATCTATCATAAACGCCCCTCTAACCTCCAGCTAATTTCACAACAAACTTTAAAATCTTGTTCTTTCTGTCTCTCTGTCTCTCTCTCCCTGCCCCTTAGCTCAGGAATAGGGGATGGAAGTGCCTGGCAAGGTGCTAGAGGCCCCTCTGGGGACAATGAAGATCGCTGGGCAGGACACAGGGCTGGCGGCTGTACAATACGAGGACTGTAGAGTGTATGGAATGGTTAAATGTATGCTGTGAATTTCACCCCGGTGACTACATTCCCTCCGGAGGATGTTCACGCTCACATCATGCATATTGTGCTTGTCCTCGAGGTGCTGTAGGTTTTGTGAGCTGAGAGTCCCCTCGTGGTCTTGTTTGCTTTATTCTCAAGCACACTGGTCTTTCTGAAGCTTGCAGGGTGGCTTCTCTTGGAGGATAACCCACTCAGGGGAATTTGTCTGATTCATTCAGGTTCACAATTTTTTTGTTGCTGTTGCAAGAACAGAAGCTGCAAAAAGGAGACATAAATCAGAAACCAGTGGAATCTTCTGGGTATGAGCTAAGTGGAAATGAGGTAAAAGAGACAGAGAGGGAACGAGGCCTCAGCATCCTAAATCCAGGTTCTTCTCTCAGGCCAGTCAAAAGGAATAAGCCATGGGGTGGGCACTGGTCTTGCTTTTTGGATCCAGCATCATATTTAGGAAATTGCCCCACTATGAGCATCATCTCCACTAGGTGCAAGGCAGCTTCGCTTTCCCAGACTCCTTTGCTGTTGGAATGAAGTCATGTGATGAGGTCTCCACCAATCAGATCCAGTCACACTAGAAGCCGATTTGGAGGGCAAGCTCTGGCTGGAAGGAAGCACAGGCGAGTTGCTGGCATCCAGTGCTTGGCGCTGACAGCTTCAAGGCCTCACGGGGGTTGAGTCATGTGGCCTTGCCTGGGGAGTGTCTCCACAGCTTTGCCAGTGACTCTGGGCCTGGAGGCCTCAAGCCCACTTTTTTCTTGGAGGTGGCACAAGCCACCTGATTCTCTTCCACACTCACCTTTCTGCCCACTGTGTGTGAAGCTGATTCTCTTGTCTGCAGCTCAGAGCCACAACAAAAGAGCAACTAATTTATGCAACAAGGAGTGGTTGCAAAATATGATGAATGCTTAACTAGGAGCTCCGTATTACAGGGAGCGATGCATTCCTGTCAGTTCCTCTCACAGTGCCTCCCTTCCTGCGCACACACTTATCTGCCACACGTGCCACTCTCCGAAGCAGTCCTGGGAGCCCTCCATCCTCAGCATCGTCCGCCGGGTGGTCAGACTGCCTGACCGTCCTGAATTAATTTGCAACGTTTACCTTTCGCGCTCACTTCGACTTTGGGGAAGAGCCAGAGTCACATGGTGCCAGATCTAGTGAGTAAGGTGGCTGGAGACACAGAGCTTATCTCATGGAAACGGACATGAGAAAGGATTCTCCGAGCTGCTGAATGAAGTGGGAAGCCCGGGAGGTGCCCAGGGAAGGAGGAGGATTAGGCAGGAGGATTCTGTAATGGGCTTTAAAAATGGAAGCTGTGTATTTTGATCATCTCTTGGTTTCAAATCAACCCCAATTAGAGGACTGGCTGGTCTGGAAGGCGGTGAGTTGTGAGTTCTGACTTAGATTTAGATCCCAGCTCTGGCACAGAAAGCCCCGGATGGGAGGAAATCCTCTTGCCCGTCCCCATCGCTTCGAGCGAAGTCCCCGCGGAGATCACCGCAGAAGCAGAGCAGACTGTGTCCTGTGGTGCACACCTCCAGTGGAAGGGGAGTGCTGAGGGCTCTGCCCCAGTGGGCCACGGAGCCACCAGATGTCCCGCCAGGAGGCTGGGGCAGGACCTGGGCCTAGGACAGCAATCCCACACGACGGTCCCTAAGGCTGCCCAAGGTGGCGGGGGGTGCTGCAGAGATCACCCACAGTCTGCTCCACAGTCCGCTCTGCGCACCACCTGCTGTTGCCCCACACCTCGGCGCCCGCTACCATGTTCACTCGCGTGTCCGCTCAGCCCATGCCTGCTCCAGTCAGCTGTAGAGGCTAAGGATGCAAGCTCCTGGGGAGAGGAGGCCTTGGGGCCCCCAGATGCGTGGGCTGGGTGTGCTGTGGCCTGGCACCCGAGTCGCTGCTTCACACTGGGGTGGAGCTCCTTTCAGTCCTCAGGAGCTGCCTGGGATGCACAGCACGAGCAAAATGAGCAGAGGCTACAACGCCATGAGGTGCTAGCCTCCTTTCTGGGATGAGAAGTTCATCAGGCCACATCTCATTCTATAATCTGAGCATCTCCTTGACCCCTTAATTGAACTAATTTGTCTCTCAGGCTATTATTTCAAAAGATAAGAAGCTGCAGTCTCAGTGAGTCAGTGGTGGCGCTTCGCTCTGGATCACATGTCCCCCGTTTTGTCCAGAAAACGTGTGCCTAGATAGCCTCAAGGGCCTGGTGCTGTGGTGACAAGCGTCACATGGTCTCCTTCGCAGCCACGGGCTGCCAGAGACTCAAGTGGTCAGCATGGAAATGTTTCCGAAGAGCATAGCGGGGAAGAGTTTGCTGCTGTGACACTGGTAGGGTTCAGGTCAGTGGTGGGAACCTCCCCCAAGCTTTCCCCGAAGCTGGGTTTTTCAACCTCTGCCTGCTAGTGAATGAGGGGTACTCTCACTCGAGACAAAGGAGGACCTGGGACAGAATGGAATAGCTGTTGAGGGGTCGATCCCAGGCTAAATACTCCCACCTTACTGGGGTGAAACACTAATGGAGAGAAATAAGAGGAAGAGGAGGGCAGGGAGAGGAGGGTGGGGGAGAGGGAGAAGGAAGAAAGAAAAAGAAGAAAGAGAAAGAAAAGACAGGAAAGGAAGAGAGGAGAGGAGAGGAGAAGAGAAAAGAAGCAAAGAGAGATAGAGAGAGGTGCCAACTAGAAATCCAGACTGCAGGCAGAGTGACAACGTACGGTGGTTTCGAGAAGGGAGGGGGATGGGGAGTGATTGCCAGGTTGGTATAGGATTGTCTTTTTAGGTGCTAAAAATTTGGGGGAACTAGAGAGAAATGTTAGTTGTACAACACTGTGGCTGCACTGAGCATAGTCCGAGTTTCACCTTACCACGGATGACTTACGCTGTGATAATCTCACACACATTGGAAAGAGGGGAAGGCATGTTTGATCCTCTTCCACCCACTGTGCCCTTGGGGATGTCCGAGGGGCTCACGGCTGCGCTTGTCTTTAGCTTCTCTGTGTGAGAAACACTGACTCTGATCTTTGGTCTGTGAGGGCGAGTCACCTGGCAAAGCACCTGCTCCAGGAAGTGGTCATTACTGGCAGAGGAAAGGGGCCAGACGCCCACCCGCCCTCATGAGCTCCAGGCCGTCTTTGAATGTCCCCTGTGATCGATCAAAGCTCTTTCCATATTATTATTTTTTAAAAGACGAGATATCCAGATAGGCTTGCTGTGGAGTCTGAGGTCTGGCTCTTTGGGAAACATGGAAATTGGCTTTGGTTTCCACGGCTCCTCGACAAATCATTTGCAGCCCACATCTGGGAAGAACATTCCAATGAAACAGAGCCCCGAGCCAGGGAGAACTGCAATGCCCTTTGCAGGCAGCTCTTCGCCCTGGGCCGGGTCACGCTCATGATTCACAGAGACCTGCATCTGCTCTTCAGGCTGGGGAGCAATCGGCTGCACCCCACAGCTGTCGCCCCCCACCTGGTGACAAACCATTAGTGACTGGAATTTGGGGCTGGGACATTCTTTGTTGGGACGGGGGAGGCTGAGTGTGCGGCAGGGCAGCCAACACTGTCCCTGGACTGCTCACCCCAGATGCCAGGAGCCCTGCTGCCCGCATGGCCAGCCCCGAGTGTCTCCTGACACTGTCCAGTGCTGCTGGGAACCTGGCTGTGGGACTGCCTCCCGGCCGAGCGCCTCGGCTGACCTGAAGGGGAGGCACGGGGGAGGCACGGGGACCCCGCCCCATCAAAAGTGCTGCTGCTGCTGCTAAGATGGGAATTTAGGGGTGAGGGGCCCTCAGCTGGTGACACAGCTCTGAGGAGAATGTGTGCAACAGCACAAAGAGGAGAACTACAGCAGCAAGGAGGGGAGCGCCTGCAACATGTGCTCACCGTGTGTGAGAGCACGTGTTGACGCCCTTCCTTAAGACTCAGCGCAGGGCTGGCCAAATAGCTCAGTGGATTAAAGAACCTGCAAGCAGGCGCAGGGGCTGGGGATTCGCTCCCTGGGCCTGTCACGCTGGCCCCGCCCCTGGGATGCACTGGGATGGCAATTGAGACTGGGTGTGGTGGCACACCTGTAACCTCAGCTATTGGGAAGCTGTAAACAGGAGGATCACTAAGAGTCCATGAGACCCAAACACCCTGTAGACCCTTCCCTAAAATAGCCAAGCAGGTGCCATTTTTATTATCTACGTGTAGGAGGAGTTCAGGAACCCACTGCAGTCGCAGCCTGGAAGTGAAGGGTGCTGGCCTGGAACTTGAGCCGTCTCTGGGCTCACACCTGTGCTGTGGCCCTGCCTGTCGTTTCCTGCCCCGAGCACCGATCCTCCTCCATCCAGGACCCGCTCTGCAGCCCCCTCTCTGCCAAGCGCACACACGCCCCTCAGGGAGCACGCGTAGGTGCAGCTAACGTGCCACCTCTGGCTCTTCCCAGGGCGGCCTGGTGAATGCGCTGAGGGAATGGGTGAGAGGCGGCTGTGTGGCCTCAGCCAAGTCCGTGCAACTCAGCTGCACGACGCTGACTGGACTCATTACAGAAGAGACGTCTCTAATCTCTGAGCACGGCCGGAACAAGCACTACTGGGGTCACCATGATGGGCAACAGTGAAGTGCGGAAGGGAGCTAGGCAATGGCACTCCAACCGGAGCGGTGGCCGCGCCCAGACGCAGCCACACCTGGGCCTCCTCGTCTTTCGCATTATATGCAGAAATGCATCTTTTGAAGTTTAAATTAGTTTCGGTTGCAAAATAAGGCTGAGCAAAGACTTCCCAAAGTCTTGGAGCCGTCTCCACGCACCTGCAGAAGGGCTTGCTGAGGGGAAGGAACACTGTGGTGCGGGTGGGTGAGCGAGGCTAGACCCAAGCTCATCAGCGACAGCCGCAGAGGAGCGGGCACCTGGACTCCTAGCCCTGCCGGGGCCCTCCAGGGGAGAGGGGGACAGATGGATGCAGGGTGGCATAGCTCTGCCACTTTGTGACAGCAAATGTGTTTGTGAAAGCCCTTCTTGGAAACCTAGAAGAAACAGAGCTTTATTCAGGAAATCAGGTTCCTGGATGGCAGAGTCAGCCACAGGCGGCGGGGCAGGCCTTAGGGGTGGGGAGGCGGGACGAGGGGTGTGGGTCATCAGGACAGACGCTGTGTGGTGCCACCTCCTGCACGCTGTTCCCACAAGCCTTTCCATCGAGTGGCAACCGCTCCAGGTGTGGGGTTCTGGGCTTCCCTGCTGGACATCGCACAGGTGAAGTGGCAGGGGAGAAGTCCCGGCGGACGTAAACGAGGCGACGCAGGTACAGTCTAGGCCTGAGGTGCCAGCCCCACCCAGGGAAAGCAAGGGAGGGATCCAGCGCTAGGAAGCCGGAGCCAGACGGGGAGTGGGCCACGCACCCGAGTGCTCCGTCCTGCCTGCCACATTCCCTCTAACCCCTGTACCCACACCCTCCTGTTTCCCTAGCTGTCCCCATGGTGAGGACACCAGCTTACAACCAAAAATTCCTGTGACGTAAGCAGAGACCACTGTGTCCCCAGAGAAAACCTAGGAGTAAGGAAACAGCACAGGGGTGCGGCAGCCACAGGCTCCAGGTGAGAGCGCAGACACGGGCAGTTGCAGTCGATGCTGTCAAAGCAGCTCGGGTCCTCCCTAGCCAAGATTTCAATTCAACTTTTCTCTCCTGGGACTTCAAGGCAGAAAGCTGAGATAACCCACGCACAGGAACCGTGGAGCAGTGACTCTACACTACACCACGTCATGGCCTTGGCAAACACACCCCGAACTCCAGGCAACTGACCCCCAGAGCGCTCAAGCTGCAATGACATTAGTTGTCTCCTCAGGCTGCCTTTCCTTTCTGCAAAGACCCAGCTGGCAAGAGGCGGAAGTCCCCGGGGCACATGTGCATGTGCGTACTTGTGTGTCACAGGTAAAGTTGAGGACGAAGACAACTTCTAAGTGGGTGGAAGGACGTGGAGCAACAGAGGGAGGCCTGGGGCTGGAAGGGCTCTGGCTCCTTTCCCTTTCACAGAGCTGGAGTCAATTTTACGTCCTAGCATTTCCCAGAGCAGTAAAAGCACTCTCCAGCGCTGCGCGGGGCGGGCTGCCTGGCAACGTGGATGTGTGGTGGGAGCTGGGGAGGGCTGGGGGCTGGAGCAGGAAACGTTATTTCTTCACTTTTTCCCAAGCAGAAAGAAAATTGTTCTTTTTCTCTGTTCCAGAAGAATACATTTGAAATGACAAGCTGAAGAAAATGAAAACAAACTCTTCCTTTGGAGGCGTTCAACGGTGGAAATGAATTGGAGACAGAGTGTGGGAAAATGAGGTCCCAGAATTTCTGAATTCGCTCCAAATTTGCAATCAGTGCGAACTTGATTGTGTTCTGGGGTCTCCTCCTCCTGGTGATGAGTCTGGGAATGGGCACATCCCTCTGTGACCCTGCGGACTCACGCACAGAAGAGCCCGAAGAGCCAGCAATTATCCCAGACCAGCCAGGTATCTAGAAAATGCCTCGGAGGGTTTTTCAAATCCACAGACATAAAAGAGAGCAGAAAAAAACTGACTCTGTGAAATTAAATTATAACAGCATACACCCAGGCAGAGCTCAGTAATTACAGTGCAGTTGAGCACACTGGCCTAGGCCTGGGCAGGAAGGGTCGCCTGCCACATGGCGAAGGCACAGGTTCCCGTTGGTGCCGTGGCTTCCCCAGCACAGCAAAATCTCGCTGGTGTTGCCAAGGGGCACAGAGCAGCTGAGAGGAGCCCAGGAATACGCGGGTGGAGGCTCCAAAGCCCACCGGGTGGCACATCGTCTCCACCCTGGCTCGGCAAGTGCCCCATCCTAACACACATCCGCGTGGGGCCCCCGGGGACTGATTAGTGAGTAGGGTCTCGGTGGCACTGGGGCACTTCACAGTACCCCTCAGCCCAAGGACAGGAGTCCCTCCAGGGAAAGGGGAGAGCTGCTCAGGGTGCTCGGAGGGCAACACGGAGGGCAGCAAGCACCAAGTATCGCAATGGCCGAAAGCCCAAGAGGTGAGAAGGTTCTTACCCGGAGGTTGTGGCAGCAGGGTGGCCCCACCAGCACCTTGACTTCAGACTGGCCTCCAGAGCTGTGGGGGAAGCGAGTGCGCTGCTTGCAGGTGCCTGGCTGGGGGCACTGTGGTGGTGGCTGCTGGGAACTGGTGCACTCGGGGCTCTGTGTGGCTGGGGCCAGGGCACGCAATTGGCTCTGTGCAGCCAGGCAGCTGCAAAGTGGTTCTGCTGTGCACAGCGGTGAATCGCAAGGTTGTCCTGTGAGCTCCTAGCCGCAGCTTCTCCTTGAACAGCCAGGCCTGGGAGCTCTGGTTTTGGATTTCGGCATGTCACTGTCACCTGGAGTTGTCTCTGTCACCTCCTCCTCCCCCACATGACACACCTGCCACCTTACCCAAGGGACAGGGTGCCCAAAGGTGGGCATGCTGAGAAGGAAGCCGACTTTAGAACAGCACCTGCAGCCATCACACTAGCTAACGCCGCGTGTTGCTGCGCCCCAGTGGAAACACCATGCCATTAGCAGTCACCCCCTGCCGTCATCCGGGGGTCGGCCCCCATCTCTCCCTGTCTGTGGATTTGCCTTCCTCGGGCAGGTCGGGTCCGTGGAGCTGCGCCCGAGGGGCCTTCCGGGTCTGGCTTTCCGCTCTCAGCAGCATCCTTCCAAGGCACACCCTCACCCTTGCCTGCATCCGGATCCCGTCCTTCTCGGGGCTGAGCAGTCCCCCACCAAGCGGACACGTCACATTTTCACTTCTGCTCAGCAGGCTCCATCCCTGGCTGCTCCACACATTTGTGTGTCTGTGTAGCTGTGGCGAGTCCCAGGCTCACGCACCTCAGGATCCTTGCTCTCTGTTCTTTGTGAAGAACTTGAATGGACTTCACAAGGCGCTTTAAGGCGGGTGGGGGCTGACGCGCGACCTCTGACTTGTCACAGAGTCAGAGACGGCGGTGCTCTGGTCCTCGGTTCAGGGACGGGGTTCCTTCCACAATTCCGTTTGTGAGATGTGAAGCGTGCAAGTGGAAGCACACTCCTGCCCAGTGCTTCTGTCTGTGAACTGGGCTGTTCTTGACAGAAGCGCTCATGAGCTGAGGTATTACTGTAACAGACAGCGAGCCCCCAACAAGCCTCTTCCTGCTTGGAAAAGTAACGCTTCTCCCCACATTCCTGCGCTAAAAACCACCTTAGCACAGCTCTTTGAAAGACTTCTTCCCAGCACACACCCTTGTCAGCTATTTATTGGAACTTGCTGGGAATGTATTGCCGCTAGAATCTTCTTGGTTTATTTATTTGCACACGCTGTGAGCGCACCTCGGCTGGGAGCACCTGTGGCGCTGTGCTGACGGATGGCAGGAGTGCGGCTTTGCCCAGCGGTCCGGCCGGGAGAGAACCAAGGAATCCGTGAGCCTCAGCTCCAAGAGCCAGCGAGGCCCAGGACCACGCCCTCTGCACCCGGGGGGCCACCTCAGTGCCGTCCGTTCCCAGTCATGCTGCCTCTACAGGGCAAGGCTGTGGCGGAATGGCTGCTGGGCCTGCAGCAGCCTCTCGCCCGCTTTGCTCCTTTCAGGAACTGTATCCTTACCTCCTTGTGGTTTGGGCTTTAGAAAACCATCCCCTAGTCTTGATGTCCTAAACCCCCCAAAATCAGCTCTGCCACTCCAAAGCTGCCTAGGAAGCACAAAGAGATGGTGCCAACTGCTGTCCTATACCTCTGCTCCCAGCAAGCAGAAGGCCCAGAGAAGTGGGCAGAAGAGGAGGCAACTCTCAGTCTCCGCTGCGGTCGAGTGCTGGTGTGTGCGCCGGCAGCGCCCTCGGGGAAGCCTCGTCACCGCCAGCAGAGAGGACACCGGCGCTCTGGAGGGACCTAGGAGCCGCGGAGTCAAAGGTGAGATGCACAGTGCCTGGTCTTTCTTCCTCTATCGGCTAGTTTGGATCCATCAGTATTTGATTATTTGAAGTGGGACGCTCCACTCTTGGCGGAGTCTGCGCCCCTGGCTGACTCCCCCGGGACCAGCGCGCTCAGCATGCTGGGTGCGGCCCAGCCTCGTGGGTCCACGCCATGGAGCTTCCACCAGAGAAAGGAGGCACCAGGCACCCGGGAGGACTTGGGAGAGAAGGAAGACTGAAGAGGGGAAGGAGCTCATGGCTGCCAGACAAGGGGAATCCTGTCACGGAGTAGGGGGGAGGCCACTCTGAGGAGGTGGCCTCCGGGACAGACCCGAAGGCACGGAGACCTGAGCCACACCACTGCTGCAGGGGGTAGTTTATGGCAGAGCACACAGGCAAGGCAAGGCCCAGGCCGGGGCACTGCTGGGGACGGAGGACTTGGTGAAGCCAGCAGCTGTGAACAGCAAGCGACCGAGGAGGAGGCAGAGGAGAAGGAGGAGGAGGAGGAGGAGGAGCAGGAGGAGGAGGAG
>NW_004524652.1:2640139-2682101 GCF_000260255.1 Octodon degus
GAAGAGGAGGAAGAGGAGGAGGAGGAGGAAGATGAGGAGGAGGAGGAGAGGAGGAGGAGGAGGAGAAGAGGAAGAGGAGAAGAGGAGGAGGAGGAGAGGAGGAGAGGAGGAGGAGGCGGAGAGGGCTGGAGGAGACCAGAGCCCTGGGGTGGCCGCGCTGCAGGGACCGTGTGCTGACCAAGCCCCTAGTTTACGCAGCGAGCACGCAGCCATCAGAGCGCTGGGTGCGCCTTGTATGTTAGCAGCACTGTGCGCCTGTGAGACTGACAGCAGGGGCTGGCCAATGAGCTGGACGGGGCACCGGAAATCCGCGCACTAAGTGCTCCTTGCCTTTGTCCAGAGCAAAACTGACGCGGGGTCAGACTGAGAGCCTGCGGAACATGTATGAGTGCCTCCTGGGAGCCTGTCACCTCTGTAGTTGGGGGTGACATGGGCGAGAGTAGGCATGGTTTGGTCTGAATCAAAGAGCTTTCACTTCTAAGGAGCGATTTCCTTTGTGCCCAGAATTTGAGCTAGGGGTGGAACACGATGGAGGAGTAAGCACTCCGGGTCAGGAGAGGTACGGAGGAAGCGCGTCCTCAACAACGTTGGCGCAAGGAAACATGGGGCATGAGCCATCTTTCCTCCCTCTGTCCACCACATCTGGGAATGGATTCCTTGGTTACAGCCAGGCTGACATAATAAAGAACTGCCACCCTTGGAGGCCACAGTCTCCCCAAGGATACCTAGCAGTGTCTGGTTGTCACTGGGGAGCATGGAGAGCCACCAGCATCTGGCACAAGGAGGCAGGGGCACTGCGAACGCCTCACAGCGCACAGGTGTACCCAGGAAGTTGTCTGCCCGCCTCCGGTCCTGCTGAGGCGAGGGCCCTGCAGAAGACGGAGCCGGAGCTGTGCGGATGTTCCTCCCTGTGTTGGAGGTGGTGACATATCTGTCTACTGTGTACACATTCCTGTTAGAGCGTAATACGGACTCCCCGTGAGGATGCGTCCTTCACAGCTGTCCTTGTCCTGAATGCAGCCCTGAGAATTAATTCGCCCATCTCCTTGGCTTCTGTGAATTACACGTTTGGAATACGCGAGCCTGTTCCTAACGAGCAGGATGGAGAAGGGCCAGCTCTGCTTCTGGGCACCACATTGGGACGTAATGACAAGCAGGCCATGGGAGCTCTGGCTGCCCATGGTCTTCTGGCTGAGCCCAACCGGCCTGCCCACGAGCTGGGCGCTGGTCCACCACTAGGCTTCAGGGTGGCCGTGCCGGAGGAGCTTCATCCTTAGCATCTCAGGCCTTCAGGGGCACACGGACTCCCTGGGCGGCAAAGGGGAGCTCCACAGGGGCAGCCCAGGAGCCAGCATTTCTATCAACTTTGAAACAGTCACCAATGCCTGTAGGCTAAGGAACCTTGGTCTTTATTGCAAAGGGCTTCTGTTGGTGAGGAGATAAAATTTCTGAGAAAAGGAGACTCCATGGTGTAGACCTCATGTTCGTCTTCAGCGCTGTGCCCATTCAAGCCTGCTGAGTAGGCCAAACCCCGGCCAAGGGCAGGGCTCAGCAGGGCGCACAGACGGTCGAGGAGCTGGGCCTGGGGAAGCCCACGCTCAGGAGTACTGGGAAAAAAATCTCTGCACGTGTGTTTACACATGGTCAGCCATTGCTTTATTACTTCATCCTCCTTTCTAATATCAGGCTCCAAAGAAGACCATGGCTGCCAGAAACAGGCCCACTGTTATGGTTTGTGTCTAGTTGTTCCCCCAAAGCCTCATGCAGTCATGGGGTGAGGACTTGTAGAGTTTGTGTTAACTCATGATCCACTGGGATTATGTGTAATCCAAGGCTGGGATTATGGGTTTTAGTACTGCTGGGATTATCCATAGGTGGGTAAGTACTGGGAAGTACCCATAGGTGTGAGTACTTCCCCTATCCTGGGGCAGGCAATTTGCATTACAATGTAAGGTGGGAAGAGAAGCCAGCGGCTTGAGCTGCTGCTACTTCTCCCTTGCTCTTTTGCTCTTTGCCCTCACCATGAAAGGTTGCTTTCTGATCTGTGCTGCTCTGCATTGGACCCAGCTGAGTATGGACTGAAACCTCCAGTAACTGTGAACTAAATAAACCTTTCCTTCCTTCATTTTGAGTG
Organism: Octodon degus; assembly: GCF_000260255.1. Taxonomy (NCBI): domain Eukaryota; kingdom Metazoa; phylum Chordata; class Mammalia; order Rodentia; family Octodontidae; genus Octodon; species Octodon degus. The sequence continues at coordinate 2,642,274 of NW_004524652.1, forward strand.
TCAGGTATTTGTCCCAGCAACGAGAGAAGAGTAACTAAGACACCCACCCTTCCACACCCTGCCTTGCAAGGAACACGAGCTAGTTTTGTAGTAAAAGCAAGCAATTGCCTTTCAATTGCAGTCAGGAAGGTGTGAACAGCTTGGCTCCTTTCTGCCTCTGAAACAGGGGCATTGTGACATGGATTCTGCAGGGGAGTTCCACCAAGTGTCCACAGCTCTATGGGCTCTATGGGCCTCCTCAGAACTCCCCCAAGTCCCTGCTGTTCCTGAGCACCAGCCTGGTCCATGAGGCCCCATGGGAAAGGGCGCAGGGGAATCTGGGTTGTACCATCAGCAGACACGGTCTGGGATCCCACAGTCTCCCAGGAAGTTCCCAGTGGAGAAGGCCCGCACTTGCTGCCAAGGAGAAGTGAGTTTCTGGGCCACAGCTGCTGTCCCATCCCTCAGGCCACATCCATGGGTCCCTTGTGTCATCTGATTACTGAATGGCCTTTTCCTAAAGCCATGACATTATGCACCAACACTTGTTCTAATTAACCCGAATTAGACATGCCACCAGCAGAGGGCAAATCTGAGCTTCTTCCAGGCTTTGCATGTGGTTCCTCCGCCCTGCCCCTTCTGGTCCCTGGCCTGACGGCCTGTGGCTCCTTGCCCGCAGGTGCCCATGACGCAGGCAGCTCCAGCTGTGACTTCGGGACTCCTTGCATCTCTGCCGTCACTAGCAGGAGCCAACCAGGCCACTGCAATGCACGAGCTAAGCAGCAGCGGCACTCTCTGTTTAAAATGTCCCATTGTCCTCCTGTTGCACAGAGCAAAGGACAAGTCCTTCTGGTGGCCCGTGAGGCCCTGCCTGACACAGACTGCGGCTCGCATGAGTGTAGCCCTGCCTCTCCCCCTCTACCCTGCTCGGCCACGCTGTCCTCTGCCTGTCCTCCCAGCAGCCCTCCAGGAGCGCGGCCTCAGGCCTCTGCACCCAGGTCACGGCTGACTCACAAGCGTCCTTTCAGCAGGCCTGTGTGCCTTTCAGCGCTCTCTGTTCCTCTTCCCTCACTCCTTTTTGTGTAGCTGGCTGACCACCCACATTGCATTTTCATCCTCGTTTTCACGGTGTGCATGCATCTCCCCCTTAAGAGCACCAGGTCCGTGTGGGCAGGGAGCTTGCCATCGCTTCCCTGCTGCAAAACATTGCCCGGCAAGAGGGTTGAACAAGGATTTACTGAAGGAAGAGAAATATGGCATCTGTCCCAGTCATGTTTTTGTCACTGGGACAAAGCACCTAGTACTCATAAAGTAAAGGAGGAGAGGTTTAGCTCAGGGCTTTAGTCCATGGCTGCCAGGCTGCCAGGCCCGAACAGCATGCAAGACGGGCCTGGGGAGGAGTGCTGCTCACAGCACGGTGAACAGGAAGCAGAGAAGGGAGGGAAGAGCCGGGCAGGGAGAGAAAGCCTCCGGGCCACGCCCCCTCTCCCCAGGCCACACCCTTCTTCCCAGACCCTACCTCCTTACAGGAAGTCAGCCGTAGACACCCACAATCTAGGCACCTCCGCAAAGCCCTGCCTCTGAGGGAATTAGGCTCTGGGGGGACATCCAGATACAAACCACATTATTCATATTCATAGGAAAAGAAAGTATCAAAATAAACTGTGACAGCAAAGCAGAGTTTCACCTTTCCAGTGAGAAAAGGAGCAGGCTTAGAGGGTGCAGCCTGCCTTTCTTTTGCTAAAAATGTTGCATGAGGCATTACTATTGAAGGAAGCTCTGAGAAGGGGCAAGCGAAATGGCTTTATTATTTTCTGCAACTTCTTATCCATCTGTGATTAGTTAAAACTCTTAAAAAATGAATACAAAAGAGCACTGGGATACATCCAGGGCTTCGGTGGAGGGGACAAAAGGAAGAAGAGCAGAAAGATGTGCCACTTGGAGCAACACTGCATTTGACACACTGCCACCATCACTCACTTGTGAGTTCCAGTCCACTCAAGGCCCCAGGATGGCTCTCCAGTCTGTAACTCCCGCTTGTAAAGTGTGCAGTCCTTGCCTGAGGATAACGGAGAGAAGTTCTAGTCCAGGTGTGCGAACCTCTGCTCTCTAATTCCATGTCGCTGAGCTCCAGTCTGCCCGAGACACCAGTACTTTGACTGCTTATGTGTCTGGGTCCTCCTGTGCTTGGGGTCTCCTATGGGCCCTTGCTTGGTAGCCTTGGAAACGTTGCTGTAGGTCTAAGATCAGAGGCAAAGTCAGTGACCCAGGTTGTGTCTTGAACAGGAAGAGGCGAGGTGGACTCTGAGTTATGGGTGCAGAGGTCACGGGGGACAGAATCAGGCCCTGGCTCTGATGGCGGGGAGCCACACCCAAGTGTGACCAAGTCCCACATCTCCTTATAACCCTGTCACTAAAGGAAGATGTCATCCTTCTTTCAAAACTGTAGTGAAATGGGAGTGGGTGCGGCTTCAGGGACAAACCCCTATCTGTTGCTTCAGGCCAAGCTTCCTCATGGCTAGATGAATATTTAAAGACACCTTGCTGGTAACATCAACACTTCTGTATGCCAGACGCTGTCAGGAGCAACTTACGAAGAAGTGTTGGCCCTCTAATCCCTCCTAGCTCTGCGGCAGTGGTGCCTTCATGATGTTTTTAAGATGAAGATACAAATGGGAGTTCCAGAAGGAGGTTTAGCCTCCCAGATGCTGTGTGGGAGAGAGGACCAGCACGGAGGTCCTGCTCACAGCCATGGTGGAGGCCGGCACGGAAAGCACAGAGCACAGCTCCTCCCTGCAGTGGGTCAGGTCGGAGCCTGCCCCGTGCAGACCAAGGCTGTGGACCTTAGAGCCAGGCACATGGGTAGCTCTGCTCAGGGCCATCCTTGGTCGGCGACTGCAGAGTCTGCACTTACCAAGGACAAAAGTTAGCCACAGGCCAGGGGGGCGCTGCTGGGGACTTGGTAATGTCGCCAACCTTCTCAGTGAGACCGGTTCCCTGTCTGCTGTCTTCAGGTTCCAAAGTCAGCATTGGACGGGTTTATTTTGCATCAGCTAAAGCCAGCAAAGTAAAATGAGTACACTTAGACCTCTCAGATCGTGTCTTCCGCCATCCAGGGTGGCCGTAGACACTTGGATCCTTTCACCTGAATTGTGACTGTCCTAACCTCCCAGGCACAAGGTAATGACACTTTCAACAGCCCACAGTGCACTGCTGGAGGGGTCTATATCTTGGCACCAAGGTGGCAGATCTCTTGCTGGTGGTGTAGGAAGGTTTTCAGAGAACAGTGACAGGGATCGCCTGAATTATGAAATGCTAAATTCTGTAGCAGATGCAGGATTCCACAATATCCCTGAAATGAGTATTATAATAGTCCTAGGATCACATTCAAAAACATTGGCACATGACACTTTGCAAAATTAGACCACTTAGAAGAGAAAGGAGGGGCTGGTGAGATGGCTCAGTGGTCTAAAGCACCTACTTAGAACAAGCTTAGCAAATCACAGGGACCGCGGTTCAATCCCCCAGCACCACATGCCAGCCAGCCCTGCCCCCTGGTGGGCTGAGCTGGCCACACACACACTAAATAAATAAATTTTTTAAAAAAAAAAGAAGAGAAAGGGAAGGAAAGGGAAGGGAAAGGAGGGAATGGTAGAAGCAGGGGAAGGAGGGGAGGGAGGGGAGGGAGGGGAAGGAGGGGAGGGAGGGGGAGGGGGAGGGAAGAGATTTTCTTCCCTAGCACTGAAACAGAGCAACAAGATTTTGAAAGAAAAGGCATACAGATGAGAACAAGACAGAAGCGTCAGAGAAAATTATTTGACCCTGAAGACTGGGAAGTACTCTAAGCGGCTCCCTGAATCTCTGGACACTCTGTTTTCGAGCCTCAACACCCCACTGGCCGTGCCACCAAAAGCAAGCAAGCGGGAGCCGCGGTGCCGCTTGCCGCTGCTCTGCAGACGCTGTTCCGGGGCCCTCGGGCAGCATGTGACTCACGCTTCACGCTGGAACAGATCCGAGACACAGCTCTAATGATAACCTACATCCTTCTTCCGCATAACTTTAAAGGCAACCTATTTTTATAATTTTTATTTTTAATCTTTATTTTAAAGCCCATCTCAAGAAGTGCTTTTTCATTATTACAGCATGCGCATCCTCTTGTGGACAGCATCAGCCTGACGTGACTCTCGGGGCGTTACTTATCCTAGAAGTCAGCGGCCCCTGACCCGGGATGCTCGCAGAGAGGCGGAGCTGCTGCCGGAAGCTGTTTGGGGGCCGGCCGCAGAGGCGACGGGAGGCGCGCCCCACCACCCACGGGGGCCTCGAGGGGCTGTCTGTCTCCTTGCTCGCTTCTCGCCCTGCCTCGCGTCACTGCCCAGGTTTCTGCTGAGAGCGCAGCCCCTGCTCAGCACCGCGCGACCACCGGATCCCGGCCGTGAGCGCTGGCTGCGCTGAGCCAGCACACCGCAGCACGACTCTGGGTATTGCCAGGGGCTGCTTCCACACCCATCCAAGGGAGCTGCCATCCTCCCAGCGGCTTCTCTTGGGCTCCCTGATCCTGCGCAGTTCTCACTAACCTGGGACTGCGGATGTGCGTGCAGGACCCGACCAGGCAGCGAGCCTGCGCCCCAGCTGGCGCACCGAGCCCCCTCTCCCGCGTAGCTCCTGCCCTCCGTCCCCTCTGCCCGCAGGAGCGGAGCTGCCCTGTACCTGGGCACTGCGCTCCTGGGACGCGTGTGCTGGGGCTCCGCAGTAGACAAGAGATCCCTGAAATAAGTGTCTGTCACCTTTGGTCAGCATCCGTCCCCAGGCTAGCGCCCAGCTGCACCCAGCTGCTGAGGACGGTAGGACAGACCGGCACCTACCTCAGCACGAAAAGATCCACAGTGGAGTTGCTGGCGATGGTGACATAGGCCGTGACCACGTCCCCCTGCTTGGCCGGCCACGACGGCAGCCAGATGACCACGTTGCTGTCCAGCCGCAGCTCGCTGAGCTGCACGCCGTCCTGGGCTCGGTACAGCCGCACCAGGCCCAGGCTCTGCAGGCGCGATGCGGGCCCCTGGGCGCTGTCCTTCCCAGGCCGGATGGCGTTGCCCGTCCTGGCGTCTCCAGCGGTGGTGCAGTCCCCGCGCGCGTCCCCGGGCTGCACCGAGTAGTACAGCTCCACCGGGCTGCCCTCGGGCTGCTCCGCCGCCTTCCTCCTCCCGGCCACCACTGTCGGGGGGCTGAACCACGCGGCCGGGACCTCCAGCTCGGCCACGCACAGCCCCAGGTCCCCGGTGAGCCGGCAGCTGCCCCGCACCTCCCGGGTCTCGCGGAAGGCGAAGACGCGCAGGCAGGGCAGCCTCTCCGCGGGCCGCGCGTCGTCCCAGTCCCGGCCCACCAGGTGGAAGAGGACCTGCACCTTGGGGCGGCTCGGGTAGATCTTCTCCCGCAGGATGGAGGCCTTCAGCTTCCAGCCAAAAGTAAACCGGCCGCTGGGGCCGAAGGGGCTGGCGGGCAGCATGAGCTCCAGCGGCACGACCTTCTCTGCCCAGTAAGGCCCATAGCTGGCGTTCAGTGCGGGGGGCTGCCTGGCCTTGTAGGTGAAGAAGGACGCGACCCTGGCGTGCAGGCTGGCGTTGCGCAGCGTGTCCGGAGGCTGCGTTTCCTGCAGGAAGAAGGCGCTGTCCGTGCCCCGGATGCTGTAGCTCACCGGCAAGTAGGGCGGCAGCGACGAGGAGAATCGCTGTGTGCCTTCCGCAACCCCGCGGCCCTCTATCACTGACGGAGAGAAGAAGAAAGAAGACAGAGTGAGGCACTTCAGGGATGGTCAGGTCTGTAAGCTAGAGGCAGGTTTATACCTGGAGGCCCCCAAATCCGCCAGCTAGGACGTGGGGCTTGGGGAGGAGACCGGATTCTGGGGTGTGGGCTTATCCTACTGATGAGCTTATGGCTAAATGGGAGACGGGAAGTGGAGCCCGGTGGAGAGAGGCTGGGAAGGGCCTGTCTCCCTCCTCCACCCTTGGTCTCCGGCTGCTGCCTGCAACCCTGCCAGGAGCTGTTTCTCAGTGCTGGCCTGCCTAGGAGCCTTCAAACTATGGATTTAAACCTCTGCGCATTATGGACCAAATCAAGCTCTTTTCCTTTGCGCTGTAGAGGCCTGGTGTTGCGTCTCCGTGACAAGAAGGCAACGAAGATAGCAAGAAGCAAGCCGCGAAGTCCACCCGGCCAGAGCCATGTCACCGGAGCTGGCCAGTATCGTCCTGGATGGTGCCCAGAGCAGATATCTGGTGGAAATACGTAAACTGGGTTCTGTAGAGTGGGCGCATGATGGCAATTCGATACAGGTCAGCCTAAGTGCAAGCCGACGGGCTGCCATGAGGTACAATTTGCATGGGATTAAGTCACATTTACTGGCCCTGGGACATGACTCAAGAGAGAGACCAACAGGACGAACTCCACAGATGCATCCAAGAACATAGGTGAACTCATTGCACGATAAAGTTGGCATCTCAAATCTTGGTACAAGCAGAGACTTTTTAAATAAATGGTGCTGGGTTCAGTGGGCAGCCATTTGAAGAGAAAGATATTAGATTCATATCTTCCGACATACATAAGAATGAACTTCAAGTGGATAAGTGAGTTAGATATAAGAAAATGAAATCATTTTTAAGGAATAAGGAAAAGATGAATGAATTCCTGTATAACCCAAGTTTAGAAACATTTCCTAATCTGACCCAAAATTCAAATTAATTTTTTAAATAATAAATTCACCTATGTAAGTTTAGAAATATTGCCTTACCCAGAGTACCATGAACCAAATCAAAAGGAAAGTGACATACTGGGAGGAAATGTCTGCCATGCATAGATTGCATTCCAGGAGAGGCACAAAAAGCGTTAGCGGAGGGAGATCTAGCTGCTTGAGGAAAAATACAGCAAAACACACAACTCACCAAAAAGCATACTGAAATTGGCCTGATAGGCAGGAAAACTATCCAACCCCACGCACAATTAGACACATATAACTTAAAGCTACCAGTAGTATTTGGTAGCTATCAGATTGGCAGAAATCACGAAGCATGACACATACACTGATTAATCTAGAGACGCAGACCTATAGCTCATAGATTCTCAGGAAGTAAAGCAGCTTGATTCTTCTGAGAGATATCTGGCCACTTCTAATGATGTCGTTTTCCTGTGCCTCAGTGGTCTCTCTTCTGCAAATCCACCCTGACGAGTCAGTATGGCAATTTAAGAATACACCCCTTCAAGTCGTTCATCACAACACTGCTTTTCGTGGTAAGATGAAAGCAGCTTTTGCTATTAGGCTAACATGTCCCTCTACAGGTGTCACGGGTTGTACCTCAAGCTTCTCCAAATCCTCAGGTGCTCACAGGGGAGGCTTTTGAGAAGTGGCTGAGTCATGGGTTGCTATAGCTAAATGGGATGTAAGGGGGTGTCCCTGAAACCATTATTTGGAGGGTTTCTCTCCATCCCAGCTTCTCCCCCTCCCCCTGCTTCCTGGCCTGGCCTGAAGACAGGAGCCTGAGTAAACTTCAGTGTTTTAAGTTGTGGGTGTCTGAGCTGAGTCCCAGAGATGAGCCCAGGACTAAGACAGTAGGAAAGTGCTAGCATAAGGTGTGCTGCGAGTATAGATAGTTAAGTGAGGTAGAACTAGTACAGGTAGGCAGGCAGGGCAGGCCCTTGGGGGTGTCATGTGGAGGATGGGGCATGCTGCGGTTGGGGGGAGGGGCTTCCTCTGAACAAGGCAGCAATAACGGGAGCATGGGAGTGAGTGAGGAGGGTACAGGGTCTCTCAGTTGTCAGGTGAGGCCAGAATCTCTGAGCTGACAGTGAGAGCACCTCCTTAGGGTCAGGCCCGAAGTGTTCACGACAAGGTTCACAGCAGCAAAGGAGGGCGATGGCTGTTAGAACTCCTTGGCGACAACTCCAGGAGCTCCCAGAACCTCTAGTCGTCTCCAACACGATAACCCTAAGTTGTTCAGTGAATTAGGAAGAAACAACAGGGGTTTCCTGGGTAACTGGTCGGTGCCGCTTCAACCAAGGGGCCGGATTGAACATTGCCAGCAGCAGGTTGAATAAACATTGAGGAGGAAGTGCCCGAGAAAGTTTTTCTTTCTCTGAAGGACATTCCTAGGACAAGGGCAAAGTTTGCAGGTGGTCCCCAAGATAGCGAACAGCATTGCGTCGTCGGTGTTAATGTGCGCATTTGATGACTACACTGTGACCATAGGAGGGCTGCCGGTGTGTTTGGGAAATGGGTTCCGAGGTGTTTAGTGCTAACGGGACGTTTCTGCTCCTTAGTCTCAAACAGCTCAGGAGAACAGGGAAGACAGAGAGAGAGTGAGAGAGAGAGAGAGCGAGAGCGAGAGAGAGAGGGGAGGGGAGGGGAGGGAGGGGAGGGGAGGAGAGGAGGAAAGAGAAGCTCGTTCAGAAGCACACAGGGTAAACTGCTGACCTTTGAGGAACCAGGAAAAGCGTGCGGGGATTCTGTGTCCGCTCTTCTCACTACTTCCCTTAAATCTCACACTGTCAGTCTAAACATGTTTAAAGATATCTTAGGGTTTTTTATTCCTTATCTTTTACTAATAGAGATGTTATTCTACTTACTCATATTAGGGAAGATAATGAGAGAAATAATCTCGCTGTATTATTCAGAAATAATGAGTCCACGCACTTCCCGTAATTATCTCTAAACTCCTGGATGGCCTTTGATGGTCCTGACCACAAGGCACGGGGCAGTGGATTAGTCACCACCCTCCCCTCACAGCTGGGGCAAAGTGCTTGCCACTGACCCTGATAGTCAGAACGGGAAAGGCTGAGCAAGCCCACTGCCCTCCGCTGGTGGCACAGAGCTCTCTTCCAGGCCGCAGGCGCCTTCGGCCACCCTTGGGACACAGCGCAGGGTGGCAAGGGCCGTGGCTCTTCAGCTCCGTGCCTTGGGCCGTTGGCATCTACTCAACCAGGACACAGCCCCTGGTCCCCCGTGGGGCTCAGCCAGCCTGCAGATGGCGTGGCTTGGCCCATGGTACTTTAACAAATCTGTATGAAGTAAAACCACTTTTTAAACACCGGAGATTCTCTGGGTTTCCACCTTCTCTTCAACGCGGCAGAAAGCTGCACCCACAGCGGGCACCAGTGCGAGAAGATGGGCGCACTCCTCTGCTACTGGTGGTTGGGCCCTGGATTTGTGGTGTCACGTGATGAAGAACCCTCTTACGCCTCAGCGGTGCGCCTCGGTGTGAGGGCCAGGAGCTGGTCCCCAGCAGCCAGGATCTGCTGAGGGCTCACGCCGGGGCTAGAGCGTGTGCCCTCCAGGGAGCTGCCTGCCCAGCCCTCTGCACGAGCAGCAGACCACCGGGCTCCGGGCCTGACTCTCCTCCTGAGCCCCAGGGGCCCTTGTTTGTGCTGTTGGGAGACGCTACACATGAGAACTCCAAAGGCCGAGTTCTCCGCTCTGCACACCCAGGAAGGCCCAGCTCTGTGTCTTGTCCTTCAGGCTTTGCCCTCGGTTCCTCAACTGAGAGGCAGGAGGCTCCTTCCACTCCCTCCTCCCCAGCCTGGCCTTCGGCCCCCTCCAGCTACACAGCACCCCACCACATCCAGGCATCTTGCTTAGCCTCCGGAAGCTGCTCTAATCCTTTCCCGGCTGGGACATTGGTGAGGACATCAAAGTTGCCATTGGTGCCACAGCCAAATGGACTTGAGTGGTCAAGGGGGCTTTTCAGAGAAGCGGGTTCTCGCCTGCTCCTAGCCCAGGGCCGAGTCCAGGGGCACCAATGAGGGCCGCTTTGCTCCTCTCTGCTCAGCATGGCCCAGGGCTCCCATCTGCACACGTGTAGCTCAGAGTTGGCTTTCAGCTCCTGGAAGGCGCTGTACTGCTGGGGCGCTGCACCCTGGAAGGTGTTTCGGATCTCTGTCCTTCAAAGCAGATAGGGACACTCGGGACCTGGGTGTGAGGGAAGGAAACTGGCTCATAGGTGGGAGAGGACTGGATTTGGCTGTGAATGGGTGCGCAGCGGGCATCCCTGGGCGGGCTACTGAAGTGGCTGTGCAAGGATTAAGGGCTTTAAGCAGCGGGCCATGGCCACATGAGCGGTGGTGGTCCCACAGGGTCATGGTGGGGCTGTCGGTGACTGGCTAGCATCCGCGGTGTGAGGGCCTCTGGGCTCCAGTGCGTGCTTTCCAGAAAAGCTACTGGATGTGGCAATTAGCCTATTGATTTTTGCAAAATATGACAAGTTGCTTAACGTCCTTTCTGCTCAGCTCTCTGAAGGCAGGAGGGAGGCAGGAAGGGGGCCGCCTCGTGCGGGTGTGGGCTCTGGAAGTGGGAAGGAAGCGGCTTTCCTGGGGTCTCCTGGCTGTGCACAGCGCAGCTGGAGTCCACGTCGGGCTGTCGGGCCACATGCCGCTCTTGCTGCCTGCCAAGCCCCTGTAGGTGCTCTCTCTCTCTACTTCCTAGCTGCCGTGAGCCGAGCCCGGTCCTCACCAGGCCCTTGCACCATGACATTTCTGCTTGGAGTCAGCTGGCCACGGCTGGTCACACACCAGAGTGGGAATTTCTTTTGATAAAATTAGAATACTTCAAACAGCATCAGGAAGGAAATACTTCTCTCGCTGAGAAACTGAGCGTCCACGTCCAGGGCCAGCAGCACCTGCCAGCGAGGCAGTCGCGAGGAGCTCCCGTCCCCGGGTCCTGCACGCCCATCCCCCACGTGTCTCCAAGCCCTGTCTGTGGCCCAAGTGCCCAGTCACGCTCTGGGCAGCCTGGACTCAGCAGATTAAGGGCCCGGAGGTCGATAGCAGTCTCTGTTGTGTGCTTTCTCTGGAAGCGTTACCTCCTGGTGGCAAGAGGCCATCCCTGGGCTGCCAGGATGTGGTGAGCGGTGACAAACGTCCTTCCCTCCCTCTGGCTCAGCTGCACAGAGTGTCTCCCGGAGACAGGGTGGCTGTGTGACTCATGGGGAAAGCCCACGCCGACCGCGCCGGCCACACCGACAGCCCCGGAGCAGACAGCTGCCCCTCCCCCGTCCTCACAGAGACAGCACGTTTGCTCGCTGGCCCCTTCCCGTTACCCATTTTCCTTCTCTGGGCTCACCTTTCAGTGCCGGGGACACTGTGTCCTTTGCCGGCCACTCATCAGAGAGCACCAAGCCAAGTGCAGATACTGAGGTTTGAGATTCTGAGGTAGTAGACATAGGAGTGGGACGTGTCACTGAGCGCCAGGGCAGAGTGACACTGGGAAAGTGGCCCTGCCAGCCTGTGCAGTGTGCTGCCTTCCCTGTGGGCACCTCTTCCAGAGGCTCACTGGGCTGGGTGCTTCCCATGGGACGTCTCTGGGGAGAGCCTGGGCATGGAGGGCAACGGGGCCCAGATGCCAGGACAGGAACTGCTGAGCAGGGGTGGGCAGCAGGGACGCTGGGGACCTGGGCGTGAGGGAAGGAAGCTGGCTCGCGGGTGGGAGAGGACTGGATTTGGCTGTGAATGGGTGCGCAGCGGGCATCCCTGATGCGGGCCGCTGAAGTGGCTGCGCAAGGATTGAGCGCTTCAGCCAGCGGGCCACGGCCACATGAGCGGTGGTGGTCCACAGGGTCGTGGTGGGGCTGGAACGCTGCCGTCACCTTGTGATGTTTTGCCACTGCCGTGTCCCGGACACACCACCAGCCATGGAAGAGGCTAGCGTAGGTCGTAGCCCAGGGTAGGGGACAGAGCCTGCGTCACCGGTTTGTGTATTCACTGTGCTATGCTTTCTTAAAAAATACTCTTTCCCCTTATAAAAAAAATGTTAGCAGCTCAATGCAGTCTCCGGATGCATCGAGAAGCCGTGCGTGGGGACCCGTGTGCCTCGTCCAGGCCTGTCTGAGCCTTCTTTGACACTCCAGCCCTGAACGAGTCTGGAATGCCGAGATTCTCAGAACAGGCCCAGGTCCCAAGGTGTCACGTGCCAGCTAGGCCCTGTGTTCCTCTTCACCTGGACAAGATCAAACAAAAGGCCTCAGAATAATGCAGCCACCCAGGTGGCACTGCCGCAGGCACGCGGAAGGCTTTCCGGGACAGCAGGCAGGCCAGCGAGTCTCAGCAAAGGGGGACGTTTGATCTCCAGGTGGTGACATCTGGAGACACTTCTGCTTGTCACCCGGGGAGGAAGGTGACACTGGCATTGGGGCAGTAGGAGCCGACGATGCTCTGAGCAGCCCTACTGTGAAGAACTATCCAGCCTATGAGGGCTGCTGCATCGGGCGAGAGGAGCAGAAAGTGCTCAGTGGCTGCGGTGGCCCACAGGCAGAGGGGATGGGGAGGACACTAGCCAAAGCCTCCTGTGCTCCGGGAGGAAGAAAGGTATCACAGTGAATATCACTGGCATCCGGCAACATCTCCTGGGAATCAACAGGCCCCAGCTTCCTGTGGAATTTTCTCTTCAAACACCTTAGCCTCCCAAGCTTCGGAAGCCACACCTCTCTAATGAGAATCGCACACGAAACTCCTCAAACAACAACACAGTCCTCAGCAAGCAGCGGCCCGGCTGGGAGACGCTGCTGTTCTTCCTCCTAGAGCATCGCAACAGTGTTAATCCATTGTAACAGAACAATTTGAAAGCCCAAGAGTTGAGTGGTGGAGAAAGCGGGGCGGGTCTCTCTTCAAAGACAAGTCTGACACCTGGAGAGGTGGCATGTCCTGAGATCTGGGCCAGGTATCCTGACTCAGACGTCCCCTTGCCTCTTGTCTGCTCGGCATCAGCCACCTGTGGACTCAGCTGCAGTCCCCACACCTCTAAAGGAGCCTGGAGGGTTTGTCTTCCAGGCAACCACAGTGTGCTTGAAACACGAGCCAGCCGGAATCTGCTCCCTCCCTGTGTTGTGATTTATTGGCATTCCTCCACCACCAGGCCTCTCTGCTAAACGTGACACCTCCTTGTCTCTTTCTTGAAACAAAAGGCACCTTGATAAGTGGATTATTTGATTTCATTGCCTCTTATGAAACAGACCCTGAGTATCCTTTGCTGAAATTACAGAGCGTGGTCAGTGATTTTTGAAACAGAACCCTTTTAGACGAGTAGGTATGGGGATTCCCTCAGAGTCCCTGGGGAGTGTCCTCCTCGAAGATGGGATGGTCCCTCTGCTGTGGCTCTACCTGGCCCCATGGGGAGCATGGAGCCTGCTCTCCCGAGACAGATTCTCTCAGACCTCTGGGATTGCGGGCCAACCAGCCTCAGAATGGTTCCTGAGTGGACGCTGTGGGTTGCCCACCAGGCCAGCTGCACATCCAGGTTGGCACAGCCTTGGCATTTTCTCAAGCTTAGCTGTGGCGATGGCCCTTGCAGTGGCCCTTGGCCAAGGTTGCCCACCTGACCTTCTCTTTTCACCGGACCTCAGGTCCATAAGGGGGCTCTGATGGGCTTAGGCCAGCCGTCCTTCCCAGGAGAGAGCTGCTCTGAGCAAGGACAGTGTCCACCCAGGACCTTCCGTCTGTTCTATCCGTAGAACCTGCTCTGCCACATGAGCTCTTACCTTCATAGATGATGGCAGAGGAACACAGGAGGGTGGCGTGATCCAACCTACTGCAGATGGCATTTGGGGTATGCCACCATGTAGGGCAGTTTCTGGTTGCCACGATGTGTTAGCCAGTTTTCCACCACTGTGGCAAATTACCTGTGTGGGGCCAACTTAAAGGAGAGAAGGTGCCTAGCACCTCAGGGTTATGGAGGGCTCAGTCCAGGCTTGCCTGGCTTTACTGGCACTGTGCCCATGGTGGGTAGCACAGCCTGGTGGAGCACATGCAGGGTGGCCTGTCCACCTCAGGACAGTTGGAAATCAGAGAAGGAAGAAGGGGCTGGGGTCCTCTGTGTGCTCCAGGAATGTGGCCTGGGGACCTAACTTCTGTTTGCCATGTTCTACTGCCTTCTGACAACTCCACAGGCTGGGGGCCGAGCCTGTAGCACATTAGCCCTTGGGGATCCTTAAGATCCATACTATGGCCCCGAGTGGCTTCAGGGGATGCCCCATGGGCTCTGAGGGTAGGCCCGCTCTGCTGGGTTCACTGCAGGGCGTCAGACCAAGTTACACAGCAAAGGATTGCCACAGGTCTGTGTGGCATGGCCCACTGGACCTTCATGAAGATGACAAGCATATTGATAATGATGCAGAAGCAAAGCCCAGCCTTAAACACCCATCTGTGCACACACCCACACACCCACCCACCCACACACACACACACACACACACACACACATGGCAGTAGCTTAATGGATCCTGCTTCTGCACTTTCTGGTGTTACTGGTGATGGGGTGAGGATTGTACCTGGATTGAATATCATCAAAATGTTGTCAGTTCTGTCAGAAAACTACACCTACATCAGCCAGCCTGCTTGTAAAACCCACCCGGCCCACACATATGGCATCAGGCTCCGCTCAGGGCTGAGCCCCCGTTGTGACCCTACAGTACAGCAGAAAGTATCCTACCACTTCTTTGGCCTTCTAGATGAACATGAATGTTATTTTACCGCGTGTCAGTTTCAGTGTCATTTCTCCTTTCTACACCGCAGCCCCATCCTGATGTTTTAAATCACAGATTTAAGCAGTGGGCTAGACTCTTGAGTTCCACTTCCCAGGCCTCAGGCCTAAGGTGGAGGAACTTTTTTCTTAAAGAACCAGAGAGCCATTATTTTTGGCTTTTGAAGACAAGCAAGGAGATAAAACTCAAAATTACACAGCTACTTTCATAGCCATTTAAAAATGCAGAAGCCATTTTTAGTTCACAAACAAAACAGAAAGAGATGACGAGCTGCACTGGACCATGGTCTCACCTTGCCGAGCCTGGGTCTGACTCCAGGGCAGATTTCCAAGCCTATCTCCTGCAAACATCTCTGTCCTGCACAGGCCTCTCAAACAGCAGCTGTTTTGCTGCTCAGGGACACAGGGCGATATCTGGGGACATTCTGGGCTGCCGGGTTGGCTGGTGGCACTCTCCCAGAGTCCTGTCCACCCCCACGCCCTTGCAGAGTGGTTTGGTCCAGAGGGAGGGAAGGGTGTTGGGCTGGGGGTCCCTGCCGCGGGCCCATGTGGCTCGAGGCCCCTGCCAGGAGGTTTGTGAGAGCACTGGGAAGGAGGCACCCTCACTCACAGGAGACACTGAGGGCCATCTTTCTTCCTACGGCCACTGGAGGACCAGGACACCACGACCCGTCTTGAGACTGCAAGCGACAAAGCCCAACCATTGGGTAGGTACATTGGAGGAGTATAGGACCCTGAGACCCTTTAAAATTTAGATTGATTTTTAATGGTATATAAGTCCTGATGTGTGAGGTTTGACTCCTGTCCGCCCTGTGTGGTGCTTGTGGCGGGTTCATCCCCCTGACACTTCCCATCTCTTCTTAGGGAGAGCTAGTGAAAGCCTTCCTTCTAGCTTTGTAAGGTGGAGAGTGCGCTCCTGCTGTCTACCGTCTCACTGCTGTGCAGGCGCATGTGTGCCCAGCTCTCTGCTCACATCTGAGGCGCCTTGGAGGACCCGGGCTGGACCCCACCAGTGTGGGGACCCACACATGGGAGTGGTCTTAATTTCAGCCTGAAGCAACTTCAGTATGCACTGTGTCTTTGTCCAGGCCGAGATTATCTGGTTTCCTAAGTTAAGAAGGGGTTGGCAGCCTCTTTCTGAAGATGTCCAGGGTGGAAATACACCATGCATCTCTGTGGAACCTCCCAGCCTGCTGGGCTGCTGGGAGCAGGTACAGATCCACAGAGGGAGGGTGACCTCCTGGCTGGGACTGAGCTGCATGCAATTCTCACATGTCATAAACATTATTCCATTAGAAAATGTCTTGCCAGTCATTGAAAAAAATACTCTGTCATTTGCGCTATCAGAACAGGTGTTGCTGGGACTGGGCCCTCTGTCCCTGAGGCCTGAGGGGGTCAGGGCCTCTGTGAGCTGCATACCACACAGAAGTGCCTCCTTGGGTGTCTCCCTCAGTGCTCCCTGTGGTCTGGGTGATACTGGAAGCTGCCACGGATCCCCAGTGCAAACGTGGTCCCTACCGTGTCTCCAACACAGCTTGGAGCTGGAAGTGGAGTAAGAAAATCTGGAGGGGCTCAGAGCTGCGTGATGTGAGCATTTGCAGTGGTGTCTACATGGCTGCCTCTGCCACCCAGAGTGTGTGGTGGGGCACTTAGCTCAGTCTGCTCAGAGCAGGAGGCATCGTGGCTGCAGATGGCGGCTTTATTTACGATGTAAACTTCCATTAATCCCGAGAGTCCAAATTATCTCAATTCATGTAAATAAAAAGGAACAGCAGTCCCATTCTCTATGATGGTCTTTGACTAAAAAAATACAGTTTATTTTAATAGAGTGCTCATATTCCTTACCCAGTAATTACAGATAATTTTTTTAAAGTCTGCGTTCCATCAGGCAACCCCTCCCCCGACACATGAGTCTCACGTGATTGTTAGTTAACATCTGTAGCTTTGTTTGGTTACCCCAGTATCTAGGGTGATTATATTAATAAAAAGTCTTGGGGTACAAAGTAGAGAATGCTTTCCTGATGCTTGAGTAAGCAGAAAGGAGAAAAGACACCCCAGAAGTGGAAAGCGATTGCTCTTTCATCATGTGGTCTTTTCCTTTTCCTGTGGTGAAAGGACATCGACACTGAGCCTTCCAAGCAGGAATGGAGGTCTAGAGGGGAGAATTGTGGAAAGGCCAAGGGGCAGCCACTGTCTCGGGCTGGGCGTGAGCCTTGACGCTCACCAAGTGGGGATTGTCAAGGCAGGGTGGAGGGCAGACACGCATGCCATCCTGGGCCAGGCACACGTACCACAGACCGAGGTCCTCACGTGGAGAAGAGCCCTGTGGGGTGGGGACTTTACCACAACCATGCTGCCCCAAGCGATGGCACCAAGGCCACCCACCCAGATTGCTGCAATCAGAATCAGGACTGGGTTCCTGGCACAAGCTCTGTGCCGCGGTCACATCTAGCTTCCAGCCATATTTTTCCACAGAGACAGAGTTACTGTTACTAGCCGGACGCAGGCTTGCAAGCCCCTCAGGAAGATTATAGGCATGAGCCCAGCCTGGGCCACTTGGTGAGGCTCTGTCGCAAAAACAACGTGAAAAGAGGCTGAGGCTCAGTTTAGCTAGTTCTGCCCCAAAATGAAATGAATAACTAAATAAAAGAAGCGCTCTTGCTGCTGAATGCTGGATCGATCCATCGACCGTCTGGAGACAGAGCTCCTGAGATCAGCCACAGTGGAAGCAGGAGGGCTTGGGGAGCGCTTCCTAATGGAAGCCAGTCTGAGATACCTTCCTGGAATTCTAAGCTAAGAGATAACCAAAATCCTGGTTTGACAAATGAGCCCACAACAGATCAAAGCTTATAACCAATCTGCTTCAATCATGCAGGGGCCAAGGCATCAACCTGGCTGTAAGGTCAAGCAGGGACGCATAAAGAGCAGGTTCCACTCAACATCTGTGAGCCGGGAGGCCTCGCTGCACCCAGTGGCCTTGTGTCTGCAGTGGAAGGCGGAGGATACACTGTGTACATCAGATCACTGGACACCCGCGGAGGAGAGGCCAGAGCACCTGGGTGGTGGGCAGCGGGTGCCTGGGTACTGTGCTGCAGGCAGTGATGATGTTGAGAGATGGACAGTGGCCAGCACCATGGGACCAGCACTGCAGGGACTGGTACCCTGGGAGAGGAGCCTGTGGCTGGGGTGATACTAGAGGGAGCAGGGGACCCTCCTGGGGCGAGGGGGCACACTATCCACCACCCTCTTCCAAATCACTCACCCACAATGATTGATGATGATAAGGCCTGATTGTCCAGGTTTGTTGGAGTACTGTTCTGATTGGTCAGGCCTATGAGATCAATGCCCTGATTGATGGGACTTATGGGAGCAGCACTTTGATTGGCTAGGCCTGTGGACCCCACATTTTGGTTGCGGAGGAAACCTGCACTGTACAGGAGGTCCCCTAGGTCACTGCACAGGTTCGCAAGCCAGGGCTTCTGGGCGCAAGAACAGAATTCAGGGCAGCAGTTGGTGTCCTCAGTCTGGAGGGCTGGTCCATGGGACACTCGCACAGTCTTCAGGGTCTGTACTGGCTGAGACCCCAGGGTTACGCACTGTTTCCAGCACACACAGGGCCTGATAGAGCTGTCCCTCTGTGGAGGTCATGTAGACAGAGGTAGGTGTGGAGCACTCAGCACAGCCCAGGGCAGGACGGGAACACGCACAGACATGACAGGGATGGCGTCCCCATGTGGCCAATGCGTGGACTGACCACGGGTCCTCAGGAGCTGCTCGGAAGGCTCCGCATGTCACTGAGGAAGAGGGCCCCAGTAGTCCTGGCATGCGGCGGGCCAGAAGCACTGAGAATCACTCCCTGGTCCTCTCTTAACCTATTATTACACAGCAGTTGAAAAGAAAAATCGCAAGTATTAGCTTGGACAACTCGAAGATGTGACGGGTGGAAGCTACATTGCAGACAGCGTCACTTAGGTAAAAACAAACAACAGAAGCGCTCGTGGGAATTCTGAGGTAGATCATTATCTTCCCAGGTGGTGTCTCCCCACAGAGCTTTAGAGAAGATCTAGTCAGGCTCTAATTCAAGGGCCTCAGGAGGTCCTCAAGGCCCCAGGCCCCAGCCGCCTTTCTGTTCCATGACCTCTGATGAAGAATCTCGGGTGCATGACTGCAAGAAGGCCACTACCTGTCTGACTGCCACGTCTGAGTTGCAGAGAGGAAGGGATCGGGGGCAGCATGTCTACAAAGGTAAGTGTATGCTACAGCCAGAAGACTGGCGCAGCTGGCGACAGCTTGCAGGCTCGTGTCAGTGCTGGCTCATCGCCGCTTAGTGGTAGGAGGCTCTGGGCAGCGATCGCTTCAACTGCACACACTGGTGCCTCCAGTAAGCTCATCATTCCGTGCCCAGGAAGGAGACGATGTGCCGTGTACACAGTTAGCACCATCATACAAGGAGTACAGAGTTTATGTGTTAAAACTATAGCAACATGAATATTTATTGATAAATATTGATAAATTTATCTATGCTAAAACAACAAAGGCCTGAAACAATACTGGTTGTACATTTGTGTATATGGGTTCGTTTGTGTACAGACAAGTGGGCAGGCACATGCGCCACGTCAGCACTGGCTGCACACTTCTGGAAGTGGTCACTGTAGAGGAGGAGAGGAAGGAGAGTCCTGGGGTGGCCACTCCTGCTTTAGCTTTACTAAAACAACAGTGAGGGCACTAGCACACCAGCTCGCAGTTACGGCACTGCTTGGGGGACGCTTCCCTGGGTGGCGACGCCGCCGTGATCTGACTTGGCTAAGAAAACAAAGCAGGTGCATCCAGAGCCGTTGCAACAGGTGCACACACTAAAGATACAATGGTTCTCCACTCCCCTCTCCTTTAAATGTTTTTCTTATCTGTGGCTTCAAAGGAAAAGAAAAGGAATGAGTTCCGTTTAAATGTCAGCGTATCTGACATCCCGCGGCATCATCCTAGGACAGGAGTGGGTCAGGGGTGCTGGGCTTGAGGGACAGCAGTTCTCCTCCGGCAGCATGCAGGGCACAGGTCAGACGGGTCAGCGCAGGGCGCAAGGGTCTATCTCCCGTTTTCTCTCCTATTCCCTCCTACCTCCCCCGGCTCACTGCTGTGTTTGTGCCATTGAAAGTCCTTGTGAAATGTTCAACAGATCTTCAGTTTTCCTGGAGGAATTTCCCAGCTCCAGTTCCCACCCTGCTGGTTGCAGATCTGGACCCATAATAGGTTCAGGTGTGAACCATTCATTGGGCTTGGCCAATCAGAGTACTACTCCCTCTGGTCCAGCCAATCAGAATGTGGCTTCTGCAGGCCTGGCCAATTGGAATGTTAATCCCACAAGTCTAGTCAATCAGACTCTAGCTGCCATAGGGCCAATCAACGAGGGCACTGTGTCCATAGGCCTAACCAATCAGAACACTACTACAACAGGCCTGGCTAACCAGAGCACTGCTTTCTCAGGATCAACCAATCAGGGACTGCTCCTATAGGCCTGGCCAACCAGAGCACTCAGCCAATCAGGGACTGCTCCTACAGGCCTGGCCAACCAGAGCACTCAGCCAATCAGGGACTGCTCCTATAGGCCTGGCCAACCAGACTGTGATTCTCACAGATCCTTTCCATGTGGGGTACTGCAGGGCAGCTCCTCGGGCACCTGCTTTGTGTTCTAGCCTGTGCAATTGATTCCAATTTTGTAACTCTGTATGTTTCCACTGTAGTTTTATTAATGAGGACTATTTGGTATAAGCTGACAACTTAAACTCCATCTCGTAACAAGCTTTGTAACTTCCATTTTGTAAAACCTTGATTTGTTTTATAACCCCCCGACCCATGCCTTCCCTAAAGAATGTGACTATTTGTACAAATAAGAAAGTGTTTCTCAGCATTCTGAGAGAAGATAAGAAATGTTCCTCAACATTCTGCAAAATGAGTTAAACTGTCCTTCCTACGGGAACAAACAGAACACCTGAAAATGGGTGAAACTATCATCAGATGTCCTTCCGACTATTGGAACATAAACAACGCCTAAGCCTCATAAGGACATATTCCTGTAGGGTTTGCAAAATGTGGCCTTGTCTATGGAAACAAAGAGTTAACCCTTGGTCATGACTAACTCAAAATAAGCTTTGTAAAATGCCCCTTCCTCCCCCTAATCTTGTGGTTTTTCCCTTTAAAAACTGTGCCTCACCTAGACTAAGCGCGCACCTACTTGGAGACAAGAGTACGTGCTGCCGCTGAGCTCAGCTAAATAAAGCACTTTCAAGTTGAGTCCGGTTTTTGATTTTTGGGTTACAACAATGTGTCCTGGGGATCCAAGGCAGTAAAACCAAGACCCTAAGATCTCAGTGTCACAATCTGGGGAGAAACCAGAATGCCAAAGTGTGATGGGGTGTGTGTGTGTGAGTTCTGAGGAGCACGGTGCACGTGTAGAGAGAGTGTTCTCCCTCCCCAGCTCTCTAGTACCCCCTGTGTCCCTTGGCTCGCCTTCATGCCTGCTGCTGTCTTCTTGGCTCCCTGCCTTCCCTGATCCCTGTTCTCATGCTGCCTTGTCTGCTCAGCATGCAGGGATGCTGGGGAACCATGAAGGGGAGAATGTATCCCTTTCTTCTGTAGTTCTCAGGCTAGCAAATGGAAATGGATGGATGGGTAGTTAGGTGAATGAATGGATGGACAGATGGCTAGATGGCTAGATGGATGGGTGGTTAGATCTATGTATAGATGTATGTGTGGATGGGTGGCTAGATGGATGGACAAATGAATAGCTGGATGGATGAATAGATGTTAGATGAGTGGATGGGTGAGTGGCTGGTTGAGCAGATGGGTGGATAGATGGATGGATGGATAGATAACTAGATGGATGGACCAATGTGTGGATGAGTCGGTGGATGGGTAGATGGATGGGTGGGGGATGGGTGGATGGATGGGTGGATGGACAGATAGATGGGTGTTTGGGTGAACAGGTGGATGGTGGGTGGACTTAGTCAGAGCCTGTGGCCCCAGGCTGCTAGTTCTATGGGTGTTACAAACTAACATCCAGGTCCCACGGTGTCCCTGGCCTGTGTAGCTGCAGCCAGCTGCAGAGCTGACCAAGGTAGCATATCTGCCCTGGGCTCCCTGCAGTGGCTCAGGGTGCCCACCCCTGCAAACCTGGTGTCCTCTGTGCTTCTGTGACTGTGCTCTTTTCCTCCAGCTGCATGTGATGCTGGCACTTTGGCTACATGGGAAAACAAGGCACCACAGCCCCTGCAGGTGAGCAAGGCAGGCACCCAAGATGGGGCGGGAGGGGACACCAAGCCAGGCTGAGGCATCCTGCAGCATTGGGACTGCTGGGTCCCCGCTGCGGCCAGGGCACCTTCTCCAGGGCAGCGCGGCACCTCACAGAGACCAACTCAGCCCACAGACACGATCCCAGCCATGGAGAAGACAAAAGAGCAAGGCTGGGAGGGGCTGAGGGGAAGGAGGGGAAGGAGGGATGGCCATTGCCACTTCTACCAATCCCAGACAGTGTGTGGAAATCTAGGCTCTTGGTTTCTTTGGAAAACACAGAATTTGGAGTAATACCTGGCAATTGGCCCGAATCCACCAGAGTGCTGGGGGCAAGTGCCCCAGCCCGAGGGGGCAAGCTGAGCTGCCCCACTCCCCAGCAGCAGCCACAGAGCAGATGCTCCACTTGGGCTGGATCGTTTGTCCTAGAGGAAGCCAGGACCCCCCCAGGGACCAGGGGGAACTCCAGGGAACTCCAGGCCGGAGCCTAGGACACTTGTGAGCTCAGCCACCAGAGGGCGCGCTGGGGCGCAGGTGCTTGCACCAGGCAGGGGTTCTCTGCTCACCACCATCCACTAGTTTGCGTCTTAATCTTTAAAGATCTTTAGTTGACCCCTAATCACCACCCAGTTGTGGGTGCAGCCTGCGATGATCAAATCTGGGTGATCCGCCACGTGATCAGTTTAAACATCCACCCACCCTTGGTGGTGAGAGTCTTTAAACATTTCTTTGTTTTTTTTTTTTTTTTTTTTTTAGATGGACACTAAAATATTGCGGGTGCCATCACCCCTTTGCACGCCGGGGCACCAGAACCTTCTCTCCCCTGTAATGGGGACCCTGCCGCTTCTTAGAGCTGTCGATGTGCCTACCAGGGTGCACACAGTCCCAACACCCAAGACACAGGCCAGCGAGTAGCTCCAGGTCAAGCTAACACCTTGATGGCGGGCTCTGGGGGTGGTCAGCCCTCAGGCAGGGCTCTGGGGTCCTGAACGCAGGTGGAGCCCAGGACCCCGGCTCCCGACCTTGTCTCCTGCCTGCGGGTCCTGAGCTGGGCTTGGTGGAGAGGTGGGAAGGGCCCCGTGTGACTTACCACTTCCTGTCGCCTCACCCTTTGTGCAATCAGCCATTCACTCAACATGCGTGAATCTGGACATAGCCCGGGTGCAAGGCATGGTGGCCCTCCTAGTGAACGAGAGCTCTGCGGCCAGCCTACTACCATGAGCATGGGGCATGGCGCAGGCCTATGTGACCGTGCTGGGGCCACTGCAGAGGGGAGAGGTGGCCTGGACTCGGCCCTGTAGGTCCTGAGTTTCCCAGCGGTTAAAGAAAGGCCATGGGGGTGAGTCCTGAGGGTGCACTTTTCAGGCAGGGGACTCTGCAGGGAGGGCTCTGCTGGGACCCAGAAGCAATGGCTGGCATTAGGTGCGCCTCCCACCACACCCGGCCTGCAGCCTGGGCTGGGCCTGCAGCCGTGCTCTGTGTGTCTGCTTAGTCTTCACAGAAGGCTGCGGTCACACTCTGTCCTGCAGGAGCTGACAGTGTGGGTACTCTGCTGGTGGTGGTGCCTCTCGTGCTCTGTGGGGTTTGTTTGTTTGCTGTTGTTTGTGTTTTGTGATTGTTTCCAAATAGGACAGCAGAGCTGAAATCCTTGGTTTGGGCCTGGCTGGCACTCGCCGGCCGCACAGATGCCTGCTGTCTTCACGTTTTCCAAAGCAGAGTCACTCTGTGGGCCACAGAGGTCCCCTCCACAAGGGGCTCTTTAGTGAGAGAATGGAAACAAAGCCAGCTTTCCGGCAGGGATGCAGGACTTTGCGAGCCGCAGAAAGGCAGGAAGGCTTAGGATTCTCTGTGCCTGGGCCCTGGGTTCTTTGCCCAGTAATCGCATCTTTATGGGAAAGTATTCGCCTGGAAAGGCTCATTCAGACCCTGCAAAGCCTGGGCTGGGAGGGGATAGTGAAATCCCTCGGGTGTGCAGGGAATTCCGCTTACACTTAGGAATGATAAGGTGATTATGGGGCTGTGGTGGCTTTGTGCTGTTAATCTGACCTGCAGGGGTGTGGCCTCAAATGCCAGGACCCCAGGGATTCTCAGCCAGAAGCAGAGCCTGAGCACCATGGGAAAGGGCTGGAGCACCATGGGAAAGGGCTAGAGCATCATGGGAAAGGGCTGGAGCACAATGGGAAAGGGCTGGAGCACCATGGGAAAGGGCTAGAGCACCCCATCCAGCCCTGAAGGTGCTTTCCTTATGTCCATTTCGCTCCTAACAAGTGAGTCAGACAACCACACCAGAGGTGGTGAAGACTGAGATGCACCAACCCTGACCCAATTCTGAGTTTCTGCCTTGGAGGAACAAACGCAAGCATGCGTGCAAAGACACAGGTACGCGCCCATGTGATACTCATGTGCACAAGCCTGCACACTCAGGTGCACAACATAAGCACATCAGAACATAGAAGACACAGCAACTCACACACAGATGCACACAGACCCACAAACACACGTGCACACATATCCACAGACACAGACACACACAGAACTTGTGTGTATGCATGGCACGGTGCTCATAGTACACACGTGTGTACAGATACTTGCACACACACACACACACACACCTACAAAACCACACATGTGCACAGAGATAAATACAAATACACAGGTACACAGAGAGACACAAGGACACACACTGACAGTCACACAGAGAGGCACATGTATGCCTCCACGGGTACCCCCATACACACAAGCACAGGCATGCACACATGTGCAGGTACATACCACATGGGCAAACTGCTTCATTCTTTTGATATTTTAGGAGAAACTTAGAAAGGATCTGACTCAATTGGTCAGCTGGACTGAGGTTACAACATAACGCAGCCACGCATATGGCCGGTGGAGCAGCTCCAGGGGGAGTCTAGAAGGCAGAGCCACAACAGGCAGGGCCTCCCGAAGCTGCTGGGCATGGGCTGGAGCTGTGGTCTCCCTTTCTGCAAGTATCTAGAGTTCTGTCAGGAGCAGCCACACAGGGTGCCCAGGCGGTGTGCTGCGGCTGCCCGTGGGGCGGAGAGTTCAGTGAATCAGCACGAGCTGAAACCGGGGCTAAGGCTCGTCGGGCACTCGGCCTGCTGCCCTGCTGCTGCCAGAGGCAGCCCCGTCCCTGTGCTGAGTGGGGTGCGGGCATCACACAGCAATGTGGTGGGACTGCCAAAATACCTGAGCGGCCAAACGAAGGGAGCATGGTGGCCTCCACGTGACCTGGGGAAGTCATGCCTGCATGTTCCTGTGGACCTGTGCTTAGCATGGGGGGCAAAGGGCGGGGGCTTAGGACAAGCACAGAGCAGCAGGCAGGCACTGCTGAAGCATCACCAAGCAGGGCGCGTTGCCTGGCAACGTGGGATCCGTGTCACCAAGATGGTATTCGTGTATTATTTGTGTGCTTAAAAACACACTTAAAGTGAATGAGGAAAACAAAGGCGGACCCTGCCGGAGGAGCCTTGGCCAGCAGGGTCTTCCCAGGTGGGGACAGGAGCGGGCAGGGTCTCCCCCTTTGCAGCCGCCCACCCCTCTGAAAGGCGAGGCCCCTTTCCTCTTAAGAGGCTGCCAGTCCCTCCTGCACGCTCCCTGCAGACAAAAAACCAGGGAAGCTTCGGAGAAGTGCTTCCCTTTGAGCTGCTGGAGTTGGTGCCTTGCCGCTGGCTCTGTTTCAAGCTGACAGATGTCGCCTCCGTCAAAGCTGCTCTTTGTGGCTGTCCTGGTATGAAGTCCCGGCCAGGCTCCCAGCTGGACGGCTGCTCCCACTGTCTGCCCCTCAGAGCCGGGGGGCCTGCAGACTTCACATGGCGTCTTCAGAGGTGTACTCCCTCGCGGCAGGGGATGCCTGCGGCCGCCCCGGAGCAGCCTGAGCAGGTGCAGGCTGGCTTTGTCACACCGCAGCTCCTGGCTGGGGTGTCATCTTAAGCTCCTTTCAAAGCACACCTACAACTTTCCAGCGTGTCCTTTGCAGAGGACCCCAGGGAGGCTCTAGACAGCTCTCTCCCTCCTAAGATGCTGCCTGGAGTCTGGCACTGGTACTTCCTGGGTCCTGGAGGCTGTAGACGTGGGAAGGACAAGCCCAACATCCCTGAGGCCACACCAGGCAGACAGGTTGTCTCCCCCACCTATGGACTCAAGTTTGCCGGATCCCCTTCTCGGTGAAGTCTCAGCTGTCTCAGGTCATTCCAGGACAGGCCAGCCAGAAGGACATTTTTGAGGCTAGAAACACACTTTCCTGGCTGAGGTCAAACAAGGCAACGCTCTAGTCTCTCGGTCTGGTCTTATCCTAAACGGCAAGGAAGTGTGCTCTTCACAGCCTAGTCAGGGCTGTGTTTGGGGGCCTTTGTGTCTTTAGTTGGTTTTTTTTTTTTTTTTTTTTTTTTTTTTTTTTTTTTTTTTTTTTTTTTTTTTTTTTTTTTTTTTTTTTTTTTTTTTTGGCTCCTGTTTTGAATACCTCCAAGGACAAAGCTAACATGTGGTCCTGTGTCCCCAAGGGTAAGGAGCCTGCCTGGTGCCTTCCGGGGTCAACATGGTGTCACACAAGCCTGGCTCAGCAAGTTAGCATCCTTGGCTGCGGGTCCAATGTGAAGGAATCGATCGTAGATGTGAAGTCAGGTATCCTTAAACCCGAACGCTCACGCAGTCAGATCGACCTGGGCACCTGGTGGCAGCGGGGCCCACGGCTTCCAGGAGTATCACTCGTTTTCTCTGGGAGTTGGGATTAAGGATCCACGAGCTGCCATCACAGGATCTTCTAAAACATAACTACAACAGGTACCCAGAGCCCGCTGCGGTTTTCCCCGGGTCCCCTGGGGGGAAGGCCGCATTCAGGAGATCCTCAGGGCTACTTTATTTCTAAACGTCCTGTTGATGTGCTGGTTGTTGTGAGCCAGAGATGCCCACAGCACCACAGATCTGCTGCGGGAGGGAAACTGGGGAGAGGAGAGAGCAGAATCTACGGACAGACACACGCTATGTGCAGTGAGACCTCGTACACCGACGTCTACTGTGTGCTGGCTGGGTCCTAGACTCAGGGACAGAACAGTGACGAAGAAGGCGAACTCTTGTCCCTGGCTGACTGGTGCTGGGACTGAGAAAAGCAATGCGGGGCACCTCTGCCCTGCCTTCGTAGCTGTCCCTGGACTGCAGCACGGGGTGCAGGCTTGGCAGGTGGCCACTGGGCGGAACTCATGGTGACCGCAGAAGTCCTTTTCACCTTGGGCTATGTGGTCGGTAAATGGTGTCCCCCACATGAAGCGCCTACTTCTCAGCAGCAGAACCTGTGGATGTGACTTGGTGTCCCCAGAAAACAAATTTTTGCCAATGTCTCTGAGGATCTTGGGTGGAGTTCATCTTGGATTGAGGGTGGATCCCTAGTCTAAGCACAAGGCCCCTTTTAAGAGACAGCGAGAGAAGACAGAAGAGGAGCGACCACGACGAGACCCGGTGGCACAGCCACAAGCCAAGGGGTACTGGTAGCGTCCCGGAGGGAGCAAAGCCAGGGGCTCCCTCCAGATCCCCTGACTCCTAGCCCCGGACTGCAGCTGAATACACGCCTGTTACTTCAATCTGTGCCACCTGTGGCCGTTGGTTACCGCCGCCTTAGGTATCCAGTGGGGATTATAGCAAGCTCAGCTGGGAAAAACGAGATGGAGCCCCCCAGAGGTGAACTTGGCCTCCCTGTCTCCCCCCTGGCCTGCCCCTCAGCTTACATCTCTCCTGACCAAGAGCCATGGGGCCCAGCATGACAGCAGTCACTTCGGGAGCCAGGGTCACACTTTCGGTTCAACTTTCCCGTAGTTGGAGCAGAACCCTGGCACTGGAGACTGGAGCGTGAGTGTCCTCTCGCCCCTGCTGAGTGTGGGACAGCCTCCCAGGCCAAAGCCTGCTCACGGAGGGCATCTGAACGCTGGCAGTTAGTGTCTGGTGAGGGCTTCTTTGAAGCTGGGCCCTGCTGTCAAAATCCATGAGTGGTGCTCAATATATTAATTCTAGGAAGCCGCAAACTCCTGGCCACGTAAGGAAGGTGTAAATGAATAATGGTGCTTCATGCTTCTCCTGCATCTGTTCTTTTTTCACAGCTCCCCGTGACGATTTGGAAGTGGGCACGGTCACTCCCTCCTGGCGCATGAGGCCATGCCAACCCCCGGCTCCAAGCCCAGGCAACCTTGTGCATCTCGCCCCATCTCACATCCAGCAAAGCTGTCCCCGGCATGTGGAAGGCAGAGGGGCTCTGAGACGCAAGGGCCGGGCCTTGAGCCCTTGAGAAGCTGTCTGCACCGTCTTTAGTGTCTCTACCTACTTTAGACCCAAAGGGACAGGCGAGGACCCGGTTGATGGTTTCAAACACTGTAAACCATCTGTAAAGAGACAGCTTTCCCCACGATAGCACACACACACACACACACACACACACACACACACAAACGTATCCAAGCACACTTAAAATTTCACCCAGCTGTCCTGTTTCCTGCCAGCTTACCCTCTATTCTGCGGCTCCACCTCACCCCACCTGTCCCACTGGTTTTTCTTTCCTTTGCACCAAGCACTTCGTGCCTCCCTCCCCCGGAAGCGGAAGGCGCCAGCCGACAGACAGCGCAGTCCCGCCTACGTAGCCAGCCTACGTAGCTGGCGTCTGTGGGCCGCGCAGGGCAAACCCCATTGCGTCCTCGGAACGCCCGCCTCAGCGGAGCGTGCTGGTGGAGGGCGGTGCGCTGGCCCTGGACGCTGGGGTCCCGCGCTCTCCTCCAGTTCCGGAGTCTGCAGCCATCTGGAGGTCTGGGTTGCACCGGCGCAGTGCAGAGAGCTTGCTCGGCGGGCAACTGTCGACTACATCAGCGGATCCCACCTTTGAGAGCAAGAGGAAGGGGATGCTCCTTTGTTTAAGGTTCATGTCTTCTTCACAGCTTGTTTAGACGTTTATAAAAAAAAAAACACCCTTCGTTCATCCAGAAGTGGTTAAGCGTGCGCGCCGGCTGAAGGACCTGCTAGTGTTGAACACGCTAAGAGGCTCTTAGTCTTTGCATGTTGTGGCTTCTCTTGGTAAGCCGAGGCACACATGGGTACCCAGGCCCGGGACGCTGGCCAGGGCTCGGCTGCCACGCCCATCAGGGTCCGCGTCTGCAGCCTTCGCTCCTCCTGGGTGTAGGAAGCAGCGTATCCTCTGGGTACCTAGAGCTGGGGCTCTGACATCTACTCTGAGGGCTTGATCAGCGTTGTCCGGACTATGCGTGGGTGACCCAGGACATTCCACCCGGAGGCAAGTAGAAGAGTTCCAGGCCCCGCGCTGCAGCCCAGCGCTCGCACTCAGCAGATTTCAAACTGTGGACCCCAGACCTTCATAAATCAGAAGAAGAAAAGTAATTTCATGGGCACACCTGGTTACTTTCAGCCCACACAATAACTAGGGCAGGCTACTCGGGACGTCTTCGGTTTGCTTGCTTCTGAAGCTCTTCAGCCGATGACGCAAACACTCGTGGAGTGATGACAGCTCCGGCCTCTCAGCAGCTGTGCAGTGAGCGCTGGCTCCGAGAACAGGGAAAGTCGGGAAGGCGGGGCAAGCCACAGCCGGCCCAGAGCGTCGAGGCCCTTGCCACCCTCTGTAGCCTCGAGCCTGGCTTCAGGGAGCTCTCCGGCGTCATGGGGCAGTGGAACCCTGCAAACTCCTTCTCCTGCAGGGCAGGGGCCCGCTGTCCCCAGGGGCCCAGCATGGTTACCTTGCTCGCCTGGGCCTCGCTCCATCTCTTTGCACGGGGGACCTTTCCTGGAGTCCGCACCCTGCGGCCTTGCTCCTCAGCGGGCACCGGAAGTTGCCTGTGTCCTCCAACTGCTGTGTCTGAGTGCTGACCCCGGGACCCGTGCGTGACTTACTTGGCAGTGGGGCTTGGGGCACGGGACTAACTCCATTCTCAGGACCGAGGCTTCAGAGCCCGTGTGTTCACTCCCTGCTTTCTCTTTTTAATTCTAGTCAGGTGCCCGACAATCCACAAGAGGCTGCCCTGTGGTTGGGGCCTAAGCTGGAGGATTAGGCCTCCGTGCAGGGCCCTGCGCGGTTCCAGGCACACCTCCTGACGCCACAACGCCCCTGAGCGTGGGACTGCCCTAGCTCCCTCTGGGCCACCGCACAGGTGGTGACGCGAGGGTCTCAGCTTCCACCTCTGGGCCCCCGCCGCTGCTCCCCACACACTGAGGTGTCCTTGTGTACTCAGCAGATGCAGTTCAGCAGGCGACAGGAGCAGCTCTTCCCTGACTCTGGGGAGGCCAGGAGCCCACGTGGCCGGAGGCTCACTGCGCACCCCTCTATCCTGCACAGGGGCGCAGCTTTTCCTTCACATGCACTGCCGGCTCTCTGCCCAGTGCCCAGCCTTCCTCCTCCGCAGGGAGCCAGCAGGGAGGGTAGCTGCCTGTCAGTCCCACCTCTTTCCTTCCTCCCGTGGTGCCATGACCCAGTCTGCCCCAGAGGCGGCCCATTATCACCACCATTGTCACGAAGATTAGGGGCCCCACAGCCTGCCTGTACCCCAATAATTCCATCACAGAGAGCGGGTGACAGCCCTCACCCTTTCCAGGGCACTGACGGGGCCAGGAGCTTGGGGACACAGGACCGGCTCCTCTGGAGTCCCCTTTCCCTGGCATCCTGCTCTGCTCCAACTTGGAATGCCTGCCTCAGCCTCCGCCTCTGTGGCACAGGTTGGCAGTGCCCCTCTTGCCTATGAGATGACAGACCCAGCTACCCAAAAGTAGTGAGTGGGAGATGTGCCTGCACCTCATGGGGTCATCTGGCAGGCAGGCGCGTGCTTCCCACCCCTGAAGCGGGGACTAGCTGGTGGGAAGGACTCTTTCTCTGTTCGGGGGCTGGACCCTGGCTCCATCACAGGAGAGAGAGACAAAGGCAATTTTCCTGTCTGTTATTGCCAGGTCAGACCCAGGGAACCATCAGATGTTCCGTGACCCAGACATAGGAGAATCTGTGTCCAGCTAAGAAGTTGTAGTGTCATGAAGGGTGGTCATGCACTCTGGGGACAGTAGGTTCCTTTAACAGAAATCCCAGGGCATCAGGGAAGGGTCAGAATGAGCCGCCGTCTGGAGGGGGTGGGGACACCTGTGCGCACCCCTCAAAGGATGGAACTGTGGGCCGTGCTGTGCGGGGTGGCCAAGGCAGCATGGGCCACTCGGAGGTCTGGCTGGCCCGGCGGAAGGAAAGCCCCCAGCCCACGCCGCCTCCTCTCTCCTCCCAGCTCCCCTGGAGCTAGGCCCGTCCACTCCTGGCCCAGCGACCCACATTTTGCCAGTGTGAGCCGGGCCAGGGGAAGTACACACGTTGCCTTCCGAAGCACCATCCCGGCAGGCAACAAAGCGGGCAATGTGTTTCATCTCCGCCCGCAGATCCAGCTGACTTTACAGCAGGGGTGGCTTTCCAGCCTAACATTTGATCAAAATGAAGAAGTGGCCCTTCCTTTCACCCCGTGACAAGTCTGAGCGTATAAATCACAGCCTTCCCGGGGAGGGCTTCGCAGCGCACAATCAACCGGGCAGCCTGGCCACCTCCGTGCCCATCTGGACAAAGGGGGCTGGGAGCTTTTGAGGGGCCAGGAGCTTTTTAAAGGCTCCTTGTAAAAAAACGAACCGCAGACACCATCCGGAGCGGGCTGCGGGGGAGGGGCGGCTCCGCATGGAGATTTGCATTTTATTTGGTCGGTGCTGGTGGGAAAAGCAGACCCTGTGCTCACTGTGCGCGCCGGGGCGCCGCCTCTCACGCTTCCAGACCAGGCAGGTGCTGGGGCTCTGAGGAGCGCTCCATGCGCAGAAAGGCCAGTTTGGACGGGAAGAAACACAGGGCCGATGATGCTTCGATGGGGAATTCATTTGTGAATTAACTGTCAAAATATCCTCTGGCCCCTTAGTCCCCGGTGGGGCTCCCTGTACCGCCTGAGGGTTTGGGACAAGGACTGCGACGGCTGCTGCGGGTAAGAGTTTGGGGTGTTGCTCACAGACGTGGATGTCCCCATCCTCACACACCTTCTGGACAGAGACACCATAGGTACCTGGAGACACAGATGCACTGTTCTTGGGAGAAACATCGGGGTGCCGGAGGGAATCTGAGGACCCCAGGGCACCAGGCTGGCCAGGGCCCTTCCAGTGGCTGCAGAGGTGGCCGCCCCTTCACAGCTGCCACCAGCCTCGCTTCTGTGAACACAGGGCCTGGCTTCCGCTGGTCCCCAGGGAAGTGTTAGAGCCATGGAGGAGGGGGAGGAGAACAGGAGGAGGAAGGAGGGGAGGGGAGACAAATCACGGCTTCACTCCCACGGGAAACTGGGTCTATGGGGCCAGTGGCACTTACTGTCACGGCTTACAGCCCTGTGCTGTGACAGAGAAGATGCTGGGGGTCTTGGGGAGCCAGGGGCAGCCCATTTGCATAAGAAGGTCCTCGCAAGCCTGGCTAGTGTTGGATCTGTGAGTGAGTGTGTGTGTGTGTGTGTGTGTGTGTGTGTGTGTGTGTGTGTTTGTGCACATCTGTGTGTGCAGGGCCTCAGCCTCTAACTTGCAAATGATCCAAACCGATTCGTCATCACAATGTTCTGATTGCAGGTTCCCAGACTCTGGGTCGGGAGCCCCGACTTCGCAGTTGCTGGTTCATGGTGCCGTTGCTCTGCTCCCTGCTCTCCAGCCAGGGCGCCCCAACTCTGCTCACACCTCACACCCAGAGGCAGCTCTGTGTCCCTCTCTGTGTGGCTCCCAGCTCCAGCAAGGGCTGCTTCTCTTCCAGCATGGCTGTTTGCCTGCCCCCACACCGAGGATGGGTTTAGAAGTTAGGGACCCCGACTTATTCTCCTCTTTGTCCCTCCCCAAGCCCAGCAGAGCGTCTGACACCTAGTGCACACTCCAGACTTGATGGTGTCATCCCTCACGGGGCACAAGGTGACCCTTCCCTGTGCCCACTGCACGGCTGTGGGACACCCTGCTTCTGCAGACTCCCATTCCCAGCAAGTGAAATACACAAAGAATCCACTTCAAAGTGCAAGTAAAAATAGTTGAAGAGGGGTATGTGGGAAGCTTTGAAGGGGACTTTCTTTGGAAAAGTGAATGTTATGAAAATACATTTGATCTGCCTTTTAACATTGTGTGGGTCTTAATTAAAACCACACGGTCACTTTTAGAACATACAGCAAATGAAACGAATGTTATTTTCACTGAAAAAAGAAAGTGGCAGTGTGACATCTCCTTCCAAGGCCAAGGCTTAGAAATCTCACATAAATAGGTCGGCTTTATATCGGCCTTCTGCAGTGCATTCATAAGGCTATCTTTAATTTTTTTTTTTTTTTTTTTTTGGTCAAAAGACTTGGAGTGTTTGGCCAGTGTCTCCAAGTCCTCTCTCAGCTCTTTGATGTTGAGATCATCCTTGTTTTATTTTCTCAGCCTTTGGGCAAAGGGACACTTGGAGACAGAGAGAGAGAGAGAGAGAGAGAGAGAGAGAGAGAGAGAGAGAGAGACTTTGTATGACGCTGAAGCACAGACTCTTTAAGAAATCTGAAGATTTTGCAACATTTGCAAGGTTTTTGGTAAAACACCGATGCGCTTCGCATTACACCGCTGGACGTTTTCCTTAGCCTCAGAGTGGAGGATGAATATGAAGCTCCTCACACTTCACAGCTGTAGCCGCTAACTGGCCTTTAGAGCATCGAAGTGGAGAGGAACTTCATCAGGCGATCAGAGCTCCCGTCCTTGGCCCGAGGGCGTGGAGGATGCAGGAGCGAGCGGCAGTCCCTGCGTCCTGCTCTGGCCCCCAGGCCGCCTTCCCTGCTTGCTCTGACTGGCACCCCCTCCCGTTGCTTTGGAAGGGGCATAGAGGGGTCAAGCAGAGTCCGTGACCGCTGCCATCCTGACCCGAGCATCCTAAGGCGGTGGCTCACGGTGGGTTCAGGACCCAGGGCAGCGGGCGAGTGGGGGCTGGTGGGTGAACACCCCTGTGTGTTTCAAGACAGCCAGGAGACAGGAGCTCTGAGTATTCCTATCACAAATAAACAATGATAGATACCCCGGTTAACTGGATCTGGTCACCACACATTATAGACACGTCTGAAATGTCCCACAGCACCCTCAGGTCTGACAACTTCTAGTAACAATTACAAATGAAAAATACACATTGAAAATGACAAAGACTCCCTGGATGGCAGGAGGCAGCAGACAGAGGAAGCGGTGGCCATGTCTGAGGACAGTGGCCCTGGGACTCTGGGCGGAGGAGCTCGGGGCAAGCTGCTTGCTCCCAGCTCCAGGTACCAGGTTCTCTGTCTCTTCTTGCAGTTTGAGAAAGGAATCCCACAAGTTTTCACCCTGCCAAACTGCACAGTTGTAGGGTTTCTACTTTGCTGTGGCTCACAACTACTTCCCAGAGGGGGAAGCGATGACCACCTTCTTGTAAGAGAAGAAACGCACAGAGGAAAGAGCTGATCCCAGAGGCCCGGGCTCGGGGTGGCCGTGTCTCGGACACCTCTCCCCGACCCACGGTCTTCCCATGAAGTGCTCGGGAATTGGAAGCACATGGTGCGGGCTCCTCCTTCTCCACAGGCGTGGCCAGAAACATCAGAATTAGAAGGAAGAGGAGCTGGGAGAAATAGGTTTCAGCTTTTGCAGAGCCTCAAACGCTTGAAAACGGTTCAAGATGTCATCCTCCCTGCCCGCCAATCACCATATATTTTATTTTTCCAATTACAGAATACTCCAGGACCACCAGGGAGATGCCACCATGTAGGGAAGTCCCGGCTCCAAAGTCTCTTGCAGCAGCGGCGCTCGGTCAGGGCCAGGAGGGCTCCGGCTCTCTGGCTCCAGGCCTGTGCCTCTCCCCACAGGACACACACGGCCCTGGACACCCTGGCCACAGTCTGGGTGGCACCCAGTGGTACCTGCATTTGTGACAGTCTCGGCGTGTCACCCTCTCTCCTAATGAGCATCACAAAGTTCCTCCTGTGTCACCCATGTCCCTGCTGCATGTCAACACAGATTTAAGAGAGTAAAGCCTGCGCCCATCTGGGCCTAGCTTTTGGGTGCATGGGGTGGAAATGTCTACCTGGAGGCCATGCTCTGACTCACAGGAGCGGCTCCTGCCTCCCTGCCCTGCTCCAGCAGCTGAGCTGAAGAAGCAGGCAGGTCCGCGCCGTCCTGTGTCCACACCTCCCCTCAGGCAGCGCTGGGTACAGACGGAGCCCCTCGGGGGTCGATGAAAGAGACACAGTGCTTGTGAAGAGGGCTGCAGGTCCGCTTGGCAGGCACCACAGGGAAGTGTAGGGACTCTCGGGTACAGATGGGCACATGAAGGCAGAGAAGCAGGCACAGGGAAGGGGCACAGGACAGCTCTGCCGAGTCTTGCGGGGGCTGTCCAAGGTTCACAATCCCGACAACCCCCTCTAAGCTGAGCCTCTGTGAAGACCAAGTCCTGCACCTGTCTGTCCCTTATGCACTGCCGGGGTATCTCCTGTCCCTGTGTTGAGGCTGGGGTGGGGGGTTGGCCTGTCTTGGGTGGCCTTACCCCTGGCCCTTTGAGAAGAGCAGAAGAGGTGGGCTCCCTTGGAGATGCAAGATGAAGGCCCAGGTGGGAGCTTAAGTTTAGGCTGGCAACTCTCACATCTCGTAAGCTACGCTGTGGGCACAGTGGCAGTGTGTGCCAGTGGCGGGGCTGCCGCCAGACGCACACCTGGGAGCAGCTCTGCCCTCGAGGGTGTGTGCTGGTGGCGTTGCCCCAGTTAGGTCCAGGTTCCTTCTGTTTCTCTCTCAGTGCCCTGGTTTGTGCATGGCATGTGCCAATCTGCACGTGGCCTCCTATTCACTGCGGGTCCTTCCATCCGCCTTTAGAGTTTCCTAGGCTAAGGCCCGGCCACATCCATGGAGTGTGGTGACGGGGCTTCCAGGGTGGAGCAGAGACTGAGCACAGGCCCACCCCTCCATAAATGCCACCTGTCCTGGGACAAAATACACCCAGGACACCCAACCTGCCGTGTCACCCTTCTTCTCAAGATTTAACCGCCTTTCTCAGGATTCACCCACCCTGCACCACCAGCTCTTCTAGGTGCACGGTTACTGCTTTGCCTTCTCTGGTATAAACTTCACTCCCATCAGCATGCTTCGGAGTCACTGCCACCACCCCCCAGCGAGGGGCAATGAGATGTGGTCCCTGCGTCCGCGCCCACTGAGTTCCCACACTTAGCCTGTGTTAGATGAGAGACGTGATCGGAACCCTCGAGTGACCAGCAGCGCTGGTGGCCGGTGCTGCACCCGTGGTGCCTGCAGTTCTGGAAATGGCACGGAGCCCGGCCCGCGCTGGCTGCGGATGCGTGGTGCTGTGGGTGTGGGCTGGCGTGTTCCTCTGTCCCTGCAGGCACAGAGATGGAGGCTACGGGGGAGGGGGTCTCGCACTCCCTCTGGCTCTGCAAGGTCATTGCAGGAGACCCGCAAGAGACCTGGGTCCGGGAGGGCAGCACCAAGACTGTGGGGCTCAAGGCTGCAAATAGATAGGTATGGCCCTGGACAGTGGGGACCCAGGTGGGGGGCAGCAGGCTGCAGGCCCTACTCTCTGCCCGAAGCAGCCCGACACGCTGTCTTCATTTCCAAGCGCTTGGGTTGGGTACATGGACCTCAGCCTCTTCCGCTGGAAAGAAGGCCAGACAGAAGTCATCTGGGCTCTAGTACCATGTGTGGGTATACTTAAGGTGTGTGTATGTGTGTGTGTGTGTGAGAGAGAGAGAGAGAGAGAGAGAGAGAGAGAGAGTTGGGTGGGTGCATAAAGCCATACCTGGCCACAGCATGAATGAGAGCGCTTCCCTGCTTGATCTCGGACAAGTCCTCCAGTTGCCTCTGTTTAGTGGATGCAGGCCTTTCTGGTGGAGCCGAAAGGTGGCCCACCTGGCCGCGAGGCTGCCAGCACCACAGCTCCGCACAAGGCCAGCTGTGGCATGCGGTCCCCGGAGCAGGCAGGAGGCCTAATGTCAAGGCATGGGTCATTACAGCTGAATTAGAAGCTGGCCCCTCTGAAATCAGGCAGGGTCAGCAGCAAGCCTGTCTTCCCACGAAAGCACAAAGCATAGAGCTCGACTCAGGAAAACCGCTAGGCATGGCATGATGGGCTGATCCCAAGGCAGAGCCCCCTCCCGCCTGCCACCCCAGCTCTGGGTTCTGGTGCCAAAGCATGGTCCGGAGCTGTTGCTGGCCAGAGTGTTTCAGTTTTCTCTGAGCTGAAAAGACGACAGTTGTCCGGCCTCACTCGGTGCCTGTAGGTCGGGGTAGAACAACACCAGTGCGCTTTGTCACTGCCCACTGCACGCTCCAGGAAAGCACAGAATGCCTGCCGCATTGCCCACCGTGCCGATTGGCCTCACTCTGCCTCTCTTTCCTCTGGGCCTGTGCTCCAGGGACTGGGGCAGGGTGTGGGTCTCTGCTCACCAGAGGCCTCAGAGCCACAGGCCCCTGTGGTGTCTGCACACCCTACTGCTTGGTGACCCTGCATTTAAGGCTGGGCAGGAAAATGCAAGCTGAGGGTTCCTGCTGAGAGGCATGGAGAGGGGGGGAGCCCTTCCTAGGAGCAGGGAGTGTTTGGCCTTCCAAGGCCCAAGGGCAGCCTCCTTGGGCAGGTTGATTTCTCGGCTCCTCCAACACTTGCATGCTCAGCCCCAGCGAGCCCAGACCTGCGTAGACGCTGTGGGTGCAGCCGAGTTCAAGCTGACACTGTCCCTCCCTAGGGCCCTGCTTGTGCTGGGGGTCAACACGGTCAGCCATGGGTTTGGGTGGCTGGGGAAGGATGTGGGGTCCAGTCTCTCCCACACTGTGTGTGTCAGGGAGGCCACTCCTGAAAGAAGCAGGCACCAGAGATCCTCACAGAGCCACATGGAGCGGCTGGAAATGACCATTATGGCTCTGGGTGGCCCAGCGCCCAGCCGGACGCCAGAGCTCTGTGCCTGCGAGCGAGGAGATGCCAGGAACCCCTGCGGCCCAACACTCATGCTGGTGCCAGCTCCCCGTGCCCCCGCCTCCCGCTGGGTGGCCTTGCTGTCCCCAGCCCTCTGGGAGGTGACCTGCCCAGCAGCCTTGCTGTGCTGTCAGCTCCCTGTCATGGAGCCTGTCACCGCAGACGTGGGGGCACCCGCTCCCCAGAGCAGGGCCCTGACCCGGCTTGCCTCGGGGCCCCTTCAGCCCGTGCAGCCCCCACAGCCCCGAAACTTAGCGTAGCTACAGGAGCAGAGGCGCGGGGTGAGTTCATGCGCTATTTGCATTTTTAAAAAGTTTTTTCATTTTGAGAATTCATAAAAACCAATATTGTTCAAATGAGAGTTCTAAATGAAATAAAATTGCAATCGAAGATAAATCAATTTACAGGCGGCTTTCACAGAGACGCTTTCTTTGCAGGTGTGCTTGCGCAAAGCTGCTTGACACTGAAACCCCAAGTGTGACCAGGTGTGTGTGTGCGTGTGTGTGCGTGTGTGCATGTGTCATGGGTGTGCGTGCGTGCGTGCGTGTACTCAGGCATGCATGTGCTTATGTGTGTGTGCACACGTGTGGTCATGTATGCATGTATGTGCACATGTGTGGTTGTGTGTGTGTGCATGTGCACGAGTGTGCTCAGTCAGAGACTCACAGACAATCTGAGCCAGCAGAGATGCTGCCAGGAGAGGACGCGGGCACTCAGCGGCCCCAGCCTCCCTGTACTTGCCCAGAGCGGGTGCTGCACGCCGGCGGATTGCTTTTCCCAATACAGAAATGGTGCAAAGAATTCTAACAGAGAAGTGCCGCCCTGTGAAACCAGGAGCCCGTGTGCCTGGGGTTATCGTCAATGCAAGGAGGACAGCAGGATGTGTGACACACAGGAGGAACATGCTGGCAGAGGAAGCGACCCCGGGCACAGTGGCAGGAGTGGCTTCTGTGGGAGGGTGGCTCATCCATGTCCTCCATCCCAGTGGCACAGCCCCTAGAAACACAGCTCTCTTTCTCTGAGATACTGGGGATCGAACCCCGGGCCTTTGCACTGAGCTGCATCTCCAGCTCCTTTACATATTTTATTTTGAGACAACATTTTGCTGTTTCACAAAGTCGCCCAGGCTGGGCGTGAACCTATGATCCTCCTGTCTCAGGCCTCCAGAGTGCAGGGATGACAGGCATATGCCACCAAGCAGTGTGACCCAACCAAAAGCCCAGATGCCATCTTTGTAGAAAGAGACAAGCTGATCTTATAAATCGTGCGGAATTCCACGAATGCCAGGGCTGCCGGCACAGAAAGGGCAGCTTTGTAATGCTCACACTTCTCAACCTGCAGGCGCACTGCAAAACCATGTGGCCAAGGCCGTGTGGCCCGAGGACGGACAGACAGACAGACAGGTGCCCTCAAGCTGAGAGTCCAGGAGGAGACTCTTCCTCTGTGGTCAACAGGCTTTGACGTGCGGCCAGGAGCATTCAGCCTGGGAAACTACAGTCTCCTTGAACACGGTGCAGGGACGACTGGACGGCCACACTGCAGCGGCGAGAGCATTTTCTACCTCACCATGCATGAGAATTAATTCAACAAGCAGGGCGTGGTGGCACACACCCGTAACCCCAGTATTCGGGAGACTAAGGCAGGAGGGCTGCCACAAGTTCAAGGCCAGTCTGGGCTACATAGTGAGTTCAAGAATAGTCTGCGCTCGCAGTGTCTAAAAACAAAAACAAAAGCAAAGCAAAGCAAAACA
This sequence comes from Octodon degus, assembly GCF_000260255.1. Taxonomy (NCBI): domain Eukaryota; kingdom Metazoa; phylum Chordata; class Mammalia; order Rodentia; family Octodontidae; genus Octodon; species Octodon degus. The sequence continues at coordinate 2,681,775 of NW_004524652.1, forward strand.
AAACAGAATTAGCTCAGCACGAATCACAGACCTAGATGTGAGAGCTAACACTAAAAACATTCCCAGGAGAGAGCAGAAGTATAGGTTTTTTGACTTTAGATTAAGCAATCTTTCCTTAGATACATCCCAGGAAGCCCAGGGACAACTCTCACATGCTCTCTCTTTCTCCCTCTGTCTGTGTCTCTGTCTCTCTCTGTGTGTGTCTCTGTCTCTCTGTGTCTCTGTCTGTCTGCCTGTCTGTCTGTCTCTGTCTCTCCCTCTGTGTCTCTGTCTCTGTCTCTCCCTCTGTGTCTCTGTGTCTCTGTCTGTCTGCCTGTCTGTCTGTCT
>NW_004524652.1:2682636-2724658 GCF_000260255.1 Octodon degus
TGTCTCTGTCTCTCTGTCTCTGTCTCTCCCTCTGTGTCTCTGTGTCTCTGTGTCTCTGTCTGTCTGTCTGTCTGTCTCTGTCTCTCCCTCTGTGTGTCTGTCTGTCTGTCTCTGTCTCTCCCTCTGTGTCTCTGTGTCTCTGTCTCTCTGTCTGTCTGTCTGTCTGTCTCTGTCTCTCCCTCTGTGTCTCTGTCTCTGTGTCTCTGTCTCTCCCTCTGTGTCTCTGTGTCTCCGTCTGTCTGTCTGTCTCCCTCCCTCCCTCCCTCCCTCCCTCCCTCCCTCCCTCGGATAGAACCCAGGGTCCAGGCACTGAGCCCCAACCGCAACCCTTTTCATTCTTGAGGCACAGTCCCGCCAAATTGTCCGGCCTGTGCTTGAGCTTGCAGTCCTCTCCTCCTGCCTCAGCCTGCCTGGGCACGTGCAGCACAGCACCTGGCTGGTGATAGTTTCTGAGCTCTCCCGGTCTCTGAATCGACTGGCAGGTTCCTAATGCCCCAGACAAGCTCCAGTCACCTCTGAGCATCCTCAGACCCCAAGGTCCCCTCTGGCCCCTGATCTGCATGCCTGCTACACCCGTCTTCCAAGTCTTTGGGACCATCGGGGCCCCATGCTCAGGGGCTCCCTGCACTGTGCACAGGAGGGCAGAGCCCTGAGAAGCGCACAGCTCCCCTGTAGCCCTGACCCGTGCTCCCCACGGCCAGGACAGTCCTCTCCCTCCCCCCTCTGACCAAGTGCGCCAAGGGCGCGGGCTGGCACCACCACACTGTTAACAGGGAGCAGGTAGCTGCTGTGGAAGTGGAGAGAATCAAGAAAGAGGGAGGCTGAGGCAGAGCAGGAGCTTGACAAACAATAAACACGTCTGGCAGCTGTGCAAGCAGCCATGGTTAGCAAGTGGATAGAAATGCATTTCTTTGCCATTTAGAGAAGTGGTGTGGTCCAGCGGCTGCCCTGAAATTCCATGGGGCGCACACCCATTCTCTGCCTGCATCTGCCTTGCAACCCAAGGTGGCTGCCCTAGCCCACGCCAAACCTCCGCATCCCACCTCAAGCACGCTTCCTGCTAGCTGCAGCCAGCGGCCTCTTGCATTTGTTGTGTGCCTTTGTCCCATCAAGTCTTTCTTTCCTTCTAGAGGAGTGAGTTCTGATTCCTCCAAGAGGTGTGGATGACATTAAATAAAATACTTTGAAATCTAAACTGACAGAGAACAGCTCAGGAAGAAGAGGTTCGGAGAGACAGCGATTCCTCCTGTCACCTTCCCTAAAATCCTGGGCATCCCTAGCAACCAGCAGAAGAACAGCTGGTGCTTCAGGGCTGAAGGTGCCTGCCCGCCAGATCCCCGTGTGGCACATGCGCTGCGTGCAGCTCCGTGGGCAGGTTCTGCACCAGCATGGGCGGCTGAGGGAAGGCGCAGGAGCTGATTTTGGAGCGACTGGCCAGCCACGAACACCCCTGCTCCATGCTCGGACCCACCTGTTTCTTCCTCTTGGCCAACTAGACCCCAATTCACTGGGGGCAGCTCTCCTTTCAGATCGAGGCCCCTCTGCATCTCATTGCCCCTGGACTACGTGTAGATTTTTATAAAATCTCAGGTCTGCAGCAGCCTCCCATGGACTTCGAGGAGAACATGGCAGAGCTCGTTCTGAATTCAAAGCAGGACTGCGACGGCCAGACACGTGTGCTGTGAACCCCGGCCCCCAGCTCTGCAAGTGAGGGTGCCCCCAGGCACGTCCCCACCCCACGCGTGCACCGCTGGGTCACTGGACCTGGCACAGACTGGAGCCCCATGGTGTGGCCACAGCACCTGTGCCCACAGATCTCGGCTGCTCCACTGCTTTCTGCACGGATTCGCGCCGTGGCTCCGTGGAAGTGCTGGCACCGCCTCCCCAGGCGTGTTTGTATAGTTGCGGCCCCCGCAGGGTCCAGGCCTGGAGCTCGTGTGGGGACAAGGACTCCTGGAGCCCTGCCTGGTGGCCAGCTCTGCATTGCTGAGATGGCTGTGAGGTGCTGGTGGCAGGGACGGGAGGAAGCCCCGGGGGTCACGCGGCACACAGGTGCCACTGTTGCCACAAGCCTGGGTGGGAGCCAGGGGCCTCTTTCTGCCTCCTTCACACACAGACAGGAGGGCAGCACTCTGGGCTGGGAGCCACAGGACAGCCGCATCCAGGGCTTCAACCTCGGACCTGGGCCTCTGCATCAAGCCCTGAAGGCAGAGTCAGGCCCGGTCAGCAACCCTGGTGGCGACTCCGCTACCTGCCCCTTCCAGACAACCCTGGAGGAGAAACCTCTGAAATCGGATCCCTCGGCACGTGGCGCTGAGTGCCTGGAGCTGGGAGCCTGGTGAGTCCCTCGGGCGTGGACCCTGAGCCGGGCAGGCAGCTGGCCCCTGGCCATGGCCGAGAGGGGCTTGGCCCTTCTGCAGTTGCCTCCCACACATGGAGATCTGGGCTCAGGGTGAGGGAGACACAGAAGAACCGAGTGCCCGCGCTAAGTCCTCCTAAGGACCTGGCTCTAATCCTGTAAGCCAAGTCAGCATCTCTGCAAACCAGGAATGACCCCAAGGGCCTGGAAGGCCGCGGAGTGGAGCTGCTTGCCTGCTTCCTGACCTCGAGGGCAGCGACTCAGGCCCGGGTCATAAGTCGGACAAATTTCATCTTGTGGGCAGAAAAAAGGAGAAAAGCCTAACTGTGCAGAGAGGGAAAGTGAGAAAGCGGAGCTACTCAGCTGACTTCACCGCCTGCGGGGAGCTGAGCTCAGGGCCGGGTGCTCACTGAGGGGGCTGCAGAGCCGGCCTGGGAAGGTTCCGCGCCTGCAGTACGACTTCTGCTGAGATCTCTCCACCCTAGGCCCACAGTGGGCAGTGCCTGGGCCCAGCCTGGCAGACACAGGGCGGGTGTGAGCCGGGACCTGAAAGCTCCGTGGCAAGCGAGAGCCCAGTGGGGAGCAGGAGGCGCCAGGTGCCACAATCTTAGATCAGCCTCAGGATGGCAGAAGGATTGGGCAGAAAGGGCTAAGAGTTCCCTCAGGGCTACTGTCACGCATGCACACCCTGTGCACACATGCGCACATGTGCACACACACACACATGCACTCATGCGGGCACACATGCACACACACACATGCACCCACGCACACAGCCCTTCTCCTGCCCCCCTCACCCGCTGTTGGTGAGGAGCAGATCACGTGACGGAGAACCACGAGTGACACATGACAATGGGTGCATTTTCTTTAAAGCTTTCTTTTGGGGCAGCTTCAGCTCACGGGTCATTTTAATCTTCAAGGGTGATATTTATTAAAATGGGCTAACTGGTTGGCAAACCAGGATGCCAGCAAATCACCAAAGGATGTGCCAAGGTGGGGGAGGTGCTGCTGAAGATGCCCCAGAGCCCCAGCCCCAGGAGGACACTTCCGACAGGACCCCTGGCCTCCCTCTAGAGGCTTCTGTGTTAGCACTGCATTCGCCAAGGACCACCCCCCTCGGACATCAGAGGCCTGACCTGCTGCAGCAGCTGGAGGCCTCTCCCACCTGTGGGGGCCTTCCGGGCTGCTCACCACGGGCCGTGGCGGTGTAGGGGCTAATGTTCCACTAAGCAGCAGGCATCCTGTGTGGAGTTTTGGGTGCTGGGCTGGGGTCTGCTGCACAGGCCAGGTCAAGCACCCCTTCCTGTGAGCTGAATGATGCCTTTGACCTCCCTCCCTGGGGACGCCCCACGCAGGGCCCCCTTCTTTGTCTGGTCCTTTAATGAATGCTGCTGCTGCTGCTGCTGCTGTGAGAGCTCAAACAAGAGGGTGCAAACCCGAGGTGGGAGGTCAGATGCCTAAGGCGGAGCTCTGGCCGGGAGAGGTTCAGCGCGGGGTAGGAGGCTGCGGCCAGGGCTTCGCAGATTTCTCCTTGGCTGGAATTTCAGGGACATCGTGCTGGCCTTCCTGGGGTGCTACCATCCCGCGGTCCCTCTAGCATGGAGGGGTGCTGGGGAATCAGGCCTAAGAAGCCCACCTTCATGTGAGGGCACCCAGCTAGGAGCTCCAGAAGGAAAGAATTAGGCAGGCAGGAAATCGCCCAAACCCAGGATGAAAAGCTCTGACAGAGAGCGCTTTTGAAACCTGAGCAGGCCGCTCTGAACTCTCCAAGACAAGAGAAGGCCGGCATGAGGAGGCTGATATAATTGCAAAGGGCTGAGAGGAACAAGGCAGTGCGGTGCGGGCTGGTGGGCAGGGCAGACAGCCAGGGCCTGGCCCCCTCTGCTTGCAACTGTGTGGACTCAGAGCTGAGCTGGCCCTGGAGAGGCTCAGGCCAGTGGACACTGTCGCCTGAGACTGGATTTGGCGGCCTTCTCACCCTGGATAAGAGGTGGCAGCTCGGGCCGGTGCCTCAGTGGCATTCCACCCACGAGCCGAAGGACGGGGGCGGGAATGCCCCCTCACGCCCCCCCCCCCGGGCGCTAGCCACACTTCTTCCCTGCTGCCCTCTGGGCTCAGCAGCTCTTAGCCGAGCAGTCAGGCTGGGCCGAGGCTGAGGGGCAGCAGAACTACGTTCCTGCCACCGCGGGAAAGTAGGGGCGAGCTGCCGAAGCCCAGCACAGACAGGCAAAACGTTGCAGAAATGCTGTACTTGTGACAGAATATGCTTATGAGATCAAAGGCCGAGAAAAAATTTTAAAAAAGGGAAGAAGCCCCCCCTTCTGAAGTCCGTGCCCCGTAAATCTAATTTCTCTACGGCTTGTTTCCCTTGTTCCTTCGGAGCGTTCTCTTCAAGGCTGACTGGTTTCTGATTTCCATGGCTTTGGTCTTAAGTTTGTCATGCCAACTTGGACGGGGGCCAGGCTGTAGATCAAATAGAAACACTCCACCCCGAAGCGGTGGAGTCTCGGACCAGCGCTGCCCTCGTCAGGGGAGTGGACCCACCCCTTGCTCCCAGCCCTGTCTCCTCCTGATCCAGGGCCAGGGCATGGGGCCGTGGGTGAGGGATGGCGTCGCTCCTCGCAGGTGTCCCGTGGCGAAGGGCAGGAAATGCCGCAGTGGCACGGGGACAGACAGATGGCTGGCTAAGACGGCTCCCTGCACCAGTTGGCTTGTTTGTCCGTTAGTCACAATGGGCAGTCCAGAGGAAAAACGATACGTATTTGCTATTTAACTGGTAGAGCAAAATAAAAGCAATGCCTTATCAACCTTTTAGAAGAATGGTCCCTCCAGAAATAGAAGGTCAGTTTTAAATATAGAGTCACAGCTGGGAAGTCTCCGTCATGTAATTACGAGACGGGAGCCCTTGTGAAGGAAGTGGGTCCTCGGAGTCAGCAGTCCCCAGCGCCGGGAGCCACGGAGCCACCGAAGAAAGTGCACGCACAGAGTTCTGGGATGACCGTGTCTATAAATAGGCAGGCGGCTACTTGCAGCAAACGTATTTAGATGCGGTACTAAAGGCAAACACATATTTCTGTAAATCCAGACTCCTCCCTCTAATGAACAAACTCTGAAACAATTCTATTTTATCCCGCGCTGTGACATGACTGTAATTAAACAAAAATCACTTAAACATTTACTGCTCAAGAAGATAAGACGAGCATTTGCGCCAAGAAACTGGTCCTATTTATTTAAAATGAAAAGTTATAATGGAAAATCACCCAGATCAGGGAAATCACAGCACCACAGATAACGCTTTCCCCCACCACTGGTCTTATTTCATGAATCCGGATAGAGCGCTGCGAATAATTAGCGATTGCATCTTATCTAAGCTCTGTGTTCGCAATGCGCTCTTTCAGAGGGATGGTGTGTGCGGGGAGGGCCAGACGTGGGAGGCGGGGGCCCTCGGGAAGGAAGTGGGTCGTCGGTGTCAGCACGGTCCCCGACGCCATGCTGGGCTGCACGCCGGGCTCATCTGCTGCACCCAGGAAAGTCATGCTGGGCCGCAGGCAGCAGCCAGCACCCTGAGGTGGGGACCCCAGGCTCTGGCTCCCCGCTTCCCTGCCCTCACGGACTGGGCTGGGGGTTCTCGGGCAAGCAGCCCTCTCTCTCTGGGTCTCACTAGTCCCGCTGCAGAGTGGAGACAAAGCCCGCCGGGGCTGCGGGTGGGGCACCATGCTGATCCGGCTTCTCTGGCTTCTCTTGGACGTGGCGGCCGTGATTACTCCTGCCCGCTCCTGTGTCGCTCTGTGAAGTGAGGGTCACCACAGCCTCTTCCTCCTCGGGACTGTAGCAGTGGTGCCAGCGGTGTCTCTTAGGTGCAGGCGACCAGGAGCAGCTGTGGCCTCCGGTGGCACAAGGACACGAAGTCCCTGCCTGCTTGGTGTGACAGCTGTCATTCCTAAAAAGCCCATCTTGCTTTTTTTGTCCTTTAATCTTAGTTTATGTCATCTCTTTCAGCCCCTGCCTGCAGCACTGCTTCTGTGGTGTGGCGCAGGCACTCCGCCTCCTGCCCTCGCCCCGGCTCCTCCCTATGCCTAGTGTTTACGTTGCTCTTTATTTACATTTGGATTTCCAAACAAGAGAAACCACGTGATAGGTAAGCCATCTCTCTTTTTGAAGTTCAAATGCCAATACAGAAGACACTTAAAAAGGCGTTCTTCACTTATTGTCCAAATTCAAATCTATGAACTTGCTTACTCATGAAAGAGCACAATAAGAAAGACTAAGGATGTCTGCGGATAGACGTACAGCTACGATTTCTTGGCAAAGGCTGAAAGTTCAGATATTGCCCTAAAAGTATCAAACAACCCTGACCATCTCAGGATGGCCGTGGGCGGTTAATTCCTCTCCGTGCAGCATGTGGGGCTCCCACGTACCCCGAGAACATGGAAGAGAGGAGATGCAGGGCTGGGTTTCATGCCAGTCTTACGCGCAAGGCTGAGTTAAAAAACAGCTCATGTAGTCCCACAACTTGTGCAATCTCTGACACATCAAAATGACTTCTGACTTGCAAAAGACTCCAGATGGAAACCAACAAATATTTAACGCTAAAGGGCAAGAGCAGGTGAGACTCAGCCAAAGTGGCATCCAGCGGTAAATTTACAGCCTCAGATGTATGGATTAGAAGCTAAAAGAACAGTAATTAATTTCAGGAAACTAGGGGACTGGCCCTGAGGAAGTAGAGGACGGCAAATTAAGAACATTAAGGGGCGGGTGACATAACTCAGCGGTCTAAAGCGCCTGCTTAGGCAAGCTTAGGCAAGCGCGGCAACCGAGGTTTGATCCCTGGCACCACATGCTGCGCCAGCCCACCCCCAGGGAGAGCTGAGCCAGCCACAACAAACAAACAAACAAACAACCCAACAACAACAACAACAACAAAAACGTTTAGAAAACTTGCTAAAGAAATTAAGTGTGCTTTTTGGTATCTTCTGAAGGGTCAGCCACAGCTTCTGTGCTTTGGAGGCCTGGGGCGGCTTCTAATCCAGCGCACACCTCGGGTGGTGGGAGCTCATGACACCAGCCTAGGCCAGCAGGGTCAGTCTCGGGGACATGCAGCAGGGGAGGGCCCAGAGAGGTGCGCCGAGGCGGGCGGGGCCCGGGTGCGGCTCCTCCAGCATCCCCACAGCAGTGTCCACCTTCCAGCTGGCGGAGCCGAGTCTGGGTGCTGGAGCTGGGTGGGTTTCACAGCACCTGCCGGCGTCCAATGCATGGTGAGGCAGTCTCCAGGATGATCCTGAAGACCAAGGTGAACCCGGGTCACAGAGCCGACCTCGTCCTTCCAGGGCAGCCCTTGGGCTTCCTGACACAGGTGCTCGGGGACTGCGGTGAGCTCAGGGCTCCCGGCACCTGGTGGCCCTCGGCGTCTTTTCAGTATCCATGCCTAGATCTAGATCTCAGTCACGGTGAGTCTGATTCTCTAGTGGGCCTCACTCTCTCTGTGTCTCTCCATCTCTCTCTCTCTCTCTCTCTCTCTCTCTCTCTCTCTCTCTCTCTCACACACACACACACACACGCACACACACGCAGAGTTGCACCTTCCAGTGCATACACACTACACACAAGCATACACACAACATAGTCATGTACATATTCACACTCTCACATACACAAGCACATAACACATGCATGTAACACGCCGCACACACGTGCACATGCACACACACCCCACTCTTGCACACAAATACGCAGCAAACCACCTGTGCCTGACTTTTCAGAACGCGACTCTGCAGCTCTTGTGTGATTTCTCCTGGACCCTGAGCCTCGAGTTTCCTTCAGCTAGGCTTACGCTGTGTAGAGCAGTGAGAACCCTCATGGAGTATGTGACCACCAAGCAGGCGTCTTGGGCCCCCAGCCGTGTGGCAGGTTGTGCCAACACCCCCCACCACAGCCGCTCCCTAAAGAATGAAGGTGCTGTTGGGAATGGCTGCAACATCCCTTGGCGGGATAGCTGCGGCTTTGGGACTGCCACTTACGTCCTCTGTGCCACCTAGGGAAGGAGGGCCCTGGGGCAGGCAGCCTCCCCAGCACAGTGTCAGGGTGACAGGTGCACCTGGGAGGGGCCCACTGCTGAGAGGGTGACAGCCTGTTATCTTTAATCCTTCAGGAAAATCAGTGGCAGTGCCTGAGGGCTCTGGCTTAGAACCTTGACATGTGAGAATTATATGGTCTAGCACTTCGGAGAGACCACTGCGGCTGGCAGCTGAGAGGGAAAGAGAGGGGGCGTGTGCGTGTGCTGCAGAGTGGCTGACGGCTTCGTAACGTGACAAAACTGACCAGGCGCTTCTGATTCACCTTTCCAGAAGGGCACCAGGGCCGCGGGGAGAGGCAACTTCTCCAGTGGCAGGGAAAGAACAGCGGAGGCCAAGCAGACTGCACGCAAAGCACCTTGTCCCACCGCATGCGCAGCAGGACGCACCACTGGGCCTGTGGGTCTTGAGACACCTAGGGGGATCCCCGCGGCCCCCGAGGAGCCCTTCCCTTGCACGTATACCCTGGAAGCACGGATCAGTCGGCATCTAGCACTGGTGCAATGCCAACGCCTGCCCCCGCATCTTAGGAGAGGTTCGCCTTGGCTCGGCGTTAGGGCTTTAGACCATGCTGGCTGCTCCAAGGCAGGGACAATGTGGTGGCAGGAGCTGAGCTGTCCAGTTCATGGCGCCCAGGAGCTGAGCAGGGAGCGGTGCTGCAGAGCCGGAGGCCAAGGACCCGCACAGACCTACAGGGACAGCTACCAGCCACTCCCTCGGGCCTCCCCAGACCCTCCCAGCTGCATGCAGCACTGGTCCCCAGGGCTCCAGAGCCAACCCACACAGCTGAGCTCGGCCACCACCGCAGCACATCACTGGGTGTGACCAGGAAGCAGAGACTGTCCTGCCTGTCCATACCCAGGACAAGTTCACGCAGCACCGTCCATGACAGGCAAGAGCTGGGCTGCATGAGCCGGACCCTGCCGTTCCAGGGACGAAGAGGAAGGGCATCACAGCTGGGAAAGGTCACCCGGAAGGGAATGCTCCATGTCTCTGTCTCCTGTGCATACATGGGGGCTACTAACATCCGGGACACGTGCACCCACGAAGTGCACACCAGGACCTACTAGCGAGTGCTGTGGGGGAGGCAGGGCAGGAGGAGCAGCAGCAGGCAGTGAGGACTGGGTGGGGGAGCGGGCAGAGGCGGTAATGTGGCGGTGGGTGGGACAGCGCAGGTGCTAAGGGCTGGGCGCAGGGAGGGTCCAGCTTTATCAGCAGCGTGGGCTCTGAATGGATGCGGAGTTGCCGCGGGCATGACGTCTAGCAGGTGCCGGCTGCTTTGCTCACTGGAAGTCTCTATTTTTACATGGCCACCTTTTAAAGGGGCTTTTCTGTGTGTTAACCAGGAAGGTTAAGCCACACACCACTGCACCCCACTTTCCGCTGCAGGCAGCTGTGTGGGGCCGAGAGAGAGGGGAGGACAGGAGGAAGCCTGGGGCGGAGGAGGGGAGGCAGCCACGCTGGGCAGGCGGGCAGCCACAGGGATCTGAACTGCCGCAGTGAGGGAGTGTCAGAGCTGCGCTCACAGAAAGCCCACAGCGGAAAGGACCTCCAGCCCTCAGGCACTCGCTCCCCGAGTCCGGGCGCTGGAGTCGGGGCTCACAGTGGAGCACCATCTATCCTGTGCACACGAGCGTGTGCATGGTGCTCACACTTGCATGGTGACATTGAGCGGGTGCCTTCTTTCCAGTGGGGCACATGCAGGGCTTCCCGAGGGGCCAGACCCAGCCTGGGACACGGGGGTCCCTGTTTCCCGGCTTCCTGGCCCCCCTGACTTCCATGGCTGCAGAGCACCAGGGCCGGCTACTGCACATGGAACTGCTCATGGCATGTGGTGGCTAAGGAAAAGCAGGTGCCCACGCACCCAGGACCAGGCGCCGTGTCATCACGCATGCACCGCACGAGTTTCCTGCCAGTGTGCGAGCCAGACCCGCCATCGGTCCCAAGGCCACTCTGCACCCCGCACTCGCCCTCCACCTTGGTGAATGCATTTCCCAGCAGCCTCACTGCCCAGATGTCGTGGGGCAGCTCGATGTCTCCAGTGCCCACGCGGGGCTCAGCCTGGGCCTTCCCACCCCTCCACCTTGGCTCCAGGACAGGAAACACCAGGGCTCTGCAAACCGCCTCACCGTGATGCCCATCTGCAGGGAGATAATTCATCCTACCTCCCCGTTCTGCAGAAAAAGCGTAAGATGAACCTCAGGACCCTGCTCCTCTATGAGAGGTGATCATAAAATATGACCATGTTTATGCTCAGAAAATTCACTGCCATGAAAGCCCTGTTGCCATCAGTCTCCTCAGCACATGCCCTCCCCTCTGGGCACGCCCGCTCTCTCAGCCTGCCACTTTCAGGGCGGCTCTGGCGTCTTTCTTCATGAGTGTGTTTCCATGGTTGCCTTGTGTGGCGAGTTGACTCAAAAGGTTCACGTCAAGTTTGGTCACATGAGACGTCATTCCACTGTATTCACAGACTTGGCACTGTGCGACTTCCGGCTCCTCCTCAAGGATGACCCGACCAAGAGAGGGAAACTCTGAGTGGATCCAGGACAGAGAGGCGACCAGGACGGTGCAACTGAAGACACACTAAAGAGGACTCCAGCGCAGCCGCAGAAGGTGGCAAGGCCGAGGGAGCAGCGGGTCTGAGTGAAGGGGAAGATTCTGAGGCAGATTCATAAACCAGCAACCTGGCTGGGTTGTTTTTTTTTTTTAATTTACTTATTTATTTATTTGGTACAGGGTCTCGCTACACAGCTCGGACTCATAGTGATCCTCCTGTCTCAGCCTCCCCAGCGCTGGGATTACAGGTGTGCGCCACCATACCCAGTTTCCATGCCAATTTAGCATGGGGCCAGCACAGTATGTGGTACTGGGGATCGAACCCGGGTCCTTGTGCTTGTCAGGCAGGCGCTTAGAAGGCCAAACTATCTCCCCAGCCAACCTAGCTTTTGTTGTAACCAAGTTTCTCATTTAAACAGTCACCGCCGTTCTGATTGCATCACTTTTGGATCTGAGGCCACCTTGGGAAGCGCCATGGTTTTCACCTTCTTTGCTAAGAACGGGTGTCCTCCCAAGCCAGCAAAAGGGAGCCCTCCGGCTTCCTACACAGACCCCACCTCATGCGAAGCACCCCCGGCAGTGCGAAGCCCTCGCCAGTGTCCCTTCCGCTGCATGTCTCTCTTTCCTGCTCCCAGCAGTTTGCTGAGAAGGGAGGAGTACAACTGAATTCTTTTTTATGTACTTCATACAGGGTCTCACCTCATAGCTCCGACTCCTAGCGATCCTCCTGTCTCAGCCTCCCCAGCTGGGATTCCAGGCGTGCGGCACCACACCCCGTCTCTGTGGCTGGCTCAGTGTGCATTGCAGAGATAGCTCAGCAGACTAAGCTCCTGCTTAGGCAAGTGCAAGGACTGGGGTTTGATTCCTGGCACATGTTGTGCCGGCCCTGCCCCCACCCTGGGTGTGAAAAATGAATTCTTTTAAACAGAAAGAGAGCACAAGCCAGCCACACCAGTGCTCAGCTGCACTGGGATATCGGAGAAGTGGAGGGGGATGAGGGGCGACACCCAGAAGGGTGCTTTCCAATCCCTGAGTTCTGCAACCTGGCCTGGGCCCATGGGGGAGGCTCCTTCCCCTGAGGAATCCAGGGCCAAGGCAGGAACCTGTGTCTGAGAAGGCAGCAAGGGACATTCCCATGGACATAGGCAGGGACAAGAGTGTGCGACAGGAGGAGCCGGGACAAGTGCAGCGCCTGGCTGTTGCATCAGCCTCCCTGGTGCAGAGGGATCCAGGGGGAAGAACCCCATCCCTGCACCACTGTCTATTTGGTCCACATTGTGGCAGTGCTGTAGAACCAGGCCTCGCTAGGGCTCTGTGGACTGGTGGTATGGCCCGGGGCTGTGTCCCAGTCATGTGTGACCCACCTCCCTGGACTGTCCTTGTCATCCAGGGCTGGCCCTTTCAGCGCACTGAGTGCTTCTCCCTCCAGCTCACCTGGCCACGTGGTCTTCCTCAACAGTAAGTCCTGTGGTACCAGGGGCCTGATGGGAAAGTGGTTTCGAAACTCTTCGCCGAGATTAGTTTTAGGCTACGAAGAAGGGCTGAGGCAAGAGGACCTTTGTAAATTTGAGGGCTGCTTGGGCTACAAAGTGAGCTCGAGGCCAGTGTGAAGTGGATGTGAAACCCTTCCTCCACAAGACAAAACAATTCACACACCAAATAAGATCAGTTCAGAAGCGGAGCCCGCTAACCACCTTCTCTCACTCATTTCCGCCACAACCGGCCTTTCCGGTCCATGTGTGTCCCTTTCTGCTTGCTCTGTGGCCCAAGAGAAGCCCTGCACAAGTCTATAACCAAGCAGCTGAAGGGCCGCTTCCACGCGACACCGACCTCCCTGCTTGTGACGTGACCTGTCACACAGGCAAGGAGTCCGGGCGGGGAGAGAGCAGAGAGGAAAGACGCAGGCGCTGGGAACAAGCTTCACTTGGCTGGGTTTCTAACTTTCGTCCCCTCTACCACATGGTTTCGAGGTTCTGGCATTAAACAGGTTCTGTGGTTGAACAAGGAAACACAAACCCTAGGCTGTGCTTTGCTGAAAACAACGACGTCCCAAGTGCTGTGGGACAGTGCTGCTGAGTGTGGGGTGTCAGGGAGCTCGCATGGCTGTGGGGTGCGCCAGGCATCGCGGGGCCTCTATTCCCACCCAGCCTCTGTGCTGAGGGGCTCAGAGGGCAAAGGAGCCCTCTCTCCAGCCGCCCCCTCCTGCAAGCGACAGGCGAGGGCGTGGAAGGGAGCTCAGCAGCACGGCTCCCGCATTCCATCCTTTCTCCGGGCCGCGTGGACCAGAAGCCCGGAGTGCTCCCCCCAGGAACTGGGAGATCTTCAGACTTCACTGCAGGGAAACAGGACAGAGAAGAGCATGCAGTGGCCACGCCCAGGAGGCGGGGCTGCGGGACCTGGCCACCGCTGCTTCCAACAGGCCTGGGCTGTGCAGAGCGAGCACTGGCCACAGAGGTGACAAGTCCACTGCTCCCAGGGGAGTCGGCTGGGGGGCTGGAGGCTGCAGGTGTGGCTGACAGACAGCGGAGGGGCCGAATGGGGGAACTCACACCGAGAGCCTCACTTGCCTTGCTACTTCCGGACTCCAGGACGGCCTCACACGCAGACAGAACATGACACTTTTCTGCCTCGTTGGTCCAAATCATTTTCATCTTTGAGTGAAAAGTGCCACGTGTCCAGGCGCCCACTCACACGCTCGTCCACTTGTGGACACTGGCTATGGGTGTGTCCTGTACGCAGGCGGGGTGGCCTTTCTGTCCTCTTCCCTGGACATGCAAACCCAGGCGCCAGGGCCAGCTGAAGGACAAGAGCCTTCTGGCCCTCAGGGCTGGCCCTGGGGCACTTAAGTGCTGCCTGCTTCTGTGGAACACACTGAGGTCGCAGGTAGGGGCCTAACAGGGCAGTGCTGGGGAGCACCCCAAACCAGAAACAACCACAGGGCCCCTGGGAGGAGCTGGCCGAGGGTCAGCAAAGCCAGACAGGAGATGCACCAGAAATGCCGTGGTGAACCCCAGAGCCCATCTTACATAGCGCTCGGGGAGAACACACGGAGGGGCACACACGCATATTCCGGCACGATGGCTGTAAAGGGCTGCAAGGTGGGCTCACGGGGCAGTTCTGTTTTCACACAAGCTGTCAGAGTGATGAGGCTGAGTGAACCCTGGCAGCCCAGCACACCCTCATCCAGGTCCCCTCAGCATGTTCCCATCCTTGGCTGATGCAGACCCAGGTGCCGGTGCAGCTTCAGCGTCCTCACGGGTGGTCGGGGGTGAAACATCTGGGCATGGGAGTCTAGCTCTTCACGTTCTCCTGCGCAACACCAGCAGCGTAGCTGGCGACAGCCACAACCACGCGTGGACACAGAACACAGCCGTGCTGGGCAGAAGGGCTGTGTTTTCTGGGCGGCTGAGGGGTTTGGGCCTCCCACCGAGCAGCAGCAAGGAGAGAGCCTTACTGGGCTCTGCCCTGGCTCGGCGACACTGCCTTGAGGGGTCCAGTGTGTGTGTGTGTGTGTGTGTGTGTGTGTGTGTGTGTGTGTTCCTGCTCAGGGATTATAATTTATACAGACTGATGGGGTATTCCACGGTTAGTAACTACCCCTGCTGATGCTGTGCTAGAACAGCAAGAAAACCTCAGACGCCCAGCGGGGCTGAAGACAAGAGGTAGCTGTCAGAGAGCTGTTCTCCAGGACGATTTCTCAGGTTTAGGAACGCCCATCCTGTGGAACCAAATGGCAGGCAACAAGGAGAAACTGTGCGCACCACCCGGCTTTAACCTTGTAAACAAGTACATACACCTGCACACACCCACACACATGTGCGCACCACACACGTCACGTGTACCCGACGTGTCTCTCTGTCTAGCTTCATCACCTTTTCCCTCTCACTCCTGTCTCTCTGTATCTGAAGAGAGACTGAGCCGGCAAACACCGGACTCAGCAGACCCGGCAGGACTGGCGTTGAAATTGTTGAGAGGTGGGTGGACTTGGCTGTGTGGAGACACCTCTGGTTTCCAGTTTACTTTGTTAGAAAAAATCGACTGCTTTTGCAGCCCTGGGGATTGAGCACAGGCGCTGCCTGTTCAGAGCGAGCGCTCTACCGCTGCGCTAGGCCTCAGCCCTCGGCTTCTTTCTCTAGCTGTCCCCACACCTGAGCGGAGGGGACTACACACAGCCTGGTTAGTAACCATCACCAAAGCCTGCTAAGCAGCCCCCTCTTCCCCTAAAGAGGCGAGGTGGGGCTGGCCCATCGCCACGTGGTGCCACTGCCACCCGGCCCACAGGGCTTCTGTACGTGGTCATGGGCTTGGGTCCGAGTTTCTGTGTGGCTGGGCATCCCAGCCAGGTAAGTGCTTCCTGTGCCGCCCTCCGGCACCGAGCCTTGCAGGGGGTTGCATTTTCTCCATCTCTACTGGCCGCACGCTGGTTCGCAACCCACCCTCTGTTACCATGCTTATTGGCAGCCCTGAGGATTCTCTGTGGAGCCCAGGGAGGTGACGGAGGCATCTATCAGCAGCAATCTTATTCTAGGATTATTGCAGCCAAGACTTGCCTCTTGCTGTATTGATTTTGATATTAACAAGAAAAGACAGCCAGCCCCCTGTGAGAGCGCCGTGGGGATGAGACACACATCCCGCTTTCTTCCCGGCCCACAACTGTGACTGGTCTGCGGCTGAATCCCGGCCTCCCCATGCCTGACAACCTCCCCGCTGGAACAGGTCCCTCCGCCTGGGACTGAGGCTGGGGGCCAACCCTGGGCTCTCTGTCTGCCTTGTCTCCAGTTGGTCCAGGCTCAGGAAACCCCATTTCATTCAATGGGTCATCTTCTCAGCCCTCCTTCTATGTCCGAGCATGGAGCCAGGACCTCAACGCGTTCTCATCCTGGAGCGGACAGCCCGGTCTGCACCTTTGCTGATGTTTTCTTAGTGTTTCACCCCGAAGCTGGATGCCAGCTGCTTTGCATGTGCCTGTCCAGGGCTGTCTGGCTCCACTAGGACAGGAGAGGCGCAGAGGCAGGACCGGGCACGTGTCCCAGGCAGCAGTCGCCAGCAGAGCAGAGCAGAACAGAGGACATCCCTGAAAACCTGTGCATGACAGGGGCAGGGTGGTCCCTGCTGCCTTTCCCATGATAATGTTGCGTACTCCACCTTCTGGAGTAGATTCCTCCTCTTATCACTCCCAGGGACATGTCTCCTTCCATATGCATGGAGCGCTGTGGTGAGACATTTATGGGAAAGTCAAGAAACCTTAAAGAAAATGGTGTTTGGCCAAGATCACTTGAAGGTTACACATACCTGGTCCCCAAGCATTTAAATAAAAATCACCCACTAGAAGCTGTGCGGGCCTTCTGGCTGACATCTCCTGGTCCCTGCCCAGAGTCCCTGAGGTGCGATTTTACAAGTGACAGGTGAGGAAAGATGGCACCTCGGGCTCCGGCCACCTGCAGGAACCGTATGCTGCTCGGAGCTGGCAGCAGCATCCTATCAGGGAATTTCCTCTTCCTACTGCTTGGAGGACTCGGAGAGAAGGTTGGCCCAGTTACTTCCCGCTGGACTACAAGCCCGTGCGGAATTCCTGGCTCCCAACCCTGACTCTGCTACAGGCTGTAGTTTGTGCAGCACTCAGCCGCCACAGCGGTCAGCCCTCCAGGGTGGCAGCAGAGACGGGGGCTTGAATCCCTGGGAAGTTCAGTCCTCGTACGTCTGCAGGGCCTGTCTCTGCCTGGACACTTATTGGTGGCCCCTCTCATGCCTGACAGGCAGGCTTCCCCAGAAAAGCCACCTACAGGGGACAGAGAGAGGCTGCAGCCATCACCGCACCTGTCTCGGCCGGTCCCAAGGTCACGGAGCTTCCCAGAATGTGGTATCCCCAGGTGAGACCCAATGAAAGAGGCTGGGGCACCGGCTCCTCCTGCCAGCATCAGTGCCAAGCTTCTGGAAGTGTATGGGTGGAGCTGTCACCAGGGCCAGCACACTGTGTCACTTGAGGTGAGCCACAGCCTGGCTTCCTGCCCACAAGCAGAATGTTGGGTCTCCTCCTCTGCACCAGCTGCATAGGCCAGTCCGTGGTCTCAGTGCCGGTGGGCTCAGTGCCTGTGGTCTCAGTGCCCCTGTGTATTTGAGCACCCCCTTGTGATCCCCATGGTTAAACACGCACAAAGGCGGAGAACGGGGGGCTCCTCGTCACCACTTTGTACCAATGGTAACACTGTGCAGAGTGGGAGATGACACCAGGATGTGCATGGTGACGCGACTCTCTCTCTCTCTCTCTCTCTCTCTCTCTCTCTCTCTCTCTCTCTCTCCCTCTCCACAGCCATGCAGATTTCTTGCTTCCGCTTGAGCTCAGGGTACGTTAGAGTCCCAAGTTCTTGCACCACTCTCAGGTGCCATCCTGGGCACCCTGCACCACCTTCGTCAGACCAAGCCTGCCTTACCTCTAGGTGGTCCCAGCGCCCCACCCAGCTCTGCTCTGGTCTCAGTGCCCTGCAATCCAGATCACTCTCCACATCTAAAACTGCCTTTTCAAAATGTCACAAAAGGAATCCTACGATATAGGACATGCTGAGCTTGGTGGATCCTTGGAGTCTCCCAAGTGGCCATGTGCACAGCAGCATGTTCTTTTCGTGGCTGTGTAGTACTCCACAGTGTGGGCACATCACCCATATTAGCCGCTTCCTCCATCGAAGGGCTCCATTCTCCCAGTTTTTAATCATAAGTAAAGAGTAAGGGCAAAAGGCACAGATTTTTTTTTCAAAGTTGGGGCCCTGACAGCGAGCTCTGCCACCAAGCACAGCCACACGGGCATTCCTCGCTTGCTGCCACGGCTTCTGGGCCAGGCTTCATGCGGCCTCACGGGCCACAGGGCCCTGACGCAGCCAGCGCTGGAGGGAGAGCTTCAGCATGAGCTGGGTGTGTGGACCGGGGCCTCTGCTTGCCTGAGTTTTGAGATCTCTTACTTTAAGCTTTGGCATCTTTATCTTCCGGGTGTGTTGCTGTCGACCAGACTCCAAGCGACACTTACAGATCAGTGAAGGAAGACGAAGGAGACAACGACTCTCTCCCATTGGGCACAACAGCAGCTCACCAAGCCCTGCCTTCCCCGCCGCAGCAGCGGCGCGAACAGCACAGTGCCAGAGCGACGCGGCCGCTGAGTGCTCTCAGGATGCAGACAGGAGGGGGCAAGCAGGGGATCCCGGGGGGGCCCACTCAGCCTCCCCTCGCACTGCAGCAAGAGCAGGGAGTGAAAGAAGTAACAAGGACAGCTCATCCGAGAAAAACGCACTTAAAACGGCCCTGAAGAACACAAGCAGAAGGCGGAAGTGTGCTCAGTCAGTGACTTCGGGGACCTCGGTGGCACCTAAGTGGAGTACTGGGCAAGGTGATGAAAGAAAGTCCTCTCTCTCTCTCTCTCTCCCTCTCTCTCTCTCCTTCTCTCTCTCTCTCCATCTCTGTCTCTTTTTCTCTGTCTCTGTGTGCATCTCCTCTGACATAAATGGTGCAGTCAACATTTTACTCATTTCTATCATTCAGAAATGTCCACAATCCCACGTGAAAAGGGTTTCCTAAGAATGAAACTTTTTTCCCAAAAAGTTGGCCACCAGAGCCAACTCTATCTGCTCATTTTGTCAGGGTGCTAGAGGTCCCGGTGGGAAGGAGAGGCATCTGACTGCTTGGGCGCCTTCCTCTGGCGGCAGCCCCTGGCTTCTCCTCAGGCGTCGGCCTCTCCTCCAGGGACAGGATGTGGGAGGACAGCCATCGAGCCCAGAACCCAGGAGCCAGCGTGGCCTGCACGCTGTCCAGCAGCGGAGTCCTGAGCCTGGCGAGGCAGGCACAGGAGGGACACAGCATCACTCCCCTCAGCGGCACTCCAGCAGGCCCTCCAGCTCACAGGGCACGCTGGTGCCTGGCCTGACTTAGCCTGACTTCTCTCCCTCTTCCCTGAGAGTCCTTCTAGAGGTCTTCATGGGCGTTTCTGTGGCTGACCTCCCCGGAACTCACTCTGTAAATGAGAATAGTAAGTCCAGAGCCTGAAATCCACTTTATGGCCCCCACTGTGCCAGCTCTTAGCCCACATCACCACCCTGGCATTTCTGAGTCTTCCAGGACTCTGATACCCAACTGACTCTTGTATATGAGATGGGATCTTTAAGTCCTGGGGGACACACGTTTGGCTGTGTGGATCCTAGTGACAGGGAGACTCGTGCATAGCTGGACACCACACCTCCTGCGACATGCTCTTTCCATCTGCCTCTTGCACAGGGACCAGGCTCCTGTACCCAGGTTTTCTCCCCAGATATCACGGAGGAAGCACCCCGGTTTGCTGGTCCCTGTGCAAGGAGCCACATGCAACTCATCCCTGCGTGATCACTCCAAACAGTGAATCTATTGATAAAGTCCCAATTAGGTTTCTCCTGTCAATTAATTAAAGCAGAGACAAATGAAATACTGGTTGTATTTCAAGTTTGGAAGGAAATGGCACGCAATTAGCTGGCAACAGACGTGATCTCAGCAGGCTTTCAATTATGGCATGGGTGACGGGTCCCTAACTCAATACAGAGCTGTAATTAAGAATGTAATTAACTCTTGAAGCTGGACTGATGTCATCTGCCGCGAAGCACATAATGGCCCTTGATGCTCTGATACAAAGCCTTTGGCAAGTCGGCTCTTCCTCTAGGGGAGCTCGTGTTTTTATTTATCATTTAAGTTCACGAAATGGTGTCTAATGGGCTGGGAGCCAACGGCTTGTTACAGACACAGTTTCAGGAAAACGCACGGGAAGGGGCGACTCTCCTCGAAACTGCTCCTCAGGGGCTTGAGGAACTAGACTCCTGAGTCATCTTTCATGGCTGGCAAAGAGTCACCCACGGGCCATCAAATCAGGAGGGGCAGCTGTGGGACGGGTCCCCTCGGCCCTCGTCTCCAGCACCCGTCGGCCCGGGCCCCTTCCCCGACCCCGTCTGGCTTGCTCCCCGGAGGACCGAGGGTGGGCTGTGCTCTTGGGCTCACTTCTGCACCCTCGGGGCGCAGCCCGGCACCTGCAGGCTCTCCGGATGCTCTTCCCCATCGATGAGCTCACAGAGCTGCAGCCCTGCTCCAGGATGGTCACGGGCTGGTTTAGAAGACTCGCCTGAGCTCAGAGGCAAAGCAAGCTGTGAGGCCAGAACGCACCGGCCCCTGAAGTCTCCTCAGAGTCCACCCCTTTGACCTCAGAAACAGCCTTCTAATCTGCCCTCCCCTGACACTCACCCCCTTGGGAATGGTGTGAAAGACGCCCGGCAGGCCACTCTCTTTTTGGCCTCCTGCCTCATCTCTGGCTGGCTGGCTGGTATTTTCCTACTTTCCTCTCTCACTTTTTTTTTTTTTTTTTTTTTTTTTTTTTGTATTTTAGGACAGGATCTACAGGGTCTCACTACATAGATTGGATTTGTAGTGATCTTCCTGTTTTCAGCCTCCCAAGTGCTGGGATTACAGGTGTGCTCCACCACACCCAGTCTCAATCCCAGGGGTGGGGCTGGCACAGCATGCCAGGGATCAAACCCTGGTCCCCGCGCTCTGCCTAAGCAGGCACTTTAGCCCGCTGAGCTATCAGGCCAGCCCTTCCCCTCTCATCTTTGATCACTTGGTCTTTGGACATCCAGAGCTGTGGTCTAGATCCCAAACACATCACATCTCTGGCTTGAGCAGATAAGCCCGCTATCAGTTGGAGTTTGCCGGGACTATTCTTCCTCTGATTATGTTATCTCAGCAACCCAGGTGAGTTCTGACTTTGTTCCTGGAGGAAATCAGCGGAGAAAGAAAAGCCGTTGCTGGGAAAATAAAAGAGTGGCAGGAACACACTTTGGAGGAGGTCAGTGGGAGAACCAGGGCCCACCTAGAAAACCACAGTGTGCTAGTGGGTGCGCCTCCCTGGGCTGAACAAGCCTGAGATGGGTCGAGCCGCTGAAAATACGGGGGACCGAGGGGAGATGAAGGCCTCCGCCCAGCACGTAACCGCACTTTCAAATGCACATGGGGGCAAGCTATTCAAAAATTGAGGTTAAATGGAGGACTGCCCAGCCTGTGTTCTGAGTGGTGGGGTCGCAGGTGTTAATTAGATCAGCGAAATGACTAATTCAATATCTGCGCACACAAGTGAGTCCCGCGTGGTTCCGGAGGGGAGCGTCGTGGAACGAGGGCGGTGAGCAAGCCAGCCCTGCACCTGTGCCCCTCCGCGATGACAATGAGCAGAAAAGGTGAGGCCACACTCAAATTAGAAAACAGAAATGAGGGCGACAGAAGCTGCCAGTGATGCACGAGCCGCACCGCCCATCGCGAGGCGCACAGGGCCTGAGAGAGTGGCCACCTGGGCTTTGCCCAGTTCGCCACCCACTTGGCCTCAGAACTGTTTCTGAGTTTTCTACAGCCATGTTTCCTTTGGGAGCCCTGAGTCCTCAAATGTTGCTTCCAGCAGCGCCTCCCCAAAGCTGGGGACCGCTGGCTTCCCAGCTCTTCACTGCAGTAGAAAAACCTCTGGAAGCAACCGAAAATCCTCCCAGGTGCCTTGGGCTGGCTTAGCAAGGGGAGAAAGACAAAAGGGGGCTTCTGGCAGAGCAGGGGCAGCTCCTCCCAGCGGGGCTGGGTGCAAAGCCACCCACCGCCGGACCCCACAGGCACTTTGTGGCTCCCAGGTGGTTTGTGAAAACCACCAAGTCAGAGACCGGGAGGAGCCAGTGGTGGGACAACCCTACGCGCTCACATTCCAGGAACCCCCACTGTCTCCTGCGTGGGGTCCTCTAGTCTGGAAGCGCAGCTCTGTCCCTGCACCATGCAGGACCCTTTGCTCCCAGTGTGGGAAGCCATGAGCCTGGGATCAGGTGGTCACAGCCCAGGGTCCCTGCAGGCTGCTGTCTCTGGGCTCAGAGGCACATGGCCCCAGACTCTGCCTCCGACCTAGACAGGGTCTCTGTCCTGTTGGCCCCTCAGAACCTGGCTGTGACACTGGGAGTGATTCTTTGCCCAGTCTGACGGCATCTTCAGTCCTCACACTACAGAGACTCAAGGGGGGGCATGTGCTGAGTGCCCCGGGGGACATGGGTTTGGGGGCCTCTATTCAACCCAGCACAGTCACTGCTTCCAGGACATCTCTCCTCATCCTGTTCCCATTTGCAGAAGGTTCCTGACTTGGCCTGAAAGGCGAAGTCCAGCCTGAAAAAGCAGGTTACCTGTCCTGGCACTCTGGACAGCAGCGCATGGCTGCCCCAGGGGACCCACAGCGAGTCTCACCTGAAGCGGGGTCTCCTTCCAGATTTTTAGTACTAAAGCACCTTCCTGTCCCCTCCGTCCAGCCATATATCTGGCCTGATCCTCTGTTCCTCCGCTTCGCAGGAACGTGAAGTATAATTAGCAATACCTGGATTATAGCCCTCTCTGTGTACATCCTGTTTCTTCTCTGTGCCTAAATCCACTGCTTAAATCCACCAGAAATCGGAAGTCATAGCACACCGCTGCAGCCCAGAAGCCAGGAGCCACAGTGTCAGCAGGAGGGAGGAGCTGCCCGGTGCCTCCTCCAGCTGGGGGCACTGCAGCAGACCTGGCTCCTAGATGCACCGCTGGGTCTTGGTGCCTGTGGTCACCTGGCCTCCTCCTCTGTGCCCGCTTCTCTTCTTCCAGGGCCACTCACTAAGTGTTGGGTCTTGAGCCACCCTAATCCACCCAGACTTTAGTGTGACCCCATCTCTGTCCACATACAGGCTCAGACTGAGGGTCCTGGTGGAAGTGGACTTGGGCCACGTGTTCACCCACCTACACAAATGGACCCCAACCCAGAGGATGGGGAGTAGGAAACCCTTAATCACCGATGGTGGACTCAACAACTCAGGGAGCTTTCTGCCAGTGTCACGCACAACTGTGACTCCAGACAACCTCAGCCAGATGGCCCAGGGACAGCTGCTCATCCGGGCCTCCGCTGAGTGGAGCAAAGTGTCCCTGCTAATGCTCCAAAATCACCTGGAAAGCAAACACTCGGATTTGCCATAAAGCCAGAAGCGGACAACACATTTCTTCCTTTATTTCTCTCACTCCGGGGATATTTTTGGCTCCAACCATAAGTGATTGAAGTAACAGATTTCTCCACTGAGCAAGATAAAAGTCCTTTGATCTCGGAGAGAGTCTTGTTTGCTTTTGGTGCCAGGAGCTATTAAGTAGATTCCAAGTTCAAGTGTCTCCCGGGGACCCTGGACATTTCTAGGGTTTCCCACCCTTTCTTCTCAGCTGTGAGTGATGGATTTAATCAACTTCTCAGACAACTTACAGGATGAAGGGAACAGCTCGCCTCCAGCCAGAGCCCCATCTTTTTTTTCTTTGTGGGAACTCAAAGCTTCTCTTAGGAGGAAAATATAATAAAATAAATGAATCCCCACATGCTGGGCCATTACTTCACCTCCTGGTTATAACTCACTGGCTTCCCACAGTGCGCTCACTATAATCCTGCCTGCAGCATCTGTGCTCTGTGGTCACCTTAGATAATAGGCACAGCCACCAGCCCCAGTCACCTCCTTCCTCTCACACAGGGAATCCCAGGTAGACCAGTTGTCTACATGCCTCTGCTGGCCCTGTCTCCAAGAATAAGAGCGGGGTCCTTCTTGGCCTAAGTAAACCATGGTATAAAAAAACTTGCCCAGCAGGACCTGGGAGCAAAAGAATTTCTACCTCTGTTTGGTTCTGCCAACTACCTCCTCACACCAGGACTGCCCTCAGGATCACTGGCAATAAAGAGAAAGCCTGTCAAGCTGTCTGGGTAATTAGAGCCTCTGGGGGAAATCCTCACCCCTTGGGTCTCTGCCTGCCCTTGGAAGGTTGTGTGTGGCATGCTGTGCAGTGGGGGCCCTCTGGATGCCTCTGAGTGGCCTCAGGCTGGTCATCCAGCTCCTCCATGCTCTCTTCTGCTGGAGATGGAAAGCAGAGGTGACATCAGCTCTGCTACTGGAGGGGGTATGAGGTCAAGGGAGAGGGGCTCCTCTGTGCTGGTTAGGCCCACGGCTGCTAGCAGGTGAGGACTTAGCTGTCGTGAGGGCAGGCGTCTCAGCAGCATGTGGCAGCTGGGACAGCAGCTTAGCTGCCCCTCAGGCTCTTGGCCCCCTTCCTTCCTCACAGGGAATCTAATAGCTGGCTGGGCAGGTGGGTGGATGTCAGCCTGTCTGTCCCTCCGCGGGGGAGGCTCTCCTTCTTTCCACCCTTGTGCAGAGGGAAGCCCAGTGCCATAGAAGGCCATCTCCAGTCCCACTTGGTGGTGTATAACCCTCAGGCCACTGTAGTTGGCTGTTGTGCTCTTCTGGTGCTGGAGCCTGGAAGTCCAAATTCCACATGGCGCAGGGTTGGCTTTCAGGCCTCGCCCCAGCTTCTGTGCTGCGGCTGCTGTGTTCCTCGGCCCCCAGCTACAGCACTCGGCCACCTGCCTGTGGAGTCGTCACACAGCTTCTGCACTGTGTCCGGCAAAGCCTTTCTCACATGAGGACATGGGCCTTTGGGCTCAGCCCCACTCCTAACATGCCATAAGCTCATGAGAACCAATTATATCTGCAAAGCCTTGCTACAGAGGAGGCCGCAGTGTCCTGAGGCTCCAGGTGGACGTGACACCCACAGAAAGCTGCACAGGGCAGGCGGAGGGCAGCGCTGCTGCTCGTGTGTGAAGGGTAAGTAGGCCAGGCTCCATGGATCCCATTCAAGTGGCTTGCATCACCTGCCACTGACCACGTCGATGGCCCAGGCTGAGGCCAGCTCAGGGGGAGGCCAGAGGCTGGGGTTCAGCTCCCAACTCCAGGCCACCTCTTGATCTCACTCAGCCCGTGGCATGGAAAAGTGTTTTGTCCCGGATGCCAGAGTGGCTGGGGACAAGAGGACTGCGGATGTCAGAGAGGGGACCAACCGTGACGCAGACACAGGAGGGCGGGCGGCATTGTAGAAGAGCAACACTGAGCGCGCCTGTCTGGGTGGTGGGGCCACAGCTCCCCAGAAAGGACAGAGGGGCCGGAATCACCCCAGTAGTGCTCCCACATTAAGGGCTGCGCACATCTGGCTCCACCAGCGCGCGGCTGTGTTAGTCACCATAGCAACACGGTTCTAACTTCCTCCTCTGGAAAACAGCAGTGGAGGACAGGGAGAATAGGCCCCTCGTCACCTGGGCAAAGGGATGGACTCCCCGGGCACCTATGGCCAGTGGGTGTGGTCAGGCCTAGGGACCCCCACTGCAGCTCCACGGCTATCATTAGAACAGTAGCAGTCTTGGTAAGAGTACAGCTTTACATTATTAATAACAGGATTTGATAACATAATTAACAGTGTTTAATCAGCATAGTTAATAACAGGGCTTATCAACATCATTCTTTAAACACCAGCACTTGCACATGTATCCCAGCTGTGTTTCCACAGTTGTCGAGTTGAAGCAACAACCCGTGGCCCTCAGCTGATGAATGGAGAGAAAATCTCAGCTTATCCATGTGCACAGGGGAATATTACCTAGCCCTGAAAAAGAAAGGGCTCTGAAACCTGTGTCAGTGTGAATGAAACTCAGAAACAGGAGGCTGAGGGAAAGAAGCCAGGAGCAAAGGCCGCATGCCTGTGACTGTTCCTAAGAAGGCTCCAGCAGAGGCAGATCGGCGGGGGCAGAGAGCAGAATCGCAGCTGACCCCTAGAGGAGAGGATCCCTGAGTGGGGGTGGGTGCTCCGGAGGGCAAAGTGGTTTGGAAACAGGAGAGGCGGTGTCGGCGTTGCGCAGACGGGCGCTTCACCCGCCCAGCTGTACATCTTAACCGGCGAGTGTCATTATGCCACGTTCACCTGGCAGCAGCCATTGCCCTGCCCCTGCCTAGCACTTCAGGTTTGCAAAGGTCAGAGACCCGGAGGGCACGCGGGGAGGCAAAGCCCACTGACTTGCACTTCCCCCCTGTCCCTGGTCGCGCCCAGCCTCGCCTCTGCTCTCGGCCCAGGCGGGGCAGCGCTGCCCCTGAGGAGCCCAAAGCCAGCGACCCGCGCAGACCCGCTCCAGCTGGGCTCACCCCAGACTCCCCACCTGGCACCGCCGAGAACCCCAGCTGGAGGAGACGGCGTCACAGCTCCGTTCAAAATGCCAGCTCCCTGTGTGGGGAAGAAGAGGAACGGTAATTGAGCCCAAGAGCTAATTAGTTCCCGGAAGGAAGGGCCTCAGCATGGCTGATGGGAGCCAGGGGTCATCTCCTGCCCCGATCTCCTGGGAGGAAAGGAGCCCAGCGCGCAGACCCCACCTCCCACGCCGCACCCCTGGGCGCTCAGGAAAGGTCGCATGGGCGGGCGGGGACAGCGTGGGCAGCAGGCAGCGCCTCTGCTGTGTCAGCCAGGATGTGTGGCAGCCCTGGCAGAGGGGCCCGGGCCATGGATCTTCCTGAAGGGTGGAGGCCCCCGTCCGAGAGCCACCGGGGAAGATTCCCCACCAGCCACGGCCGCGCAACCCACAGAGCCTCCCTGAGTGCCCAGGGCCTGCCGGGCCAACCCGGGGCCCCGGGGCCCTCCTTGAGCGCCAGGGCCCGTCACGCTGAGCACGGTGCTTCCGCAAGGCCAGGAAGCCGAGGATTTCCAAAGCTGGACTCACCGAACTCCAGGAAGCGGGGCTGTGGACGCTGTGTTCGAGATGCGGCAACAAATGAGAGAAACCCAGCTTTCTGAGGCCGCGCCATGAAGAGCTCCTAGGCCTGGCCAGTCCGCGGAAGAGCTGGCTCGCCAGAGACGGGAGCTGTGAGCTGGGGGGCGCGCTGAGCGCCGCCCAGGCCCCTCTCTCCACGCGGGCTTCAGTCTCAGCGAAGGTTGCGCTGGCAGATCCAGGGTCCACACCCGGGAAAGAAGACGTCCGGTGTCATCCTTGCCGCAGCCTGGGTCCCCATGAGTGGCCCCGCTTAAAAGACCTGCTGACCTCTGGCCCAATCACGGCCTGAGTAGAATGCAGTGTTCTCATGTGACTGCCCCTGGAGCTTGTGCATGGAAACCCCAGTCCAAGGGACCCACAGTGAGGGTCAGTCCCACGTGACGATGGCTACGGTTCTGGGCTGAGGGTGGCAGCAGGACCTCAGCCAGGCCAGCTCCTCTGCACCCTGGTGTAGCAAGAAAGGCACCCGGCACATTTATTCCAGAAGGAAACTACAAAGTCAAAACGCCATTAAGAGATAATACCATTTTTGCTTTCCTTAATTATTAATAGACTTTGAGGAATAATTTAGAGTGATATTAAAACCGGATGAAGGAATTCATAATACATTTGGGTCACATGAGATTATGAAAATATCTGGCCTCATTTCCTTGTCACCTGATAGAAATTTATCCAGAAAACAACTGGGAGTGCAGTGACGTGTGCCCCAGCGCGAGCCCAGGGCGTTCTGCTGCTTTATTTATTTATTTATTTTTTCTTTCCTTCAAATTCAGAGCCGGAGCTCACAGTTCGGCGCGCAGGCAGTGCCAGGCGATCTTACTCCCAGAGCCCGGATCGGCTTCCAGGGTTGGCTTTTGTGTGCTTGCCTACTCCTCCGCTCCCGGATTGCGTCCTGATTTGGGGGGAGAAGGTGACCCCACCCCCTTCGTTCGGTGGACAAGTGA
Organism: Octodon degus; assembly: GCF_000260255.1. Classification (NCBI taxonomy): domain Eukaryota; kingdom Metazoa; phylum Chordata; class Mammalia; order Rodentia; family Octodontidae; genus Octodon; species Octodon degus. The sequence goes on from NW_004524652.1 coordinate 2,710,216, forward strand.
GGCTAGGAAGCCTGCCGGCAGGGCCGCCACGCAGCGGCGGAGCCCCCGGAGTGCGGGCGCACGGGCGGGCCGGAGCCTCCGCGCACCCTGCGTCTGAAGAGGCCCTCGGTCCCGGGGTGGAGGCGCTGTGCGCCGCTCCTGCCACGGCCCTTGGGTCGCGACCCAGCGTCTCCACCGCCTTCCCGGCCTGGCGTCCTTGGTCCTCAGCCAGAGCCACTGGTGCCGGAGGATGCCGGGCCTGTGGCCAGCACTGCAAGCGCCCTGGGAAGCTTCTGGGGACGCCCTGTTGGTTCTTCCACGTCTCCTTCTTCCTCGTGCCCTGGAGTGGTCTTCCCACTGAGAGCTGGGGAAGAGCTTCAGTGGAAGTCGACAAGCTCCCTCCCCTGTGGGCGCCCTCCTTCTGCAGCCACACCAGCCAGGTGCCCAAAACAAGGCCGTGGATCCCTGCCACAGGCATCTGCTCCCACCCGCGGCGCCCCCCTCAGCCAGGCGCGGAACCCCCCTTAGCTCACCGAAAAATACCAAGAGGAAAAAAAATATCACAAACCTTCGATGGCACTTTGGAATTTCTTCCAGGGTAAAGCTGTACATTCTAAGGAAGAAAAAAATTTTTTAACTTCTAAACGGTATAAAGTGAAATCGATGGGACAGAAGTTCTCCTTGGGCAGGGAATCTGCATACAGGCTGGAAGAGGAAACCCACTGTCCAACACGACGGCGTCACGACGGATGAACGCACACTTAGACTTTATCCATCACAGGGGACAAACGACGTTGAGTGCCTGAGCGAGTCTAGCAAAGCCTCCGACTGAGGACTGCCTCGGGGAGGCGCTCTGGGTAACACGCGTTCCATCCCAGCCCTCAGCATCACCAGGCGACGGCCTTTTGCAGGTCTGCTCCAAGTGACAAGGACCAGGCCCTCAGCAACGCGCTGCAGAGGCCAGAGCAGGCTTCAGGATCCAGGCGCAGTGGAGCTGGTGCTGCCCTTGCTCAGCAAACAGCTAGTGACAGAAGCGGGGGTCTTCGTAAGCCGGGCAATGCGTGCACGACGACGCCCCCCAGGGCCTCCTTCTGAACCATCAGCAACCCTGCCCTTAGCACGTGAGATTCTGATGTTTAAATGTCATTAATGCCCACTGCCTAACAGCTGGGGTTTCGTCACCCCAGATAATTTAATTTTCGGCGGGGGGCGGGCGAGAGGAGCCGGGAAGGCACCGCGCACAGCTGCGCAATCGGCTGTGGTGGAACAGGGCTCTGTGCGCAGAGAACCGGGTTCTCTAGGCCCTGCTTCCTTGGGCTGGGCGATGGGGCGGCACAGAGCAACTGCCAGAACGGGAGGGCGTGCGGATGATCAAGATGCTTTTGTCTCCTACAGGTAAAACCCTGCTCTAACTGAGATGTCCTGGGCAATCCCTCCAAGGAGAAGGCGCCCAAGCAACCGGTATTCAGACCAGTATCTCTGACACATTTTCGGCTGCAGCCCAGCTGCCACGGTTTCCACTGGCTTAACAACAGGCAGCTTGAATAACTCTTTGCTTTTGGCATCTACCTGACTTCTTCAGGTCCAGGCAGCTAGTCAGGAAGCGGTGGGCACCGCAGCCCCACAGGCAGGCACCCGGCGTCCTCCTCTGCACCGCACCCCCCCCTCCCGGCCTGATACACTGACTTGCTTGCGCTGGGAAAAACAGGTTTGGGGCAGGGTGTGCACACGGCCTGCTTCTAGAGAGGCTCCCAAACCTCTCGGCTCAAGCATCTGATTTGGAGGACCTGAAATGACACAGGAAGGAGACCAAAATGCCCCTTGTGGAGGCTGAGGAAGACCCCTTCCACAGCTGATCCGGCTCAGCCACATGCCCTCGTGCAGACAAGCAGCCGCGACTTCTGTGTCATTTCCCACTGATTACGATCAAGGCTTTGAAGCACCGTCAAGGGTCATGTCGATGACGCCCGTGAGCCTTCCTCTATGGTGGGCTTCTGAGAGGTGTTGGTGTCTCTCAGAGCTCTCTGTTCCCTCCACACCCCTCTCCGAGAGGCCCTCAGGAGTCTGCAGATGCCTGCACAGCTCCCTGGCGAGTGCGTCCCCGGCAGGTCCTGTGTCACCTGCTGACAGGGCCCCGCAGTGACTACACCTGTGAGTGTGAGCACCCTGCCCGGGCTCTTCTGACCCCCAGTCCTGCTCGTGCCCTCTTTGGGGTATATGTGTGTCTTTATGCAAGGCTGCATCTTGTCACATGATGGGACGCTCAGGAGTTTCCAGGCACCCAAGCATATGGCCATGTGAGTCACGTCTTGTGGGGCTTGGACCCAGCGAGGTCTAGTTGCTCTGGGGAGCCCCCAGAGCTGTATCTCTATCTACACTGCATCCACTGTACCTGGCTGAGCTTGTCCCTTTGGCTGCCTGAGACTCCACCAGGCGCCCCTTGCGTCTAGGGGTGCTCCCCTCCCGCAGCACACAGAAGGAAGGTGGCAAGCCCTCTGTCCTGTGTCGCTGTCTTCCAGGATCACGAAGCTCCCTCTGAGAGTGTCTCAAAGGCTGCCCCACTGCTACTGGCGGGTGCTAGCTTCACTGGAGATCCTAGTGGGACCAGTGCAGCCCTGCACCAGGCACCCAGGTGGGCCTCCACCGAGCACCACCAGGAGCAGGTGCTTCTGGGAGTGACTCCGTGTGGGTTCAGGTGCGGATGAGGAAATCGGTGTCGTGGTGCAGCAGGAGCAGGACCTCCAGGATGGGCTGGCGTTGTCAGAAAATGACTGCTTCTGGGTGCGTGGGTTCTGTGCCAGCCACCGTGAGCTTCTGTGGCTCTGGTGCACAGGCGGTGGTCTCACGCTGCGAGAAACTGGCCCCCACACTGTGGAGAGGACAGGAAACAGCTAGACAAAATTGAGAGGGCCCTGCCCTCCTGGGGCTTCCACTTCAACAGGACCACGCAGGCCGGCAGGTCCACAGCACGGGGTCAGCGCTGTGAGGAGGTGCAGGGTGTGGGGTCTGCATTTCCAGAGCTCAGAGGCCGAAGTCCGACGGAGAGAGAGACTCGGCTGGATGTCCTTCCACTGGCTTCAGGGCCAAGCGTGGCTTGCACGTGCATTGAGAGCGCTCAGTGAGGCCCAAGATTTGTTTCAAGTGCTCAGGGTCCCAAAAGGACATGCTCAGACCCAGGGTAAACATTTATGCTCTGAAGTAAAACAAACCCTCATACTAAGCGAGTTTCCCTTAGAATCTGATCTGAGTCTTACAAAAAGCAATCTGCCCACCAGGACATATTTCCAGTCATATCCAGGAGCGCTGGGACAGCCGGTGGAGCACCAGAGCCAGGCCCCGAGCACGCAGCCCGCATCGGCAGGCCCTGCTGAGTGTCATCCCGGAGCAGGAGGAGTGTAATGGGGAAGATACAGCATTAATTAAGGCAAGAGTGGCTCTATCCCAAGCTTATTAGGGCCCCGAAGCCAGGCTGGAGGCCATAAATGACTTAGAGGCAGGACCAGGAGTAATCCAATAATCCATTTATGACTTTAAATAAATCTGGCTGCACGAGAAAACCCTTCTGAGTTCACACACCCGTAATGTTCCCAGCCACTGGCCCGCTCCGGCGGGGGGCCATCAGGACCAGCTCGCATCTGCAGGGCGTTCGGATCACAGAAAATTAACCAGGGCCAAAGCAGTCGATAGCGCATTACCTCCCTCTCTGCAGTTATTTATTCGATTTGTGCTGTTCGTTCCAAGCCAGCACCGGGAGAGAAGCCGGCTGGTGCAACCCTAGAAACAGACCTGCGTCCCCACTGAACCCCAAGCTCAGAAAGCCAGGACCGAGGCGCACACACCGCAGTCAGGAACAAGCCCGTCTGTGCAATCCGCAGCTGCCTGGGCCCCACCCAGGACAACAGCAGGTCAATTCCTCCCGAAGCGGCAGCGCTAGTGTTGGTGCGGCTTGAGCAGGCTGGCCTAAGGGCAATGGTTCCCACGATGGGGCCGGCTTGATAGTTTTAAAAACTAGTTTTGGCACTGCTTAGAAGGAAACTTCACAAATGTATCAAAACCAGAGATTTTGAAAGTCACTTTGCTAAGTTAAAGAAAGGAGTTAATTTTCTTTTTAAAAAGAGCCCTCCCTCCTCGCACCCGTCTGCTTTTCTTCTCCTGTCCTCTTCTCCAGCTCCTCCACTCTCCACTCCAAGAGGCTGTACTAATCCTTTTACGGCTAATCCTGCACGCTCCGCCAGCGGCCTGCTAAGGGATGCTTTGTGTTCCAAGCACAACCAGTAAGGCAGGAAGATGGGGCGCTTCTGGGTCAGCCTCCCCCATTATTAGCAGAAAGCTCTGAAGAGCTGGATTCCCTGCAGCCATAAAAAGTGAACCATGCATCCGACACGCCACAGCCATCCCTCCTGTCGCCATGAGAACGCGCCGTCCAGGATGAAGGCAGCCCCAGAATGATGTGGGAAGACAGAAGGACATTGTCCACGGAGGCTACCACAGCCCACGTGTCACCAACCAGGCCACCACCCTACTTCCAGAGTTGGTGTTTTAAAGATTACACATCTCCTTACCATTGAAGCCACACAGTTTTCAAGTTGTTAGGGCTTGCACTCCGAACATCTTCATGATCAAACGTGAAAGGCCAGCGGTGGGAAAGCCAGGTGGAGATGTCAGACCCATCAAAGTGCACATGTGCGTCAAGGTGCAGGGTCACTGAAGATAACGTGGGAGACGGGAAATGAAGGATTTGACAGGAAAGAGGCGAGACGCCATGAGAGGGACAGAGGGAGCCCAGGCAATCTGTCCTTTCTGTCCTCATCCACTGATCATCCAGGGCACCTGCAGTAACACCTGTGCTCTCAGGATGGCCCTGAGGAGCTGAGGCAGAAGGCAGTAGGGCTAGACAGGGCTGGGAGAGGGTGGCTGCCAGCAAGAAGCAGGGGTGGCTTGGGGGGCCTGTGCTTCTTGTCACTGAGCTGTGCTCAGTACTCAGAGTGTGGCCATTCTCAAAGTGCCACACTCAAAGTGTGGCAACTGAGCAGGACTTCATGTGTGTGGCCCTCCTCCTCCCCTCCTTCCTTTTCTTCCTCCTCCTCCTCCTCCTCTTCTTCCTCCCCTTGCCCTCCCTCACCTTCCCTTTCCATGTCTTTCCCTTCTCCTTCTTCCTTCTGCAGGTGGGCTTTTTCCAGAGGGCCCTGGAAGGTGCATGGCTGGTCCTGGGGGCAGCTAAGAAATCAGCCCAGGGCAAGATCACACTGAGAGATGGGACCTGGGTGGACACCGGGAGGTGCGGTGGGTGACCCCAAGAATGGACGTTCCCTCATCTGTCACACAGGAGCAGCCACACCTCATATCAAGTCCATCTGGGGCTCTGAATGAATGACAAGTAGAAGATTCTCTGATATTTCTGGGCTCACAAGAAGCACTGGCCCCCAGAGTGCAAGGCAGCAAGTAGGAACCAGAAGCTTCCACAAAATGCCTGGGATCTGGCTGCGGCCTGATGGTGGACTGCCACTGGGGCTCCTGGCGAGCCCTAGTGTGTGGTGCTGGTAGAGGAAATGCAGTCCTGAGGGAGGAGGGGGGCTAGGTCACAAGAGGGAAGGGGCAGCCCTCACGGGTGGGGTTCATGGCCCCTGGGAGCCTGTGTGTGACTCTGTCAGGGCAGGACCCCTCAGAAAGTGTCCCCTGCGAGCCAGGGCACAGCCCTCCACAGCGTCCCTCCCTGACCCTGACCTGGGACTCCAGCCGCCACAACTCCGAGAAGTGGAGGCCTGCTGCTGAGAGGCCCCTCAGCCTCTGCATGCTGCAGGAGCAGGCGGGGTGACAAGGCCAGCCCCGCCATAAAACCCTGAGCCCTTCCCACACTCGCGGCCCCTCTGCCTTGCTCCAAGTACACACAAGCTATGTTGTTTCCAGAACAGGGGTGGTGGCAGCCGAAGCGGAGGCCATGAAGCCGCCTTGCTGCCACGAGCCCTGAGGCTGGGCTCTCTGCCCTTGAGTCCGGCTGTGTGCAGGAGGTAAGAAGCTCAGGTCTCGGGTGAAGCACCCCGATGCGACAAGAGCCGGTAGGCCCCCGCTGGGCTGCGGGTCCAGCATGCTGCTCCATCTGCAGATCCCCAGGGGGGCTTCTTGTGGAGCACCACAGAGAAGCAAAACCGTGGAGCCTGGAGGCTGAGATCTCCAGAGCTGGTCTTGTTCCTCCACACGCCTGTTCCCCAGAAGGACCACAGTTTCTGCTGCTTCTCAGGCCAAGGTCCAATACCATTTTGTTTCATTCTGATGTCGCCAGAGACGCGGCCATCCGATTCCCTTCTAGGTTTTCTGTGCCTAGTGAACCCTGAGTGAGGTCATTAAATAGGAAAACTCACAATGCATAATTATAATAATTTCTCTGATCACATAAACATTATACCACCATGAATAATTAATATGAACCGTACTTCGGAGAGAACAGCAATTAAAATAAAGCCCAGGGAGGTGACAGGAAAGGCGCGCGGGTGTGGGCAGGGGTTCGCTTGGAGGGAGGCTGCGTGGTCAGCAGAGGGCTGGCCCTTGTCCTGAGGCGTCGTCTCGGCCCCACGAGGCACGGGAACGCTGGCGCTCGGGAGCAGCTGCACCTCCGAGGCGGGGATCAAGACCGCGGGCAAGCCTGCTTTCTCCCTCAGTGGAACAAGTCCCTGCTGTTGCTCTCATTCCCTGGCAGACAAAATCCTTGTTGAAGAAGAAATAATGAGTCCGGCTTCATAAACGAGCAGACCGAGACACCTGAGGGTCCGAGCGCCTTGGAATTCTGTGTCGGGCTCGTTCTGCAGACCAACGAGCGCTCTGGCCTCCCCGCGGGAGGTGCAGAATCGACGAAAAGATCAGATTGGAGAGAACGATATTTTGCGTTGAGGAGGAGACGTAAAACCTCATAACTATCTTGTTTTGAAATTCTATATCATGTTTACTGATTTTTATTATTCGCTTTAAAACAAACAAAAATTTAAAAACTTCTAAATTTCTCCATGAAACAGCTCCAAGGGGCAGAAACTGAGTCACCTGGAGAGGTTGGGAGGGTGGGTCAGCGTGGGGGCACCTGGGACACCGGGCAGTGCAAAGCTGGATTAAAAGGAGGTCCCCTGTGCCCGCAGGGTGTCGGGCAGAGAGCGCCCCGGAATCTGGTACAGAGGATTTCCAGCTCCCTGCTTCAAGGGCTGCGGTAAAAAAGACGCTGGAATGCAGGGGCGCATGCGCGCCAAAGCCCACGTGCAGCACCGGGCTGTGCGCAGAGCGGAGCTGCTGCTTTCTGCTGAGAAAGGAGAGGCCTGGTAGCTGTCCGCTGAGCTGGCCTCCTTGCCCGGAGACTACGGGCTCTGCTATCGCCAGCAGATGTTCTCGGGGTGCTCAATGTGTGCCCAGCATTGCCCTAGGGCTGGGGTTTCTGTATGGGCAGAGCAGACAACTGCGTACCCGTGGGGAGGCTGGGGCAGGGGTGCCCACCTCCTTTCACCCGGCACTGGGATAGGCTGAGGCAGACACGTGGACCAGTAGAACAGAATAAAGGACACAGAAACAATTCCAGGCATATTCAGCCACCTGATCTTTCACAAAGGGGCGAAACACATGCCGGAGGAAAGAAAGCCTCTTCAGGAAGGCCACCCGCATGCGGCGGACTGAAGCCAGACACGTATCTCTAGCCATGTACTTAACTAAAATCAAAATGTTTGAAAGATCTAAATATTGAAACAGAAACACTCAACCCTAGAAGATAAAACAGGCGAAACTCCTGAAGTCAGAGGCGTCAACTGGAACTTTCTGAACGGAGCCCCAGCTGCACAAGAAATAACTACGAGTCAACAAATGAGATCACATCAAATTAAAAAGCTTCTACACAGCGAAGGAAGCCATCGAAAGGCCCACACGCAAGAACAGAAGCGGGGAAGTTGCCAACATATTGCCACCTCAGACAGATGACTGTCATTTAGGGTAGATGAAGAATTGAAAACCACTTAAGCCTCCCCCAAATAAAAGACCCAATCTAAGAAGGACCAATTGAAATGAACAGACACTTCTCAAAAAAAGCGCAAATGGCCAACAAATACCTGAAAACACATTCAACGTCACTGTTTCCTAGGGAATACAAATTAAAATGACCTTGAGATTGCATGTTATTCTGAAAGAACGGCATCGTCAAGAAGGCAGCTAATAACAAGTTCTGGCCTGGCTGTGGGAGGGAGAAACCCTTCTGCACTGCCGGTGCGAGTGCAAGCTGCACGAGCCCTGTGGGGAGCGGTACAGGGATCCCCCAGAAGTCTACCACCAGAAATTTACTTACTAGTTATCATCTCGGAAGGGTTGAAGACACCGTTTTGCAGTGAGTCACACCCAGTCATGGTCACAGCAGCACGATCACAACTGTGAACTCTTGTGACTGTGCTGTCCCTCCACGGATGGGTGGGTAAAAAAAGCATACCACAGAGAGCTACTCTGCTAAAGGAAGGGTAACTTGGAAAAGGCGGACACTGGGCCATGCAGATAGCTCAGTGGTCTAAGCACCGGCCTAGCCAAGGATCCGGCTTCAGTTCGCTGGCCCCAACCCCAGTGCACTGAGCCAGCCACCGAGACCGGGCCTGGTGGCTCACGCCTGTAATCCCAGTCCTGGGGAGACTGAGACAGGGGGATCACTATGAGTCCGAGCTGCATGGTGAGACCCTGTGCCAAATACATAAATTTTTTTTTTAAAAGTTAGGTGCTTTGTGACACCCTAATGTTAAGTGAAATAAATCCAACCCACAAGCTTAACTATCACAAGGGTCCTCTTACACGACAAATCCCAAGTGTACACAAAGTAAAGGGCAGAATAAAAGATAGTAAGAAAAGGGCAGTAGATCTGGAAATGGGGAAGGGGCCTCCGGGGTGGGGAGAGCAGGGGGAAGGAGAAGGCACGCTGGAGAAGTGAGATGCGTGGTGTGACTGTCCCAACTCCCCACACGGGTGCAGTGATTGGGGGCTGCAAACACGTACCAATAAAAATTAATAGAATGAGTCAAAGACCTGGGTGGAAGCGTGGAGGGCGGGCAGCCCCGTTCTTTCCCTGCACCCTTGTTGCTCAGGCGCCCCCTGACTGCAATAAGGAGAAAACAACTGTGACCGCAACGAAAACAGCTGCAGTGCCTTCCACGAGAGCCCGGAGATATTGGCTGCACAGCAAGGAAGAGCCCAGAAGCCATCGGTGCACCAGGGTGCAGGCGGTGTGGGGCAGCACTGGCCCTGGGGAAGCGGGAACAATGGAGAATGGGGGCTTCCAGGGTTGGGGAGAGCCAAAGAAACAACGGAGCATCTCCCTCCAGGCTCCCCCGGGAAGGGGACCTGGGAGGGGGAGGGACAAGAGTGAGCAGGAGACAGTGTGGGCAGAGGAGGCCACACATGTATACAGGTGTCCAGGGCAGAGTTCAGCCCTGAGCCAGGACCCAGGGCAACCAAGCTGGGTGTGTGCGGACGGGAGGGAGCAACCTGGGACTCAGACCCAGGCCAGGCGCTCCTTTCCCGCTCCTGGCACCACTTCTCAAAGCAGTTCAGCTCCCTGGGCTCCTGCCCCAGACGCTGCCTTCCCAGCTGCAGGTGGCTGCTAGCATCACAGCCTCAGTCACTGCCCAAGGGACCGGGAGCCTCAGCAGAGCATGCAGGAGGTGTGACAGTCACTGCGGAGGGTGGGCGGGCTGGCTGGCATTGGGGTGGAGGCAACAGTCTTAAACTGCGGAGTTAAGACGCCTGTGCCAAGGGAGGGCTGCCCTGCACAGGTCCTCCTTCTGTGTTCATCGAGGTACTCCAGCATTGTCAAAGTGTGACATCAGTACCTTGCAGAGGGCAAGGACTCCTACGGCGCTCCACCAAAGTACCGCATCAGTACTCCGTAAAACACACAGTGCGTGGCCAGACCTCCAGCCAAGTACTGCATCAAATACTGGGTCCGCCAGGCCTCCAGGTAAGCGCCCCATCAGGACTGCTCATAATACTGCATCGCAGTGTTCCACAAAGCCCTTCCTCAGTTCTCCGTGCACAGCACGCTGTAAGTGAAGTCTTCCACCAACATTCACCGCCAAAGCACTTCGCTAGAGTCCTCCGTCGAAGTGCTTCCCCAGCTCTCCAGGTACACCCAAGCCCTCACCAAAGCATTCTGGGAAAGTACTCCATCATTAAAGGGCTCCACGAGCAAGGTTCCCCATCGGTACTCCACGACTGCTGTGGCCCCTCCCCACTCTGGACGCTTGTCCTTGGGCGCATCCTCAGGACCTCAGCCCCGCACAGCTCAGTGCAAGACCCCCGCTGCGAATCTCCAGGGCTCACTGGGAGGGCCGGAGGCTGCAGTACTTCACCTCGCCAGGAGGGGCGCTCTCTCCTGTACAGACCTCCCATGTGCAGGTTCCATATTTGAAATTAAGTCAACTTCCAGGAGGGGTGGTTTCTCAAAAGGAGCGTGGGGTGCCCTTGGTTACGGTTAGCAGTACAACGTGTGTTCCTTATTTTTTAGGATGAAATTGGGAAATTCCTTCTGTTTTGTGTTAGATGAAGCTCACGTGTGTTGCTCTTTCAGCTTGAACAGATCAGCGCAGAGTCCTCGAGAGTCCCTTGGCTGGAATAGCCCAAAGCCCGACTAGGGAAGCTGACTTCTCCACGTGACAGCTCTCCGTCGGTCATGTTTAGTGTCTTGTCAGCGCTGTCCTGTGGCTGCAGTGTCCCTCTGTCTGTCTGCAGATGGCGCCTTCCAGAACTGCACCCGGCACACGTCAGGTCTTGCAATGCTGAGCGTAGACCGCAGGGCCTTGCGCGTGAAGCTACCACAGGGCTGTGGCCGTTTCCAGAATTTCAGCGAACTGTTTTCCGTGTTTCCTGGAAGCCTTCCTTCGAGTCACAGCAGGACATGCGATCCGGGGATCCGAGGCGCTGCCGGATCTGCAGCCCTGTCTGCGCCGGGGTTGGGGGCAGCATTCGCCCAGTCACGCAACCCCAGGGGAACGCGCGCCTCTGAGGAACGTCGGGGACCCTGCACGTAGTGTCATGCATGTGTTTATCTCAGTGCTGTGGAGTGAAGTGCAATTAGTATGTGAAACAGCCTTTCATAAAAGGGATTGCTTAGGGCAAGGCTCAGATTAAAAGAAAAATAGAGAAAACCCATTATTAAGTCACTGGAAGTGCAGGTGACACCAGTGTCAGGCAAGAGTGACTGAGAATCCTTTTGCACAGAATCAGAAAGCACTGACTGAGCAGTTACGAGCAGTGCTTTGTCTGTGAAGACAGGCTTTCTGCGCACTTGCCGGGCCTCCTTCCTGTTCTAGAATATTCTCCAAAATGGGATCCGTGAGTCTCCAGCCAAAGCCATGCAGACCTAATGCCTGGCATCCTCAGGAAACGGTGATGTCATTCTTAACCCACTTGAAGAAACGCAGTGTTTTGTGTATTCAAACAAACAGATGTGGTTGTAGGACTGGCTGCAGAGTTGGGGTGAATCTATGTTCCCCTACCTGGATTTTGATGGCCTGAGTCCATAAACAAATGGCTGCATGCACGTTCCTGCTCAGTGTGCGCGTGCCCGTGTGAGTGTGCAAGCATGTCTGCAGGTGGTGGTGTACAAACGTGGGTGCACATGTGCACAGGTTAGTGTTTCCCCAGAAGAGTGAAGCCAAGAGGGCACAGTGATGGCAGAGGCAGCAGGCACTACCACTGCCTGTCAGGGGAGGGCAAGGTGCGAAGGGGACTTCCCTAGGGGGCGCTGCAGGCTGGAGTGGGGTCCACCACCACTGCGTGAGCAAGACCCCTCTGCAGAAACACGGAGGCCCGTCCTTCCTGTCCTAACAGGAAGTCCTGGTCCCACCCAGTCCCCTTCATGCTCAGGGACCCCCCAAGGCCCCTCCTTTCGCCATGGCTGAGGAGCTGTCCAAGCGTCCATCCTGGAGCCCCTCAGTGGCTGAAGTGCCGGGACAGGGATGGAGCTGACCTGTGGTCAGGACATTCCCGGGGAGAGCTGTCAGGGGCAAGGGGAGGGTGCTGGGATGGAGACAGAGGCCGGACATTGCAGGCAGGGGGTCCTGTACACTCACGGGGCCTCGGTGACACTGAGGTCGCACCGGGACACGTCACCCTCGCTCAGACCTCAGCGCGTGGAAGGGCGGAGCAGTGGGCACTGAGCTCAGCTACTAGTTCTGAGCGACCTTGAAGCAACCTGAGGCAAGCAATCTGTCCTGCAGTCTTTAAACTCCTCAGGGCTATGCAGGACAGAAGAAATGGAGGAAGTGTTTCCAATGAACAGACATGCTGCCTGCGATGCTGGCTTGGACACTAGACCGGGAAGGCCTTGCTTTCTTTGTTATGAGTGACATTCATGAAGAAGTGACATCACCATGGCTCAGAGCCCAGGCAGTAGGACAAAGGGGCAGGCCATGGCCAGGGCAGCACGGGGCTGCAGAAGAGGTGGCAGGTCCCAGCTAGATGGCACTGCTAGCAGGACATGGGCATAAGCACCAAGCCAGAAATGTCCCCAAGTGAGAAGAAACAAAGGCAGCTGCTGTCTGTGCGCCCCCAGGGCTTCATGCTGACCTGAGACATTTGCATGTGGTAAAGAACCAGGCCCCTTGCACTGAGGCCAAGAAGAACTGGAGCTGGAGCGGAGCAGATGCCCCAGTGCAGCCCAGCTTCTCCATCAGCCTGGTTGGGGGCAGGGGATTTTTGCGGGGGGGGGGGTGCCTTCCCAGCAGGCACTCTGGAAACCTGCATTTCTGGGAAAGGATCAGCCTCCGGTCTGCACAGAGCGGTGAGTGACACAGAGGTGGCCACTGTGGGCCCTGGCCCCATCCGTGCTGGGGTGAGGCTTGATAAGCGAGTATGTGAATGGAAGAGGAATGAATGCCCAGCCAAGAAGGGGACAAGACGGTCACTCTGAGTGGGAGACATGGGAGTCGGGGACTGGGTAGTATATGCACAGAGCATGGCCAGCTGGCCTCTGGCCCTCCGCTTGGTCCACGTGGGGGCAGGGCTGTCCCACTCTGCATCTTCCCCTCCTCCTGACCTAGCCCTTCATCTTTGGTGTCATGACCCAGTGTCCCATGGCTGTGAGGAGATGACCACACCCCTAGCTCCTGGATCGGTATGCCCCCGACCTGGCCAATCATAACCTCCCATTCCTTGTCGTCACAGTGACTGACAGAGCTGGGGCACCATCAGGTGATGACGGTCACCCCAAAATAAAGCCAAGACAGAGGACAGAGGAGCCAAGAGGCCTGGTGACACTGCATGGCCGCGGGGTCCGGCTGTGCTGAGGCCCATGTGGACCCTTCTGTCTCTGCATGTCTGTCTTTGCTCTGCTGTCTCGGGGATGGTTTCCTCTGAGCTGGGCTTTCTGACATTTTCACCTGAGGGAGTTGCTGTGGTTTCCCTCCGGACGCCTCTTCCCACCCCCACTAAGTCTCATGCTCAGAGGCAGAGCTTGTGGAAAGGTGACTGGACTCCGGGGTGCTACAGCTGACCTGGTGTTGGGGGGATCGCTGGGGTCCTGACCCAGAAGGGTTCATCTCCTTCTGAGGCTCCTCCCTCCACTCTCCACTCCCTGTCCCAGCAACAAGGAAAGTGTCGGAGATCAGAGTCTGGAGGATTTGGTACACGTTCAGCATTTCCACGGCAGGGTAAGAGAAAAACTGCCCCATGCTCCGACACACCTTACTGCTTCTACTGGAAACAAAAGTACTTGTCCAGTGTCCAGCCTCCTTGTAGTGTGAGGATTTCTGGTTTTATTTATTTATTTATTTTTGCTTTGCCTTTTACCATGTAAGTTTTCTATTTAGCATCTTTTGTTGTTGTTGTTTTTTTTAAATCAGCACTAAGCTGTAATTTCATGGGGAGACCAGATCCTCTTCACCTGTGCGTGTGTGTGTGCGTGTGTGCACGCATGTGCGTGTGTGTGTGCTGGAGCAGGAGGCTGCGGAGGGCTCCTCAAAGCTCCTTTATTCTGAGAACAGCAGATCCCTCCCTCAGCCTCAGACAGCTGCTGATGGCGGTCGCTGTGCCACCAGGGGTGGCGCTGTGTCCACATCTTGCAGCCTCCTGAGTTCAGAGCCAGCAAGAGAGCACAGCAGAAAGCCAGAAAGTGGACGCTGTAGTTGGGGGTCAGGAGACGGAGCGAGGAAGACCGAAAGAGCCCACTGCGGGACCGGCAGGGACACAGCGTCACTCTGACTGGGTTGGAAGACTCTGGACCTTGGGAGGCGGGGTGTCTAAGACAGTACCAGAGCACAAGAGAGGATCCCAGAGGGCAGGTGGCCCAGGTGGTCACACTCAGCCTGTGGCTCTTCTTCCCTGGTGTTATGGTCTGTGTATAAGTGTACCCCTAAAGCCTCATGCAGTTATGGGGTGGACTTCTAGAGTTTGCGATTAATAGTACTCCATGCTGGGAGTAGGGATGTGAGTGCTGCTGGGATTGTGGGTGTGAGTGCTGCTGGGA
>NW_004524652.1:2724928-2725572 GCF_000260255.1 Octodon degus
GTGCTGCTGGGATTGTGGGTGTGAGTGCTGCTGGGACTGTGGATGTGAGTGCTGCTGGGATTATGGGTGTGAGTGCTGCTGGGATTATGGGTGTGGGTGCTGCTGGGATTGTGGGTATGAGTGCTGCTGGGACTGTGGGTGTGAGTGCTACGCCCAGCCAGCCTGGGCGGACAGCCTGAATGCAGCTTACGGGAGACAGCCCTTCTCTCTGCAGCTGTCGCTGCCGCTGTTCCTCCCTTTTGCCTTTGTACTTTGCTGTTTTTCCACCTCCATGAATGGCTGCCCTCTGCCATACACCACTCTGCCTTGAGCCAGCCGAGTATGGGCTGAGACCTCCGCAAACTGTGAACCACATAAACCTTTCCTTCCTTAATCGTGGGTGTTGGGTATTTTGTCCCAGCGGTGAGAGCAGGAAGAGTAACAGCCACCTGGCCTGGCCAAGTGCTAGCTTGTAAGGGGCAGAGAAGCAATCTGCCAGGCAAAGCTGTATGGGAAGCGCTCGCAAGCTGCCGAGTCGGCGGTCCCTTGTCGCAGCACGGCTGGCTGCGCGTGGAGTCTGCGTCCTCAGGCTGGTGCAGTGGCTGGGCCCCTCGGCACCTGCGGTGAGACTGGGGCAGGCTGGTGCAGCGGCTGGGCCCCTCGGC
>NW_004524652.1:2726257-2737502 GCF_000260255.1 Octodon degus
CCTGCGGTGAGACTGGGGCAGGCTGGTGCAGCGGCTGGGCCCCTCGGCTCCTGCGGTGAGACTGGGGCAGCAGGGCCGCTCTCCAGCGGTCTTCACACCACAGGGGCGCCGGCCAAGGGCAGGCACACGGTGGGTGTGCAGCAGGCACTGCCCCCTCGCCTGCTGCTGGTGACCGCCTTTCGCTCATGCTCCGGGATCGCTCGTCTTGCCTCTGAACGGTGAGAGGCTGGGACTGTCCCAGGTGCTGCCCCTTCTTCTAGATGAAGCGGTCTCACTGAGGCTGCTATAGACTCACTGGAAAGCTTTTTGAGATGAAAAGAACCAACCTATTCCCCCCGCCCCACGCCGCACCAAAGACCCCGCTCGGATGGTTCTGGCAGGGCTCAGAGAACTGGCGCTTAGTAGAGCTGAGTCCAGAGTAGCTCAGGTTATGGGGTTCCTACTCCCTGAAATCTCAAATCTGAGCCTTGAGACCAAAGTAAGGAAAAGGAGCAGACCCTTGCCTCCCCCAAGGAAGGCGAACGCAAGGCCTGCGCAGTGGCTGTGGAGGGAGCCGCTGCCTCTTCCCAGAAAACGGCATCCTCTCTTTCTGAAGCATCGGCATCTCCCTCTTCCTTAGGGTTCATTTTTTTCTAATGTGGCTCTAGGATATTTCTGCTGCTCACGCCACCCGTTTCTGAGCATTGTGTCTAAGTGGCAGAAGGACCTCCACATCAGCTTCCGTTTGTACCGAATGGAGGCTGGGGACATGCATGAGGAAAATCTCCGTGTTGCGGAGCATGCCAAGGGCACAGAGGAGGAGGAAGGGAGATGCAGTGAGCTGCATCTCGGGCGGCTCTTGGGCACCAGCCCTCCACAAGGGCAGACTTAACGGCCCTCACATCCACAACAGAAGCCCTAGCAGAGAAAAGGACAAGCGCACTCTGCAGAAGAAGGGACGTCAGGCTCCCTGGGAGACCAGTGAGGACTCAGCGTGCGGAAATCCTGCTAACTCAGGCCCTGGCCGGGCTGCACTCACCTCCCTCCTCTCCTTGAAGCCAGTAACTTCTAGATCCTTAGGGAGCAAGTCTAAGAGGACTCAGCCTGCAGGTGGGAGAGAGGTAAAGGGCTGCGGAGAAACAATTCCGAGGCTATCAGAAGTGCCCATGCAGAAACAAGAAGGTGATTTTTTTTAAGGACATGATTTTTAAGAGTGTACAGAAATAAGTTCTGGCTGGCAACGCTCTTGGTCACGCTGGTGTTGCAAGGACGTGTGCTCCTGAGCAGGCTGTGTAGAGGAGAAAAGCACTGGGAATGCGTTCTCTCAGTTTCTTATACAACTTACAAAGCAGCATAACATAACTGGAATATAAACTTGGTTTAAGTAAAGATGTATTTTATAAACCTTGGAGCAATGACCAATATTAAAAAAGTATAAATAATGATCCAACAGTGGTGATAAATTTGAATCATAAATAATACTTAGTATAAATTCAGGCAGAAAGAGAGGGGAAAAGGATAAAACAGAGGGAAAATTAAGAAAAAATGAACACAATGTTAGCTCTTACTATCAACATGAATGATTACATTAAATATAAATGGCCTAAACACCATGCTTGAAAGATAGGGATTATTAGACTGAATAAACAAGTGGAATCCGACTGTATCCTATCTATAAAGGAAAAGATAAAGACACTAAAGTAAGAAGATCAGAAAGCTCCTGCCATATAAATGCTAATCAAAAGAAAGTCAAGGTGGCTGTAGCAATACCTGACCAAACAGAGCTGAAAGCAAGAAGTATCCCCAGGAGGTTCAGAGTCATGTCTTATGAGAAGGGGACAGAGCCGTGCCCATTCTAACTGTGCAGGCACCCACAGCAGTGCTTCAAAAGGCAGGCAGCAAGTGTCGGGAGAGCTGAGAAGCTTCACTGGAGATTTCTGCACTCCTCTCTCAGTGAGCTAAAAGGACAGACAGTCAGTGGGAATGAGAGGCCTGACCAACACTGGAGGTATCCAGAGAACGCTCCCCGTGTGGCGTAGGCAAGGACCACATAGTGTGAGGCCAAAGGTGGGGTCATGAAAGGACACGTTAATAATCTCCACTTCATCACCTTGAAAATCTTTACTCTTCCAAAGGCACTTGCTGGCAGAAAATTGAAAACACAACCTGAGGAAGGACCAGCACCCAAAATACATCAAGCACTCCCCAAGATCAGTAAGAAAGAAAGAAAGAACCAGTAAAACATGGGCGCTGCGATGGAAAAAGATCTTGCATCAAGGAGCCGCAGAGATGGAAGCTAAACTCAAGGAGGAATCTGCAACACAGTCACAAGGGCAGATCATGGAACTGGGAGAAAGCCTCCCACTGTGCATCAGAAGGGCTGAGCAAAATCAAGCAACATAACAGGAAAACATCCAGTCCTGCAAGAGACACAGACCTCAGACACTTCCCGGAAGCGGATGGAATGCAGAACTAAAACCACGTCTAAAACGAGTCTGTAGTTCAGTTCTACTAACAGCAACCCTGGGAGAAGCCATCCCTGTGCATGCGAAAGCCCTGCTGTGAGCATTTGTACTCACTCATTCAGTAATCTCTGAAACCTCCCAACGTCCTCCAACGCGGAGGTGAACAGACAAATCATAGCGTGTCATGAGATGGAAAATGGTTCAGTGTTCCAGAGGAACCAACGATGGGGCAGAGTGATTATCAGACCCACCTTGCAAGACGGTGACTCCGAGGCCGCGGAGCACAGACTCGTTTCCACGGCACTTCACAAACAGCAAAAGCCCAGGGCCGAAGAGCACATCGGCATCGCTAGGGTGCAGGGTGGAGAAAGGAGGTGGCCATGCGGGTGCTGAGCGGGCTTTGACTCCACTTTCCATGACCTTGTGCCTTTGACACAGCTTGAAATCATACACTTGAGGAGGGCAGAGTTCACTGTGTGCAATCAGGTGCTGATAAAGCCAGCTTTTAGACAGTGTGAGGTTCTGTAAAACATCCCATCCCTCCGACATTCAATTTCTTCCATTAATTCAGTCATAGTCCACCTTTTTCAGAGTAACACACTGGAGGCACTTGGGTTAGCCTTGCTCTCCACGACAGTGGCCAATGAGACCTCTACGACACCCGAAGGTGGCTTTCACCTTCACTCTGGCAGGTGCCAGCCCTCCCCAGAACCAGCGGAGGGCACAGAGCTGCTCCTGGCTGGAGCACGCTTCCCTTGGGGCTCAGCGCTGGGGGAGGGGCTGGCAGGAAGGGAGGGGGAGGAGCAGAGGCTCAACACCAGGCCAGGCCCCGCAGTGGGCGGAGAGGAAACACTCTCCGGAGGGTCACAGCGCTCAGCAGCGCCTCGAGCGGCAGCAGCGTGAGATGCACACCACGGCAGCTAGAACCTTGGTTACTTTTGCCAGATAAAGGAGCTCACGTATCTGAACATCTCAGTGGACCCAAGAGAGTATCTGATAAAATTCTACTTGACTCCTAGTAAACTGGGACTAGAACCTCTAAAACAAAAATATTAACACATAAAACCAGTAAGCAGTCAGGCAGTGGAACACACCATCTTGACCTACGTACACACGTGGACATTCTGATGTTCTCCCACTGAAAATGTGGAGAGCTGAGCTTTCGTTTTTGAAAACACGGTGTTCACCAAAGAGCGCTTGCCTGCAGGTGGTGCAGTCTGCCATCACCAGCGGGGTGGTCTGGGAGAGGGCGGAAGCTGCAAGCCAGCGCCTGGCAGTTTAGCCGAGTGGCTTCCAAGAAGCACTGATGTCTCTCAGAGGAGGAAACTTGGTGGGTGCTTTACCTTGAGGGTCAGGAAGGGATGAATGGGGACAAGGTGCGAGGGCGTGTGTGTGCATGTGTGTGTGCGCGTGCATTGTGTGTGCGTGCATGTGTGTGGCTATGGGCATGGTGTGTGCAGGGCGAGGGGCCTGGCATGGTGCTGCAGGACAGACACCAGGGCATGGCCCAGCTGGGAGACCTCCGCACCCTCCAACCTGCTCCTCCTCCTCCGGCAGCCACAGTCGCCAAACCCTCATCAGGGTCCCACATCCTCGAGGAGCTGAAAGCCAAAGGCTTGGTCAACTGCTTAAGTGGAGATCATTCATGGGCCAAGCCTGACCCCACATGAGGTGAGGCTGTACTGGGCACCTACTCTCCTCCACCCTGTGACAATGCCTGTGCCTCATGCAAAATCAGCAACGTGCCCAATTAAAGGACAGCACTGCAGACAGGACCTGGGGCACGAGGTGGGAGCAGTGGGAGCGTGCTGTGCTCCTCAACTCAGCCTTCCTGCCCTGCCATCCAAAGACCTCAGTAATCCTTGATCCTAAACCACCTCACATCAGAGTGCAGACCATTGTCCTGTATGACATGGTCCCACCCAAGTCCGGATGCATGTGGGCCCTGCACCCCAAGTCCTGGTGCACGCAGGCCCTGTACCTCTATTCTACTGCCTCACACAGCCTGATTCACCAGTCCCAACCCCAGTAGACCTCACTCCTGCTACTTCAATCCTAAACTCTAGTATAAAAGAGTCTCCCTTCTTTCGATGCTCTGTCCTATTTATGGAAACTCCCAAGAACAATTATGTATTTTGCACACCCCGGCAAATTGCAAAATGTCTAGCTCTAAAGTCAAAAATAAACAGACAGTTGGTATTAAAAATTGGCCAGAGGCCTCAAGGATTCCAGAAATCAGCATTTCATTCTTGCAAACGAGAAGTCAGAGATGGCCTTATAATAGATATTTAAGACATTACACATTCAAGTAAGGGTCAGAGCATGTTCTTTGTTAAATATATCTTAGGGGGCTGGCATTTTGTTGTGGAGGAATCAGATGGAGGAGGGAACCATTCCTTTGGGTGGTGAGAAATAAACAGCACGAGACCATCCTGCGGGTGAGCTACAGACCCTTGGCTACTCAGACTCGGGGATCAGACCCTCAAAGCAAAGCACATTTAAGCCAGGTGGCTCTGGGCCTGCGCAAGGTAGCTTCGCAGAGGCGGGGATCCCATGTCCCGTCACCTCCATCTCCCGACCTTCCCCTTCATGTTGCAGCTGGGACCCAGAGCCACCAAACTGCTGCCCTCTACCTCTTGATGTGCATAACAGTACCAGAAGGTCCTCTAAGTCAGAAGTGCACACGCACACACATATCCACACACGTGCACACTCACGCGTGCACACACACACTCACTCACTCATACACTCACACTGAGCTTTCTCTAAGAGAAGCCTACAACTTGCTTTTCAAAGCACATTCAGGTTCCTCACCTGATTACTATATCCCCTTCCGGACTTGCCCTACAAAGCAGGTTCCTGCTTAGAGCCACTCGTCAGTGTAGCACCAGAGGGAGCGATTTCCAGGGGTCACTATACATGCAAGGAACCCGAGCCCTGGAAAGCCCAATCAAGAGCGAGCAACAGATTTCCGGCAGAAGCGTTGGGATGTTTTGGCTTTTAAATAAAACAGTAGCCCCCACACGGGGCCTCACCACCTCACGCCTGCAACACAAATTTGCCCAGCTGGGCTGAGAAGCGGCTCCCTGAGGGGAGCAGATTTCCCCGCAATCTCCGACGGTGCGATAAAGGCTTTCGAAAAGCAAGCCCTACTTTTTTAACATCAATTGGCAACTTGTCTCTCCCGATGCTTTTCCAGCCCAGCCTGAAGCTCTAGGCGGGCGGAGAGAAGATTGTGGATTGCGCCGGAGTGGATTGGAGGATGCTCTGAGCACTCAGAGCTCCTGGCTGGGGACAGCCCGCCCTGCTCCCCGAAGGCGCAGGACACACTCGCACCTAGCCTGAGCAGGAACGCGAGACTATGGCTAGCGCGCAGCGGCAACCGGGCGACACTGCTTTCTCAGCTGCCTGACCGCGCCCGGGGCTCCGGCAGCTGCTGCGTGCCCAGCCCATGCTTCCGCGGGGAGGGCGCCCAGGCCCAGCTGCTCCTGCGTCTTGGCGGGGACCGCCCCTCCCGCCGCCCCCAGGCAGAGCATCAGAACAGTCTTGTCGATGACAACAGGACCTTTGGGGGACCCTCTAGGCGCCCTAATTCAGCTCCTGGCTGCAAACCTGAAACCTAAGGCAGGTCATCATCCCTGTAGTTTAGACGAGGCGACCAAGGGGAAAGCCCTCCGGGAATACCGCTGAGGGAAACCCTTTCTGGGCACAACACGCGCACTCGCCTTCCCATCCCGTATCCCCAAACATGTCGGCCCACACTCGGGGCACCCCGGAATAGTGGGAGAATCCCGCGTTCCTGCCAACCAAGCCTCAGGGCCCAGCGAGGGGCAGACAACCGAGTCGGTTCTGGGGATCGGAGGTTGCGGAAAGAAGACGCTGTGGGCTGTGTCTGCGTCCTGGACGGTAGGACCCTGGGTCTGAGGTGAGGATGGGGCGCTCACAGCAGGGAGCGGAGGGTACAGGCTCCGCAGCAGCGTGACTGTGCGGCCCGGCGGAGGTCCAGACGGCGCCCAGAGCCCCGCCCCCTCCGCGCCCCCAGCGGCCCTGGTCTGGGGTGCTCCGGGGTGGGATTTGAGGTCCGAACCTGACTAACTTCCCCAGCCGGGACCAACCATTCGAGCCTTCCGGGAAACGGCCGCCCGCCTCGCGGAGGCGCCCTGAATGGACACGGCCTCGCCGCCGTGGCCGCCGGCAGCGGCTGTGGGGTCCCCATCGCACTGGGTGTGGGGTCCCTTTCTTCGCCGTGTGGGGTCCTCTCTGCCTGGATTTGGGGTCCTCTCCGCGCCGAGTATGGCATCCCCTCCGTGCCCGATTTTGAGGTCCTCTTCGCGCCCGAGTGTAGGATCCCTTCCTCCCCGGTTTCGGGGTCCCCTCCGCTCCTGCGCCCCTTCTTACCTCTGCCCAGCAGCGCGCCCAGCAGCAGGCTTAGCGCCCCGCACAGCGGCGACGCCGGCCCGGGGGCCGCGCCCTCGGAGCGCATCCTGCCGCCGTCACGCCGCCCGCCGCCGACCCGGGCTGCCCCGCCCGCCCGCGGCTCTCGCCGGCCGCCCCATGCCCGGGCCGCTGCGTCTCCGCGTCCGCCAGGGTCCGCGCCGCCCGGATGCTCGCGCAGCGCCCTGGACAACTTTTTCCAGCGCCGCCGCCGGTCCCGCCCACCGCGATGCCCCGCCCACCTCGAGACACCGCCCACCACGATTCCCCTCCCACCGAAGCCAGCCCCCAAGGCTCCGCCCCCAGAAGGCCCCGCCTCCGCAGGGCCCACCCCAGCAGCTGGAAACGGGTGGAGCGCTGGCAGGCAGCGACCCTGTACACCCTGAACTGCTCGCTCCATTACCTCCCCCTGCTCCTTGCCGGGTGTGAGGTCCCTGTTTCCTGCTCAGCTTTCGGCTGTTAGCGGTTCCGGACCCAGGACACCTGTACTGAAGTCGCCCGCAGTGGCCGCGTGTGTCTCTTGTTACTCCGCGGGAAAGCCTGTGCCAAGTGGGCACGCGTGTGTGCATAGTGCGTGGGGCACACGCGGCGCCATCGGTGTCCCTGGGAGGGGGCGGGCAAGGGCCGCAGGCCTGTGGGTGCGAATACTGTCCGCGTGCCTCATTAACGGTTCGGGGTTAACAGATGAGCCCCCACGAACATGCGCACTCACGTGTGCACACACGCACGCTCACACGCCCAGGTTCCAGGGCGGGATCGCGCGATGACGCTCCGTGTTGGCTCTCCCTGCTTCTCTGGCCTCACCGGTCCCATGCGCGTCTGCGGAGATCCACTCTCGTTCTCACTTGGGAAATCAGTCGGGAGCGGCAGGCAGCTCCTCTCCATTGGCGGTGGAGGCGGCGGCTTCCCCGCCCTGCAGCTCTGGGGTCCCCTCCTTCCAGGCTGTCCTGCAGGAAATCGGTCACCAGCCTGCTAGGAGGGCCCCGCGAGTGCTGGTGAAGGAGCGGGGTGTAAGACCTCAGTAACGCAGCCTCGGGATCCCCGCTGAGCAAAGGAGCCGGCAGGGTTCTGGAGGGCGACTCCCCGGCAGGCGGATCCCGGACCTGGCTGCGAGAAGCCGCCCGCCTGTCTCCGCTTGGGGCGCAGGCAGCCGCAAACCGAGGGGCCGAAAAGGACACTGTGAATGGTGGGCTGCTACAGGCTGGGGAGAGGACTTCACGTTCTGGCGGGCCCCTGGTGCTGTCCAGCTCTCTGGATCCCACCGCAGATGGAGATGCGTCCTCCGAGCCGCGCTGAGTAGACGCTCTGTGGAGGCCTGTCTTCTCGTGGTTGCAAGCCCCAGTCACTGGAGAGTACATGGCTTTCACATGACGCTCCCGGCCGCCCACATCTGGGAGAGCTGCAGCGCGGACCATTACTTCTGACCGAGCTGCTGGATCTGAGTCCCCTTGTCCAGAAGAGGAGGGAGAAATGAAGCCCCCAAATGGCCCCACCCCTTCTTCTCTGCATCCTTTCTCTTCTCTTGCGCTGATGGTTGGCTTCCCTACTGCAAAGCCCAGTGCAGTTCTGGCTGGAGGACCCCGTGGTGTAAAAATCCAAACAGGAGGAAGTGGAAGAAATTACAGCCAAATGCACCGTAATTCTAAGGAGGGGAGAATTTTATGAAAGAGCAGAAAGGCCCGATCTGGCGAGCCCTATGGTCTCCTCTCCATCCTGCTGCGTGAGGAGGGTGCTGCCATCCTTACACGCCCTGGCCTACACTGTCTCCATCCTCCCAGACAGTGCCTGAGAGGCCAGGAAACCAGAGCTCCCTTCCACATGCCTGTTGCAGACCCCTGTAACAGTCAGCCAGCCACCCCAGTCCAGCGGAGCACAACTGATGTGGCCGATTTATCTTTGTTTGGTAAACTGATAAAAAATGGCAGTGTGAACTTGGAGGGCCACGGGCCACTAAAGTTTTCTGAATTTATTTATTTATTTATTTAAAGACGTTATTACTTAATCTCCACATGACCAATTACTTAGCTTAAACGACTTCCAGATGCTGCTCTGAGTTTCACAGGGAACATTGGAGGAGGTGGATGCCCTCAAAGGCTGCGGCTGGCCTCCCTGTGGACCATGGCGCACGGAGACCATTAGTGAGACTGATAGCGAGGTGTCAGCGAGAGAGCTCAGCAGCCCTTCCACACACGCCTGAGGCCACCTCAGATGCTGTCCTCAGTGACTGAGTTCCAAGCTGTGAGCCTTGCGTCCAATGAAAGGAGGAACTTGCTAATTTGTCTCAGGGCTTCTCTCTCACACTGGGGACCCGTGTGACTGCACCGCCATGCTCAGGCAGACGCCTCTGAGGAGCTGTGGTCATTTGTAGGCCCAGTCTGCAGTCTGCAGAGCTCACAGAGACAGAACCGAGGAGGGAAGGCAAGTGGGAGGAAGCAGTGCAGAGCTCTCTGTGCGTGGTTCTTGACTGGGCGGTCTCTCTCTCTCTCTCTCTCTCTCTCTCTCTCTCTCTCTCTCTCTCTCCTGGAGATTGAACTCAGGACCTGTGCTTGCCAGGCAAGTGCTTATTCTACTGAGCTATCTCCCCGGCCCGAGGATGTCATTTCTTTTAATCCTTGTGACAACACTCAGGTGTGCTCTGGTATCATCTTTGACTTGTGCTCACTCACTTTACAAATTCCTGTCTCTCACTGACCCTGTTCCACCCCAGCCCACTGTCTAGCAGGGGGTCCTGAGCCCAAGGGTTTTTATTTCAGTGCTGAAGAAAGTAAAATATGCGTGTGCATACATCCTGAGAGACAGCGGTGTGTGTTGTGAATGAACGGGGAGCAGGCGAGGGGAGACTGACTTGGAGTGCATGCTTAGGGACTGAGGGTGTAGGGGAGAAAGCAGGAGGATTTTTGGAAGTAAAGCTCCTCAGGCACGAGGGCCAGGAGCTTGGGACTTCCTTGTCCTTTCCGATGTGCCGCTTGTGGCCTGCAGGGGGCAGCAGAGGCACCTGCTGTCCAGTGAGGAGCCTACAGCTGTCATCAGGAGCACTGGGGGAATGGAATCAGGTGACCAGATGGAGGAACGTACGGAGGGTCGGAGAGGGCTAACGTCACCTGTTAGCACGTGGTGGGAAGGTACTTAGGTTTAACTCTCAGAAGCAGCTGCGTGGCCCCAACCTGAGTTAGAACCGGGGCGGCATGGTCCTTAGCGGGGGCCACACAAGGTCTCTTCTTTCAGGGGAGCGCAGGGGTCAGGGGTGGGGGCTGGGAGGGGAGCGTGGATCCGGGTCGCCCTCCTTTCCCTGCCAGGTGGGAGACAGTCGGCCTGCACCGGCGGAGGAGAGCGCTGCCGTCTGGGGAGCTCTCTTCTGAGACTGCGCACTTGTTTTTTTTTGCTGATTCCGTCCAGTGTCAGCTCCATGGAAGGCGAGGCCTGAGCCGCCCAGCTCTGTGTCCCCAGCCGTTCCGCACTGTGTGCACAGAGAGAGACGCTCATGCACTGAAGAGGAACCACAAATCTGTAGTTTATTGGCCCTGTTGGACTAATGAGGAACTTGAGACTCACACGTTCTGTCTTTAGCTCACTTATTTAGTGATGGTAATGACAACAATAACTATTAGCATTTATTAGACACTTGTTAATTGCCAAACGGTTCTGTTAGCCACACTGGGAGTACGTATTCTTGTTATCTCCAGCTCACAGGCAGGAAGACGGGTGCCCAAGGGGCAAAATGGCTTCTTCAAGGTCATCCAGCTGGGGAAGTGGATCCACGCTGGGGTCTGGGCACTGCAGCCTCTGAGCCTGTGTCGGAGCAGTCACCAGGCTGGTCTGGTCCCCATCGGTGTGCAGGTGTGACCAGGTGTGCCTGTTTTCTTCACCAGGTGTCTGGTGGCCTTCATCAGGTCTCGCAGGTGAGGTCACCTTGGCCACATTTGCCAGACTCTTCTTCTTGGAGCACACACCGAGGAATGCGTGCTCCGGAGCTCCCCCTGTGCTTTGCAGACTGGCAGAGTTCGCTCCCAGTGCTCCGCAGGGAGCACAGTGCCTGACGCAGGTGCCGTGCGGTGAGAACAGCTATACGACCCCTCCCCAAATGCCCCGGCCTGGCTCTCATCTCTGTTCCCTGTGGTGCATGCCCTGCTCCTTTCACCTCTGCAGGGAGAACCCAGAGTGGATTTTACCCTTCTACTAGGGTCAAGGTCAGAAAATGATGCCATACAGTAGGACTTGGGCCAACAAAGCTTCAGATTAGGTCGATAGTAAGTGTATCTCACTGACTTCTTTGAACTATATTTGTTGCGCCATTATCACTGCCACCACCACCACCACCACCACCACCACCACCACCACCACCACCATCACCACCACCACCACCACCA
>NW_004524652.1:2737756-2738162 GCF_000260255.1 Octodon degus
CACCACCACCATCACCACCACCATCACCACCACCACCACCACCATCACCATCACCACCACCATCACCATCACCACCATCACCATCACCACCATCACCATCACCAGTACCATCATCACCATACCACCATCACCATCACCACCACCACCACCACCACCATCACCATCACCACCACCACCACCATCACCACCACCACCACCACCACCACCACCATCACCAGCACCACCATCACCAACACCACCATCACCACCATCACCGTCACCACCATCACCACTACCACCACCACCACCACCACCAACACCACCATCACCACCATCACCACCACCACCATCACCACCATCACCATCACCACCACCACCATCACCAACACCACCACCACCAACACCACCATCACCACCATCACCACCA
>NW_004524652.1:2738262-2749467 GCF_000260255.1 Octodon degus
CACCACCATCACCACCATCACCACCATCACCATCACCACCACCACCACCACCATCACCAACACCACCACCACCAACACCACCATCACCAACACCACCACTACCATCTTTCATATTCACAGATTCCTTGCACAGTGCCCAATACTGTTTTAAGTAATTGGAAGACAGTCACTCATTTTTTCCTCACAGCAACTCTACAGCATTATTTTACTTCCCAGCTCATTCGCAAACAATGTAGATGAGATACAGAATTCAGGCAATTGTCTATAGTCACCGAGCCAGAAGTCGGCGGAGCTGGGCCTCAGTAGTGGCCTCTGGCTGCAGAACCCTGCTCTAGGCAAACAGTTCTGTGCTCGGCTGTGTCACGCATTCCCTGGAAAGCTTGTTACAATGTCGATTCTGCCTGTCTGGACTGGCTGCGGACCTGCCACTCTGCATTCCTCCAAAGCCAGCAGGTGACGTCGATGCTGGGGCCCTGTGCACCATCCTTTGAGCTGCAGTCCCCAAATTCATCGCTCTACTCTGTTCCCTATGTACTTACCTACTGCCATGTTGTCCAAACTAGTTTTCTTTCCTTTCCCTTCCTTTCGTTTCTCTTTCTTTCTTTCTTTTTTCTTTTTCTTCTTTCTTTGTTTCTGATGAATTTAGGACAGGGTCTCACTATGTAGATCAGACTTGTAGTGATTCTCCTGTTTTCAGCCTCCCAAGTGCTGGGATTATAGGCACATGCCACCACACCCAGTCTCAATTGCTGTTTCAGCACCCCCTGGGGTGTGCCTAAGCAGGCGCCTTAGTCCATTGAGCTATCTGGCCAGCCCCAAACTAGTTTTCTGAGCACCCCATAGTTCCTCTGCACTGCTTAGAGTGTAGGAGACTGTCAGCACGCTGGGTGTAGCCATCAACCCCGAAACAGGCTTCCAGAGAGCCATCCTGCAGCTGGTTAGTAGGGCCGATTCAGTACTCGGGTCCAGTGAACCTGATGCTTGTGGGGTCTGGCGGGAGCTTGCTTCCCTCAGGGGGGAGGATTCCCCGTCATCGGGGCTGACGCCACCTGGCCACTGGGGCCCTGAACGCCTTCCTCTGCCAGGCAGCAGGGGACCCAAAGAGTGGACCAGGGATGCATGTTGGCTGCTTTATGCCACTAGAATTGGGGGCTGGCTCTCTTTTTCCTTGTAATCTGTCCTTACCAAAACTTCCAGGGACACACGGGTCCCTTTCACGGTCAGATCCCAGACACAGGAGTGAGCTGCTCTCCGCAGTGAGCTATCTTTCAGTTCATAACTCGTAAGTACTTGTGGGTGATTCCCGTGGGCCGGGCCCCTACCTTCAGAGACCCCCCTGGGGAGCAGTGTGCTCCCATGGCCATCACCGAAGACAGTCTGGCGAGACGAACTCCAGCATGGTCGGTGTCAGGCTGTGGCTGCCTCCCCTCCACTTGCATGCTCTGTTTTTGCCTTCGTCATTTTATAGTCACTGCTCACAAGAAGCAGATTTTTTTTTTTTTTTTTTTGCGGAACCAGGGATTGAACTCAGACCCTTGCATTTGCCAGGGAAGTGCTTATTCTACTGAGCCATCTCCCCGGCTGCAAGAAGCAGAATTTTGAGTTTTCATAATAAATAATTCCAATTCATCTGTCACCCTAGTAGACAGCACAACCGTAAGCTGCTGTATGAATCAGGTGCCCCCTCCCGGATGACGGCAATCAGCACCACTCCCGATCGGTGGTCGGTCCAGGGCCACCCTGGGAACTGCGAGGCAAGGCCAGCTCCCTCCCATTGCCTTTGCCAGGCTCAGAGCATCCCAGCTACGACAGGAGCTTCATGGCGCCTAGCTGTCCTTCCAATGCTCTGGTAGGGTGGAGCTTGGGATGGGACTCTTGCTGCCTTGCACTTGGAACCGAGGAAGCCAGTGCCCTTGATTCCTGTGAGAACAGGTCCTGCCTCCAACCCTCTTCCAGCCTGCAGATTGTTACATGATTAACAGCGCCCCCTGCTGTAGCGCGTGGGAAAAATTAGGAACAGCTCAGATTGTGGGGTCAGCAGAGTGACAATTACGTGTCACTCCATTCAGCAGTGCCTCACTCTTTCTCCTGGAGAGGCAGTGCTGACCACTAGCGAGTGACAGTTGGATCCAACCTGGGTGGCCCATCTTTGAAATGGCTTCACAAGACGGTGACCCCAATTGGACCTCAGGAAATTATCACTTGATCTCACGGGAAGTTCCAGAGGCTAAAGCTCAGCTCAGCTAGGAGCAAGGCTGGCAAGGAAGGAGTAAAGTGCTTTACCTGCCCGCGCAGGCCCACAGGCGTCCAGCACGTGCTGTGTCGGTGGCCATGCTATTTATTGAAGAACTCAGGTGTCATTGTATTAAGCTTAGCTGGCTCAGTCAGAGAGGCAACACCTCCAGGAAGAGCGGATCCATCTTAGGACGAGACCTTCTGCAGCCTAGGCTTCTAAGCCACGGAAGTGCGGGCCAGAAGGGGGCGTTGGAGGATAAGCGACAGGCACCACCCAGCTTCCCTGAAACCGGGCAGGGGAGCAGCCGCGTTCCGGGAATAGCACCGTCCACTTGCAGCAGGAGGAGGAAGATGGAGAGGAATCTGGGCAGAACTCAGTGGCTCAGCCCCCGTGGGCCAGGGAGTCACCTCCTTGGTCCTTCCTGGGCAGCAGCCCAAAGGGCTGCACAAAAGATGAAGCCAGGAGCAACACTCCTGAACAGAGATTGAGGGACGAGGGAAAAGACGTGGAGCAGGGCTCCACCCCGAGAGTGGCCACTGCGTGGGGTGACTGGAGCAGAAAGGTGTGCTTCCGGCCGTGAGAGCTGGGGTTGGGGTCCCGCAGGCAGGCTCCCTGGGACAGAGCGGATTCCAGCAGAGGTCAGGCTGGCGGGAAGACTGGGATTCCTGGTGCCCTTCGTCCACATCTTTGGATGACCCGGGAGCCACTGTGTGTGTGTGTGTGTGTGTGTGTGTGTGTGTGTGTGGCGGGGGAGGGGACACGGGGCTGCACTGCTGAGAAGGGACAGCAGACTAGGCCTGACCAGCATGGAACCTTCTGTAGTCTGGGCCCAACCAATCTGCTCACACTCAAAATTAAAATTAAAAAGCAACTTTTCTGATGACAGCAGTAATACAGTCTTCCACGCAATTAAAAAGTTTAGAAATGTTTAGAAATATAATCTTCACAATGTAAAGGGCATAATTTAAATGTATTTGACATTTAAAAACCTGGAGAAAGGTAAAGGCCCTGCATAGACCTTACTTCAAAGCGATGGCTCGCGGGGTTAGGGAAGGGCGCTGGGCGGCGTCACATTCCGGAGACGCACGCTACGGTGGCGATCCGGGTCTCCGCTTCGTGGGCTGGATGGAGAGCTGCTGTCCAAAGGATGGAGGATAAGTGGAGGCGAGGATGTGGAGAGGAGAGCGGCCTTGGACGAGGTGCGATGAAACGTGGGGTGGATGCTTGCTTTAAAGAAACTATTTATTGTACCAAAAGGTGGCTGGCCGTTGCTGTCACCTGCCCTCCAGGCTGCCCATCCCCTCCCGGCTGTCATTCCACACACACTCGTCTCGCCGTGCTTGCCGCTTTCGGAGGCCATCAGAAGTTCTCTTCAGCGCGTCCTCAGCCGTGCCTCTGTGTCGTCTCAAGGGCCTGCATTCCTGGAGCGTGCTCAACTTTATGGGCCAGTCGGCTCCAGGGAGGAGCCCGCGTTCGCAGCGAGAGGAGGGGCGCGAGAAGGCTGTGCGCCGGCGCGAGAGCCCGCTCCTAAGTCTCCCTTTGGACCTTCAGCTGTCTCTTAGTCCCACCGTGTGCACTCTCGCTGGGGTTGTGAGTTGGTGTGGATGAGCTGAAGGACAGAGACATGCAAGTACCAAGGGAGGGTGAGGACGGGAAACCAGGGCCCCGAAGGGACAGCTGCCACGTTCATACTGCGGCGAAGATGCAGACAGAATCGGCCTCAGCGGTCTGCAATGAAAATCTGCATACACATGATGGAGTACTACGCAGCCCTTACGAAGGACATCCTCTCATTTGTAATACACGGATGAACTCAGAAGAAATCATCCTTGGTCGAACTAGTCAGTTGCAAAGAGACAAACTTTCACAATCTCACACACATGTGAAATCCAAAAGACATAAACTTGCCTAAGCAGAGTAACACAGGGGTGACCCAAGCTTGGACCGTGAGTGGGGTTGGGCAGACACTGGTCACTGGCTACAAAATTTTAGTCAGGAGAAATGAGCTCAGGAGCCCTGTTATGCAACATGGTGACCAGGGTTGAGAAACATACGAACCTTTAAAACTGCTAAGTTGATCTGAAATATTCTTACCCCCAGGCCCCCTCACGCAATAGTCGTGTGGGGTCATGGTTATGACTAGCTTTAGTCATTCTAGAGCACACACGTACCAAAACACTGTATTGTGCTTGGCAAACATATTCAACTTTTGTCAATTGAAATAAATTTTAAGAACAAGCAGAATGAGATATAAAAAAATGAACACACGACTAAGAATAATTGCAGGGTAATAAATAGACTTCGTTTATTTTTTACTTTTTTATTTTTTTATTTTTCTGGTGGAACTGGGGATTGAACTCAGGCCCTTGCACTTGCTAGGGAAGTGCTTATTCCACTGAGCCATCTTCCCAGCCTCCTGATAAATAGACTTCGAACAAAGAATATAAACAGGTACTCAGACCAGTCATACTTAATTACATTAAGGATGTCAATAAAATAGAAAGACACCATTGTTAAAAATGTGCATGTATTTAATAACAAAGTAAATTGCATCAACTAAAACTGGATCAAAATTAAGGAGTGACACCAATACCAAAATAATGGTTGCCACACAAACACCCCTTCACTAGCAATTGGAAAAACTATCAATGTATCGATCACGCAACCTGTTACCTACCTACAGCTTTCTACGTCCTTATCATCTACTTGTCTGTGACCCAATGTGTTATCTAGTTACCATTGTCTATCATTATCCGCATACCTCCCCCCTGGCTGTTGTCCGTCCACCTCGGTCATCTTCATGGCTATCGATTATCTCTTGATCGGTAGACGAGGCTGATCTGAAGCGTAGCAGCGGCCGAGGTCCGTGGGGCGATCATACGACCCTCCAGCTGAGAGCTGCGGAATTCACGTGTTTCCAAGGATACGAACACACGGCATACTCTCCAACGTGGACCATTCAGTGAACGACAGATCAATTGCAAATACATTTAAAAGAATTAATGCAAGGTACACTGTTGTCTTACCAGAAATGGAAAAAATTAGAAATCAGTAGCAATAACATGCCTAGAAAAATTCCCAAATATTTAGAAATTAATTAACTTCTCACTAACTCATGAGTACAGAAAAAGCACGAGGGAAATGAGAAATTATTTCTAGCCGAATGATAATAAAACCCTAAGATAAATAAATAAAGCTGTGAGAACCCCTTGTGGAATGGGACTAAGAAAGGCATTCAGGATAGAATTTATAGCTTTAAATATTTATAGCAGAACAGAAGAGCCAACACCTCACTTTAAAGCTCCGCTCTAAGGAGATAACGGGCTGCGTGGCAGGGTGGGGCATGCCTGCAGGCTTGGCACTCTGGAGGCTGAGGCAAGAGGACTGTTGGAAGTTCATAGGCCAGCCTTGGCTGCAAACCCAGACCCTGTTCCTCCCTCAATTTTCCCAATTTTGTTTTTTTTCCAGAACTGGGGGTTGAACTCAGGCCCTTGCGCTTGCCAGGGAAGCGCTTATTCCACTGAGCAATCTCCCCGGCTCCTCCAATTTCTTTAATTGGAAAAATTAAAACAAATAAAAGGAAATAAGGTAAGAGAGATGGGGGAGAGAGAAAGTCTGAATTATTTTGGGGTTTGCCTTTAGTTTTAGAAATAGCAATATATACCAAACCGTATGTGGGCTGATGAAGAAAAAAAGGAAAATATGACTTATTAATATCATAAATGAACAAAGGATGTCCCTATTTTCAGACACTTAAGAAAGTGTATTATGGGGGCCGGGGAGATGGCTCAGTAGAATAGGTACTTGCCTGGCAAGCTCAAGGGCCTGAGTTCAATCCCCAGATCCTCCAAAAGAAAGAAAAAAAGGAAGTGTAATTTCCTTTATTAAAATTTATGAAAAGCTGTTTGATTCCCCCGCACCTGTAGATGTCCAGCCCGCGCCAGGGCACCCTTCAGCCTCCTGCCCGGCACAGCGCTGGTGTCACAGGGCGGGAAGCTCGGCTGCCCCGTCCCAGGTGACCCTGCCCCGCAACTGCCCTCGGCCCTGACCTCTGCAGTGCCTCTGGGCTGCCCCCCTTGCGGCGCTGCCAGCTGCGTGCGCGGGGTTTTGAGTCAGCGCAGCTGTGCTCAGGGACAGGGTCACAGCAGCAGGGTTGCCCCTTCCGGGTCCTCACCTGAGTCGCCTCCCCTAACCCCGATTCCCTCCTGCAAGAAGACTGTCCCAGTTCTGCCTCAAGCCCCTCTTCCTCTGTGCATAGCTGAGAGGGGACAGGATGCAGGCACTGTGAGCCCACAGCACGCACGGAGACAGAGCTGGCGTCCCAGCGGGCACAGCCCTCCGGGTCCGCGCGCTCGGCTTCCCCCGCACTGAGAGGACCTCCACAAGCCTCCCTCCCTCGGCTCTCGTGCTCCAGTCCCGTGGAAGGTGGCCCACCACGGAAACCAGCAGGGCAGGACGAGTCCTCTCTGTGCCTCACCCAGAGCCACCCAGGTGACAGAGGCCATGGCCCTGGGACACGGAAGCCGCTTTTTCAGGTTGAGATGTTATCCGCGCACCATGGAATTGATCCTTACAAAAGGCAGAGTTCAGCTGCTGCCAGTTGATCTTAAAGTCTTGCACAACCTCCGCCAGCGCGGGACTTCAGAGCTTCCTTCCGGCCGGCGGAGCGCACCCCACGCCCGCCCAGCGCCCCGGCCAGGCAGCGCACCCTCGCCCCAGTCTCTGCGGACGGGCTCCGAGGGGCTCTTAGGAAGAAGCATGCGCCCCAGAGCATCGTGGGCCTGGCTGGCTCGCATTGCGCTTCGAGGCTCGACCGACCCTAGCAGTGTCTGTGCCACATTCCTTGTCACGGTGAGATGCGACTCTGGTCACTGTGGTCCTCCTCTTCCCCGAGACGCTTCACATGCCCATCCTCTGGCCAGCAAGGACCCGGGACACTAGCCAGTGCCCAGCTCCAAAAGCCTCTGATGACCAGGGCTCCCTCTCTGGGAGAAGGTGCCGGGGGCCCCGCATTGCCTGGAGCACTGGTGCGGGCGGAGGAATCTGTGCTCCTGCTAGTCCAGGATTCCCCCACGTGGCTCACACAGAGCCAAAGCCAAGCGGCCATACGTGGGGCTCCACGTGGGAAGTGGGCTGGGCAGCATCCTCTGTGGCAGCAGGCCTGCAGGCGTCACGGGCCACAGGGCCAACTGTGCAGCTTAGGTGTGAGAGCCAGCTCATCCCCAGGGCAAGCTCACGACAGCGGAGGGTGGGACACCTGCCGGGTCCCAGCCTCCAGGCGCCAGCATGGAGCAGCCCCGCAGCGGGCCTCTAGCAGGAGGCTCCCAGTTCCCTGCCAGCCCCCCTCGGGGTCAGCTGAGGGTGGCAGCGAGCACTCCATGTCCGCTCCTCAGGTTTCTTTCCTTCAGTGCAGACGGGACCTCGGGCACTGATTTGCTCAACTCGGGAGACACGCCAGAGTACGAAGCACATTTGACTTCACAGGAAAATTAAACCTGAATACTTTTCATCATAAATACATTGGGAGTGATTTTAAAGCGGCTTCTTAAGGAAAAATATAGATTGTTAGCCCTGTAAATCAGATGTACTCTACACTGCAACGTGATAGGAAACAGCTCTGGGTATAACGTAATAGCCCTTCAGCCCTGCAAATAAATCATAAAATTATAGAGTTAAAATATATTAAAGGCAGCAAGTACCGGCACATGGAGGAGAACCATCACAGGTGGTCTGGAGGTGGCTTCCTGCGCCGTGTGAGTTTTATGGTGACAGCAACGCGGAGTCTGCAGAGCGGGGCGCGCCGGGGCCGACGAGCCACAGTGCGCCATAAATGAAGTTAGAATGAGCTCCCGTTCTCTACTTGCAGGCAAGACAAATCAAGCAACAATAATAACTACAAAAATCCCCATAAACTCCACTGAATTCCCACCCAGGTTGCCACAGTCTATGTAGCGAAATCAATATTTCAGTAAAAGGCAATAAAAACATGCGGAGGGGAAAATAATGCATCCCAAGCACACTCGTGCATGCAGTAAAAACAAATATTTCCCTGACTATTGGTAGAATAATAAACAACATGGAAAAATTTTTTAAAAGAATTATAATCTAAGGCAGTAGGAGTCTTGGTTCAAGAACTGCTGTCTTTTTCTCATTGAGCTACAGCTGGAGAAATTTATAGTTGACTGTCGTGGAAATAGACGTGAGCCTCGCTCATAGCTGGTGGTCATCTGAGTGGCCGACGGCTGGCAGGTGGCCAGGGGAGTGCCTCACAGGGGAGCTCCACGGGCCCCCCTACCTGTCTCCCCCTCCTCTCTATGCTAGTGGCCAGGACGGCCTGGCTTGGAGAAATCACTGGAAATACCTGTTGAATGAAGACCAATGAATTAACAAGATGGGTGAATGGCCAGGAGGGGACATTCTCTAGGCATCCACAACAGGCTTCGGGGGAAGACAGGGATCCGTGAGAGAGCGGGACCATGCTAGTTCTGAGTGGGAGACTTCAGGTGCCCTACACGGTACCCTGGAAGCACCTGCCTCCCGCCTCTCCTCCCTGTTCTCCTTACCCTTTAGTGTTTCCGCCTTGGGTAAGGAGCTAATGCTCCTAACTACTTCTCCAGGTGCAGAATAGGAAGAGCCCCGTTGCTGGCTGCGAGACACGGGCGGCATGAACTGCGCTATTACCCTTGGGGAGATCGGCACCCGGCCAGCACCTAGACATCAGCAGGGACTTCACTAAGCCGCCCTCACTCCCCGTTCCTTCCCCAGCAGCCCCAGGCCAGCACCGCAGGCTCTGCTGTCACCTGACCCATGACAAGCATCAGCGTTCAAGGTCCTCATCTCCCATGGAAAGCTGAGTGAGAAAGGGTTTTCTGCACATCCAGAGAAAGCAATTTCATAGTTGACGGATGTGTGTTTGTACTTTCTCTTGGCGAGATAACTAACTTTCCTTTGCTTCGGATACTAAATAGAAAATATAGCTATTCATGCCTATGTGACTTTAAAAAAGAAAGACAGTACATCCTAGCGGTCAGCAGCCCTGGGCACAGTGACCTTCTCCTCTGCGTTTCACCTCAGAGCTGCAAAGTGCAGGTGACAGAGTGTGTGTTGGAGACTGTAATCATTGCAGCGATTGAAGGAAATGCGACGTGTTAGTACCTAATAGAGCAGCCAGCTGCAACCATTGGTCAGCGACGGTCCTAGCCATTATTGTTACTTGGAATTAGGTTAGAATAATTATGTCACCTCCTTAAGCTGTGGGGAAAAAAGACTGATTGAAAACTGTTTAAGCAAGCTTAGAAAATTCACATTCCTATACCAGGAGAATCCAGGACCAGGATCTCGGAAACTTCAGGCTCCACGCTGTCCAAGTCTCCCTGTCTTTCTCTGTCACTATTTGCAGTGTCACTCAAGCAGGAAATGGGGACTGCAGATGCTGGCCCTGAATCAGGGATCAAAGACCGGGCAGAGCCGGTCTCACAGCGCTCCAGCCTCTGTCAGGCAGTGGCTGCGCTGGGAGCCCAAGTTGCGCTGGCCTGAGTTTGAAGCCTGCCGGAGATAACTCAGGGTCCCATTTTCTTTATCTGTGGAACAGACAGGGCCATCGCAGCCACTGTGGATGAAGCGCAATAAAGCGAGAGCCGAGCGTAGATCCAAGTGGAAGGGCCTGTGCGCCCGCTAGCACGGCTGGTACCCAACTCTGGAAAACAAGCTGGCCCGCAGCATGGAGAAGCTAGACTGCCGCACAGCGACCAAGAAATGGAAGGTGGGACGGCGAGGGGAAGGGACACGGAGAGAAGCAACGTCCATCACGTACACCTGCCCGCCGCCGTGATGAGCGGATCATTCTGAACCACAGACGTGCAGTTGAAGAACAAAGGAAGCCGTCTTAGTTGCTCCCTGCACTGCTGGGACAAACACCCCACACTCGCAAGGTGGAGGAGGCAAAGCTGCTTTCAGCTTACAGCTGGTAGAGGTTTCAGAGTCGGCTGGCTCCAGGGCAGGGCGGCAAGGTAGGGGGGCACGACAGAGGAGAAACGGTCCCTGGAAGGGTGGGCGGGCGGCCCCAAGCAGCAGCGCTAAGCCTCCTTTTCCCTTTGTACTCCACCCCCGCTGCAAGCCTATTGGAGGGGCTGCCCGCACCCGGGGAGGGGCCTCACCTTACCCACACCCAGACCTACGCCAAGCCACTGTGGGCTAATCCGCAGGTGCTCACCCTGGATTCATGGTGCACACGCTGGACTCAGTCACCTCTGGAGCGCATGAGGGTCTAGGAGGGTATTTTAGATATGAACCACAGCAGAAGGGGACCCAGAGACAGGGAGGAGGTGGGAGGGGACAGAGCAGGGATTAAAAACAGCTACAATAGTTCAGCCGGGAGACCTTCTCCCTAAGAAGCGTGGAACCGCTATGTGTTGCGAACGTGCTAATAAAAAGCTCAAGAACGCAGTCATTGCGGCCAGCAAGTGTGTGGCTTCTCAGCAAGGGCGACGTAGGAATGCCACACAGTCTAGCAGTGTGCATGGGGGGGCCCTCCCCCAGTGAGGAGGGCACGCATGCACACACACGCACACACACGCACACACACACACACACACACACCCCGAGTACTGTTCATACACGGCCAAAGGTAGAAACAGCCATTGCATCGGTGGATTAAAGGGGCACTGGACATTTTTCAGTGGGGGCTGATGTTACTGCTTTGGAGCCAGACGCGAGGGGTGCCGCAGCGCACCATGGTGACCTTAACATCATGGTGCCACTTGACGAGAAAGTGGCCTGCTGGGAAGTGGCTCATTTTATGGTATGTGACTTTCTCCACAATAAAGAATGAACTAGCGAGAAGCTAAAAGACAAATCTCCTTAGCAGTGATCGAGATGAGTAAGGAAAGCAACAAAGCTGGTGGCCTTCTGGGTCTCTCCCCTGCCTCCCCCTCCTCTCCTCTCCCCTCCCCTCCTGCTCCCTCCTCTCC
>NW_004524652.1:2750000-2762500 GCF_000260255.1 Octodon degus
CTCCCCTCCCCTCCTTCCTCTTCTTCCCTCCTCTCCCCTCCCCTTCTTCCCCCTCCCCTCCTTCCTCTTCCTCCCTCCTCTTCTCTCCCCTCCTCCCCCTCTCTCCTCCCCTCTCCTTCCCTCCCCCCTTTTCTCCTCATCCTCCTCCAGTGCTCCTTCTCTCTATTTGCTTCTTCACCCAGTGCCCCATCAGTCAGCGTCCCCACAGGGGACAGTGGCATAATGTTCTGCTTCAGCGAGGAGTCCACGGGGAGATGACACGTCACGGGGCGGACACGCAGCTTGAGTCCTCCCTTGAGCGGAGCTGCTACAGCGCATGTGCGCACTTTCCCGGCTCGCCGTCCTGTGGTGTGGTCCAGTAAGTCGCGTGACCTGAGGCCCTGCGCTGGTTCTGCGCGCCTTTCTGGCTCCCGCCCTCCAGACGGCGTGGCTGGCAGTGTGCCTGGAGGTGGCCGCCGCGCTGTATCAGTTCCCACCATCTTCCTTTCCAGGGAAGACATGGCTATGGGAAAAGGGCCTGCTGACCGGCTGTAACTAATGGGAAAACCAATGGCTGAGGTCCGGGCGTGGCTAGTGAGGGCTCCGCGACGAAAGGGCAGGCGTGACGTCGGTGCGGGAGCTTTCCCACTCTGGACGGCAGCCCAGCTCTGCCGGTCCCCAGCTGCAGGGACCTGGACCTCCGAAAGCCAGGAAGACGCTCGCCGTGGGTTCTTCGAGTAGGCCGGAGCGCAGCCTGCAGAGCCCGCGTGGCAGCAGCAGGTGCTCCGCTGCGTGCAGCGTGGTCGGGAGCGACGCACAGGCTGCCACCTCTGCTGCGTGAAGACCCCTAGAAGAGCTGACCAAGCGGCGCCCGCAGCGTCACACGACTGTCCTGGGCCCGTCACTGCTGCCGAGGCGCAGGTTCACACTGAGGGCGCGACAAGGATCGCGGGACGTCCCCATCCTCGAGGAAAGCGTTTGGATTCAAGGTGAGGCGAGGGTGGTGTCTAGCGGAAAATCTAGGGTCTGTTCCAGAGCTCCAGGAAGGGTCCTAACGCAGAAACACACAACTCCAGCCATGATAGGACACTTGTAAACATTCCTGAATTTCAGGAGAATTTGTATCTAGAGTGTGTTTTCTGGAAATACATAGTACATGACACAGCAGCAGGCCCATTCTGCTTCTCAAGTAGGAATTCTTGACGTCACAGGCCGGAATGTCCCAGAAACAGTAATGTGATCTGCATGCATACCAGCTTATACACACACTCACCACACACTCATACTCACTCACACACACACTCACAACACACACACACTCACCATACTCCTAGAGGAGTATGAGCAAAGACTTGCTGTAGGGAACCAGGTGCCCCCCAGAGCCTGACTCTGCCCTCTAGGGAGGCGCTTTATGCCGGGGCTTTTGCTCCCTGATGCGCTGCTGCCCACTCTTTGGTATTTCTAGTTTTTTCTTTCCTTTCCTTGTTCCTACGGATCATTATCAATCGGTAAGGAAAGATTTTCCCCGATCGCTTGAATGCAACAGATGGGTGCCTCCTTCAGAAGGCTAAGGGAGCCCTTCTGATTCCTGCCTTCCTTCGGAAGGGGTTCTTCAGCTCAGCGACATTTACTGGCAGGCACTAATTAGCCTGCACCAGCCAACTCTGCCCAGCGCTGGACCGCTCCAGACACACAGTCACCCTGCCCGCACCTCGTCATTCACAGGGAGACAAATTCTCCCTGGACACCGGACTTGTCCCAGCACTGATGGCTCTCGCTCTGCCTTTTGTATTCCTTTCTGCATCGCAAGCACCTCAGCCTTGGCGCCTCAGCGGCCGAGGTCACTGGCATAACGCGCTGGATTTCCGGGAAACGTGGCTGTGCTTTCAGGGTGCCTGGGACTTGGAGGCTGGGAAATTACTTTCCCTCCCACTCCTGGGCGTGGTGTGCTCCTTGATGTAGGGCACGCAGCACTCAGCCTGAGAAGGAGACACACCAGCTGGGAAAGGAGCTGTGGGCTGGCCACCGTGCAGAGCAGGGGCTGCAGGCAGCGCGCTCCCACCTCCTCGTGTCAGCCCCAGGTGGGAACACTTCTCCTGTCCTTGCTGTCCTGCACTGTGCAGCTCAGTGCCACCCGCTCTCTGGCCTCCCAAGTTCAGCCCAGGTTCAGTGCTTTGTTTGTCCCTGTGGCCTACAACACTTGGTCTTTTTTTAACCGCAGGAGACACCAGGCTCAGCTCACCTTAAACTGAAGGAAAACGGGCGTTTTCAACAGCCTGGTAGTAGAATAGCAAGTTTCCACATCTTGATTCCTAGATCTGCAAACACACACCAGCAGGAGCAGAAGGGACGCTGCAGGTGTCATTAAACTTAGTGTCTCATGATAGGGGCAACACCTTGGATTATCTGGGGTGGGGACAACATACCCGCCCCAATCCTCATGAGAGGGAGGCAGGGTGTGGAGAGAAGCGAGGTCAGGATGCCAGCAGAGGCTGCGGTGCTGCGCTAGGGAACAGGGAAGGCCACAAGCCCGGGCTGCAGGCAGCTTCAGGAGGCTGGAGAAATGGGTTTTCCACCCTCCCCCCGCCCCCGAAGGGTAGGTGCTGCCGCCACCCTGGCTTTAGCCTGGTGAGGTGCGCGCAGGTGTCTGACCTCCAGAACAATTGGACAGCACGTTCGTGTTGGTTTGTGCCATTAGGCTGTGCTAATGTTTTCTACCACAGTAGAAAACACATGCTAATAGCTGCCACGCAGTCCTGCACGTTTCAGGAATGGCTGGGCCCAGGGCCTCAAACGATGTCCCAGTTCTCTTTCTTTCTCTCTCTCCCTCCCTCCCTCCCTCTTATCTCCCTTTACTCCAGTCCCTCTGACCTCTGACTCTGCAAACCAAAAAGAAAGATCATCCTATTTT
Organism: Octodon degus; assembly: GCF_000260255.1. Lineage (NCBI taxonomy): Eukaryota > Metazoa > Chordata > Mammalia > Rodentia > Octodontidae > Octodon > Octodon degus. Next base: position 2,752,891 of record NW_004524652.1, read on the forward strand.
TGAATCGTTGCAGACAAAAACTAGGAATTGGGCTTCCCGGATGATCTTGGTCACATTCTTCTCTCTGAACACGGACTCTGTGCCCCTGGGTGGGACAACCTGGGTTACAAGCCTTAGTCTACAGGGTCTAAGAGTAGTGAGAGGGGTTCTCTAAAGACTAGGAGGGGGTGCGGGGGGGGGGGAGCAGTGTCTCAGCCGCTCACTCGCTGCTGATTCACCATCCCTCACGCTCACAACTCAAAAGTCGGGAGGTTGATTCGGGTCCACAGTGCACAGAGGCTTCAGTCCACAATCTGCAGGCTCAAAGGCAGGACCGCTTCGCCGAGGAGAGCTACTCACCGCATGGCGAACAGGAAGTAAAGACACTCATGGGCGGAGCCTGGGAAGGAGAGACCCCCCCCTCAGGTCACGCCCCTGGGACCCAGCTCTTCCACCAGGCCCCGCCTTCTAACAGCAAGCCGACCGTCAACTGCCAAGATCCAATCGCTCTTAAAACATGGGTTATGTGCACAGGAGGCTTGGGGGACAGCTCCATACAAATTGCAGCAAGGAGAAGCAGTGGTGCGGGGCATAGCGCCTCTAGTACAGCGCTGCTCGGCTTGCGGTACCGATTTTCCCGAGCTGCCTGTCTTTCCTCCCTCAGGGAGCACAGCACGCTGGCTGGTTCTCCTTCGCCCTTTCTGCACCACTGCACCAGGCCCTAGAGAAGGCGCGCGCGTGGATGAATGGAGCGTCCCTGTGCTCTGCCCCGTGTGGGTGACCGCTCTTGCACGCTCGCGTGCCCAGAAAGCTGGTTCCGCAGGGCAGGAACACAGCTTCACTTCCTCTCTTGCCAGAGCCTCGACGTCACTTAGCAAAAGCTGCAGATGACACTGTCCCTTGGCTGAGCATCCCCACATTCTGGATAGGGGTCTGTCAGAGTTCGCTGGGAGGGAGAATTGTAAAATTTGGGTTAGCCACTGGGATGGAAACAGGGTTCTTTTCGCCTGTGTTTTAATTTTTTAAACACTGTCTGTATGTTTATTATGTAAATGCCTGCCTGGCTCATTTCTTGTCTAACTCGTAGTCTCTTCCCCGAGGCCTATTTATGACACAAAACTGGTTAGAATACCTGAGATCAAAGCCGTGGGGTGTGTCCTAAGTGTCCTGGGGAGAAGCAGGGAGCCTTCAAGTCTTGCATTATTAAAAACCTCACTAACAAAACATGAACCAAGACTGTGACGGATAACTGTAGAAAAAATAGCACAATTTGTACAAAAAAAGCCTCCTGGGACATTGGCATAATTTAACCAATCAAGTAAACTTTTTATTTTGGAATAATCTTGTGATCTGATGGAGAGAGGGGTGATGGAGACAGCAAAGCCGGGTGGACCCGGACCTGGGGACGCCGTTGCTAGCACCGTACTTCCACGTGAGGTGCTTGGCATAGGCGAAGAGCCGACACACATGCGTCACAGTGAACAAGCGCCCCACTGTATTTGCTTTTTACTAGCTTCCGCTTAACATCCCTTTTCTCTTCTGAGAAGCCACCCCATCTGGTTAGTTGTCCTGATGCCTCGGTCACCCTGGCCTGTGCCCAGAGCTGACTTTCGATCGGATTCCATCTATACAACATCCTAGGAAAAACGACAGGCTAGCAGGCAAAGCCCTCTGCTCTGAGAAGGCGGTTTACATTTGTCTGCCTCCTCAGCTCCTTTCCTGCTGTCTGCGGTGTCTCCTAGGCTTGAGCGCAGGCATCTTCTCGTGATGTCCGTCCCTAAGTCCTGCGCAGCTTTGGGTCCTGCAGGCAGTGGCGTTTGAAAGCAGGGAGCTGCTTTTGCCTCGTGCTCGCTGTGATAGAAGACCCCTTGGTGTTTGCATGGCTTCTTTATCACGGCAGGGCTGTGTGTTTGCTTGCGGGCTTTGTCCCTGCCGTGCGCCTCTGTGTGGTGGCATCTCAGCATGACCCCGCCCAGAGCTTCCCTAATTTGAGCTTGTTATTACCGTAGTGGTGATACATTGTGTCAACTTGAGAAGCTAACAACTTAACTAACTCCTCTGAGCAATTCCACGCCCTGGGACTCGGAGGTCCTTCCCTAGGGTGACTCAGCACTTAAAGGATATTCAAGGGGAAGAAGTGTTCCATTTTCCCCGGAGAGCTTGGGCATCCTCTGCTGGCTTCTAGTGCAGACTCTTCGGCCTCTGCCGTGGGCCCTTCAGCCTTCTGGCGGAGACTCACCAGCCTTCCGTGGCAGACTATTGGCCTCCTGCTCTGGACTTGCTTGGAGCACTGCAGTGAGCGCAGACCCTGGGCTGAATCCTTCCGTCTCCAGGGCACAGACGCCCTCTGTACTGTTGCTCGTCTACTCTGGGGCTGGCCCTCCTGAGCCCATCTTGTGATGTCTAATACGTTTGTACGTCTTGCATATATCTGTTCCTCTGGAAAAGCCCTGACTGATATATCACCCCTTGCTTGTCAGCTGCATGTCGGCTTTGGGGGAAGCGTCTCTTTGAGCTTTTGCCGATTATCTATTTTATTTTGTTGATGGGCAGTGGGTAGTCTTAATCTGTTTACCTTGTGGTCAGTTTAGCTAAAAATGCATACATCACAATCAGGCTTTAATTTTCCTGTCACAGTGTGAGTTGGCAATTTGTCATCTGTCCACCAGCCATCTGCACCTTTCTGTAGTGTTTGATAACGAGGTCCCTGTCTTTCTGTGTAGTAGGGGGTGGGGTGGGGCACTGGGCGGAGGGGAATTTTGCCTCGCAGGACCAGTGTGGTTCAGAACCTCGGCTCTGAGGAAGGCGCGTGGGTAATTTTGTACGTGTTGCCCATTTATCTGCTGGGACACAGACGTGCTCTTTGCATTTTCAAAGTACTCCCCTGCACCCCATCCTCCACTTGCAGAGTGCTGTCCGAGGAGGCCGCGCTCCGCCCGGGTTTTCTTCCCCGCTGATTTTTCTGCTTCTCCACCAGCAGGGCTGGCGTCCAAGCCAGATCAGGAGAGTCAGCCTGGAAGCCCCTTCATCGGTGGATTGCTTTGGAGCTGTGTTTTCCCTGATGATAGCACTAGCATATACTCACTCGCATGGCATAAATGGAAATAAAAATGGACCTGCCTTTCCGCAGCACTCTGTGCCATCAAAGCAGAAATGAGAACCGAAGAAAACAAAAGTATTGCTGAATCGGTGCCACCGCTCTCGTGCGTATTTTTAATGTCAGGAGAAGCAGCGCAGTAGCAGCTGCAGGAATGGAAGAAGATGCCGGGCACGAAGCACCCGAACACCCTGGGTACTGCACCAAGCTGAAGGTTGCTGCAGAATCTTAGTGCAGATTGGAAGCAGATGGCAAGAAGTTTCCCCACCCCTCCCTGCCAGCCCTGGCCCTATGGCTACCTGTGCCTGTGACTGCATCTGTGTGGGGCAGAGTCAGGGGGCCAGGCCTCAGTGACAGCGGCCAGCGTGGAGCAAGCTGGGCCCTCTGGTCACAGCTGCGTGGGCACCTGCCTGGGCATAGGCCAGGCTGAGGGGTCTCAGCTGTGCGGGGCTGTGGGCTCCCCTTGTGTGCGCAGGCACAGGCTGCCCTGATTTCTTCTCACCAGTCTTGGCCAGTGCCTCAGTGGGCACCACAGCCCTCTCTGTCAGCTGCTGAGTTGAGTCAATTTGGCAGCACCCCGACAGCTGAGCACTCAGGGTTCACTGTAGCGCTGGCTGTGTGACACATCAGTGGGGCCTGGGCTATAGCTTGGGCACTGACTCCATGAAGTTTGCCACCACTGCTGTGTACACAGGGGTGCCCCGGGCCCTTTACGCTGTGGGCATGGATGTGGGGCTCACCTCTTTAAATGCTGCTGTCCCATCTGTGACGCTGGAGAGATCTAGTAGCCTAGCAGCCCTTATCTGAAATGGTTTCTGTTTTGGAACATTTGTGTCGGCTTTAGAGTGAGCGCCCTCAGCCCAGACCCCCAAATCTAGTGCTCTAAGGCCTGAGACCTTTGGGTGTCCCCTCGGCATCCATCATGTGCAGCCTCTCAGAGCCTGGGGTCAGATGCCCGGAGCAGAGGTGTCCAGTATTCTGCTGTCCCCAGGGAGTCCCGATGCCTCATGCACACCGATCTTGGCCACCACCCCTGCTGTCATTTGACCACGAGGACTGGAGTCTGTGGTAGCACAGGGTCCTCAGCACCAAGGTCAGGACCAGAACCCGGGCCACTGTCTCTAGGACTGTGCTTGCTGGGCCTGAGTGCCAGCAGGGGCATCACTGAGACTGGGGTCACAGCCCTGCAGCCACACAGCACTGGTGTGTGCAACCATGCCCCATTCTGGGGCTGGCATGGCATGCGGTACTGGGGATCGAACTTGGGACCTTGTGCTTGCCAGGCAGGCTATTTCCCCAGCCCTTTCTTTCTTTCTTTCTTTCTTTCTTTCTTTCTTTCTTTCTTTCTTTCTTTCTTTCTTTCCTTTTTGAGACAGGGTCTTGCTGTGTAGTCCAGGCTGGCCTCAAACTGGCGTCAGTGTTCCTGCCTCAGCCTCCCCAGTGCTGGGATTACAGAAGTGCACCAGCACACCCAGCCTTGCTTTTGCTTCTGATTGTTTGGCAGCTTTGGTTCTGTGTTCACTTTTCTTTTCCTTTAACCATCTGGGGGATTTCATCAACATTGCAACAGTTTATAGATTTTGTATTTCTAATATCTTATTTTAATTTTTGATACTTTTCCCTCATGTGTGTGGCCTTGGGATTTGAACCAAGGGTCTTTGAGCTGAGCTCCACCCCTGGAATTTTTTATTTTTCATTTTGAGATAGGATTGTGTTAAGTAGCTAAGTGGCCCAGGCTGAGCTTGAGCTTAGGATCCTCCTGCCTCAGCTTCCCAGAGAGTTGGGATCTGAGGTGTGCGCCAGTATGCCCCGCTTGCTTTTATGTTGGCTTGCTTTTTGTATGTGCATGTCCTATGGATATTTTAAAGCATTTTGTATATTAGGAGGAAGTTTTGACATCTTAAAGAAACTGGACAGGGAGAGACTGTGTCCAGGTCCGGCCGGTGAGTGCGGAGAGGGACGGCTGTGTGCAGGGCGGCGCTGGGCTGCAGAGCCTGCCAGCAGGGACCAGAGCTCCACCGCGTGACTGTGAGGCCGAGTTCCTTGCTCCCAGCGGCCCCGGCTTGGGGTGGCAACCAGAGGCCACACTGCACCCCAGAGCCCCCCAGATCCTGCCAACCTGCTGCAGGGCCCCTGAAGGAAGCCTGCGCCCGACCCTTCCCACTCGCCCGCCTCTTCCTCCAGCCTCCTGGTACCGGCCGCGGGGCCCCTTTCCTAGGGCGTGGAGTTTAGCACACTTGCCTCCCCTTGCCTCCCAGGCCTCTCCTCTGCCCACTGCTGTGGGCGCAGCTGACTCAGTGCCTCAGACAAGAGCGCAGAGCAGCCCTCTCCAGGAGAGACCATCAGCCTCCGACGCAGTGCTCCTGACTCAACCCAGGAGCAAGCCTCGCAGAGAACGCTGCGGCCGGCTCCCCACTCTTCCAGATTCTTCCTCAGCGTTTCTGTTTGTGACTTCTGGCTGCCTCTTGGCTGCCTGCTGCCTGCTCGTATTCCAGGTGGACCTGTCCATTGCCCAGCAGGAGCCCTGCAGGTCTGGCCAGGGCACCGTGCCAAGCCTCCTCCAGGGTGACCTGACTGGGCAGAAACACCTGCCCTAGTTTGTAGTTGATTCCTTTCTCCAGTCTCTGACGCGGGACAGAGAGGCATCCTTGGGTCGGCTTCTTCTGGGAGGCTGTAGTGCAGGAGAGGGGGATCCAGCCGCTCGGGCTGCAGAGCCGTGCCGTAGGGCTTGCCGGGAAGATGCTGGCTGCGCTGCTCACGGCCTTGTGCCCGGGCTCCACTGCTTCCTCCGCCCGAGCCTGCAGCAGGCTCCAGGCCCTCGGGGCTTGGGCTTCCTGTGGGGGGCGCTCCAGTGCTCTGTGGGGCAGGAGGGAACTGGCCGGGCCTCGCTTTCAGAGGAAGGACCTTCCCGGCTCCGGGGCACGATGAGCTGTGATTATTGTGGTGCCCGGTGCCAAGTGAGGGCCTGCTGTCCTCAGTTGCTAACTCTGCGGCCTCTGTTCTTCCGCAGCCACACCTCACGTCCTGTTTCCACTTGCTTGGTCCCTGTGTGCTTATGCGTCTACTCCTCAACACCCCTCAGAGTCTTTTTAGGCGTCTCAGGAAGGAGTCCAGGCAGGTGAGGGCTCGAGCTCCGTCGCCCCCTGTGAGCACCGTGCTGGTCTCCTGACGAGGATCAGCCGCGCTTCCCCTCACGTGTTTGGTCCGTGAGCCAGCAAAGACCGTACGTGCCAAAGGCCTCGGCCGGGCTGCCGCACACGGGAGCTGGACGCTGTCTCTGGAGCCTAGCGCTGCCCCCAATCTCACGCATCCCTCCCGGGCCGGGAAACCCCGGCTCAGTCCTTCATCTTGGAGAGGGTTTCCTCACCCACGCGTGGGTTTTCCTGAGAATCAAAGCGGGGAACCCACAGGGCCGGGTGCGGAGGTTGAGCGCCACCGCTCTGTCCTCCAAGCGGGCATCTGCGGGCAGCTGCAGCGTGCAGGGCCCTGGCTCCCCCCGCACTCCAGGCCCCAGGCAGGTCGAGGTGCGCTGGTTTCCGGACCCCTCTTGTTCTGTTCTTGCTGCTTAGCGCGGTCCCCTCAGCAGCGCTGGTCCTTCTTGTTTGGCCCCGTCTCTTTGGTTGGTACCACACTAGCAAATCAGGTGACATCACGGCCACCAGGCTGTTGAGCGCTGGGCTTGAATGTCCCTGCAGCTGGACGGGTGTACGCGGAGGAGGAGAGGCTGGAGAGAGACCCGCACCCTCGCGCTGGAGGACACGCCTCCCTCCCTCTGGGGGACGCCGGGACTCTTCCCTGCACTGGGCACAGCGCGCAGGGCCACCCTCACGGACCAGAGCCAGAGCTTGAGCTGCTGCGGAAGAAACGCGGCGACTGTGGGAGTGGGGCTGTGGGCCGGAGAGGGACTCGAGCTGCTCGGGTCCGCGTGAGACGATACACGTTCAGCAGCGTGGAGGGCGGGGCGCGCAGTCAGCCTGTCTTGAGGTTTTTCTTGCAAAGTGGAATTTACCATTGAAAGTTTAAAAACCAAGGCACTGCGCAGCTTAGCACGAAGCACGCTCCTCACTCCGGTTTATCTCTTCTGTCTCTCATTGCTGTTTCTCTCCTGGGCAGGCGCATTGCGTCTCCTGCGTGCCTTTGCCTCTCTCCTTCCTCCTCTTCCCGCCTGCTTTGCATCGCCTCTCTCTGTCTCTCACTCCCTCCCTCTCTCCTCATCCTGACCCATCCTGTGGTGGTTTTGGTCTTATCCCCTCCTCTCCCTGGGACTCACTTTCTGACTCTGGCCCAAGGAGAAGCAGATCCTCACAGCAGGAGCACAAGGAGCGGTCCTGACCGGGCTCAGGGAGACCTGGAGGGGACCGAGGTGGGAGGCAGCTCTCCTTGGGGGAGCCGGGCAGCGCGCATGCGCAGTTCACGGCACCGCCTTGGGCTGTTCCAGGAGTGAGCCGAGAACCTGAAGGAACAGCGAGGAGGAAGAACCGTTCGGTCCACGTGTGTGTGTGTGGGGGAAGCGAGCCGAGCAGACAGTGAGCAATTCCAGGGTGAAGGTAGACAGGGCTGGGGAGGGAGGGTCAGAAACAGACCAGGTCTGGCCGGTGACTCGAGAGATGCGCTACTACAAGTACTCCTGACGCTGCCGAGAAGAAGCTAACTGCGTCCTGACTGTGCTGCTCAGAGATGGTGCCAGGACGACCGTGACGCTGTCCGGTCTGCTTGGCCACTGTGCGTGGCTGCTTTGGGCTTCAGGCCGTGCACCAGCATGAGCCAGGGCAAAACTGTAACAGCATCTACATCACGTCCTGGGCTTGGGCCCTAAACCCAGTCTGATCTTGGAGTGTTGCAAGGCCCCTGGGCATCCCCATCGCAGTGAGCTGCGGGAAGTCCAGCAGGATTCCCAGGGGTCTCCTCCCCTGGGCTTCCTCCGTCTTCTCCAGGAAAGGATCATTCTCCAACCCCCTTGCTCCCTATCGGTGTCTGGAATGAGGCTCCTCCAAAGATGGCCCCTTCTAACCCCAGGGGCTGTGACTGCACGGCCTCACGAGGTGAAAGGACCTCAGAGGCATCACTAAAGTGAGGGACAGGGTCCTTCATGATCCAGGTGGAAGCACTGTGGTACCCCACATTCCTGCTGGCTGAGGCAGGGGGTTGAGGGCTGGAGAGGAGGTGGGGGAATGAAGGTAAAGGTTGGGACGGAGATAGAGCAAAAGCCCAGGTGGGCAGCAGCTGCTGGCAGCTGCGGAGCCCTGGGAGGGGCTGAATGCTGCAGCCTGGGAAGGGGCAGGGCCTGACTGTAGGATTCCCGAGCTCTGGAGCTATGGGGTGAGGGTGCTGCGTGTCCTCCCAAGTAACAGAGCACTGGGGACAAGACACAGGTTCTGGGGCTCCCCTGTGCGAGCTACGCGGGCAGTGGCCACCCTATGCGGGCCCGGTGCTGCAGCCCTTAGGGAGGAAACTTCCGTGTACAGCACACTGGAGCCCAGCGGTGCCCAGAGTGTGCCTCCCGATCCCTGGGCGTACTTAGCCCAGTCACTCTGACCTGCCATGGACCCAGCACTGAAACTGCGGGCTCTCGCAGGACCTGGTCCCAGGATCTTGCGGAGGTGCCCCGGAGCCACATGCAGGAGAGCAACGGGGCTCCGAGGCCCAGCCCTGGAGGGCAGGAGGTGAGTGCCGTTCTGCCCCTCCCACCGAGCCTGCGGCTCCTCAGTGCTGCTCCGTGTGGTGGGCCGGCTTCAGCAGACACCCGACTGGTTACACAGTGATCATTCACCAAGTGCGTAGAGTGTAGAAGAGGGCCTGGGGAGGAGGTCACGGCCCGCTGCTCTGTTCAACATCAGCTCCCATCTTCTGTGACAGCGTGGGCAGGGCCCAGCGTAGCTCCCATCCTGTCTCACTGCTTCCTGCCTCCGAGACAACTGCTGAGCAGGAGACAGAGGAAAGAGAGAGGGAGCCCTGTGCTGAGTTGGGCTGCGGCGTCAGAGAGGCCAGTGTCCTGGCCCGTGTCCCCTTCCAGCCGCGACTCTGGGAAGGTAAGCTGAGCCCTGAGCCAATGCTGCTTCTCTGCGAGACTGGGCTCTTGGAGCCGGCGCCAGGAGCTGCCAGGGGGTGACCGCAGTGTGTGTGCGGCCGCTGTTGGCAGGGTGACTGCGGCCCTTGCGCTGTCCTCGCCTGCAGCGCTGCGCCGGGAGGCTCAGGCTCAGACTGTGCTCAGTGCCAGGCCCCTGGATCGCAGCTCCTCTGCCAGGGTGGCGGGCTGTGAGGGCACAGAAGAGCTCGGGCTCCTTCTGCCCTGCTGCTCCACCTGGGAATGACAGGACTCCAGTCACGAAGGGGATGATCTAAAGTACGGTGAAGGCTAAATTAAAAATAATCGATCACACTAAGAGCTGCACTGCCGTGACCCCCCTCCGAATCTTCCCTAGGCTTGCGCACGCAGCGCCATGTGCTGCTTTCTGCAGCAGCTCCGGACTCCTCTGTCCTGGGCGTCTCTCCTGGACTCCTCTGTCCTTTCCTGGACTCCTCTGTCCTGGGCGT
>NW_004524652.1:2762875-2770189 GCF_000260255.1 Octodon degus
CTCTCCTGGACTCCTCTGTCCTGGGCGTCTCTCCTGGACTCCTCTGTCCTGAGTGTCTCTCCTGGACTCCTCTGTCCTTTCCTGGACTCCTCTGTCCTGGGCATCTCTCCTGGACTCCTCAGTCCTGGGCGTCTCTCTTGGACTCCTCTGTCCTGGGCGTCTCTCCTGGACTCCTCTGTCCTGAGCACTTTCATGGCTGCCTCGGTGTCCTGAGCGGATTATAAATGCTCACAGCGACTGCTATCCAGCATAAACATGGCACTGCACCCTCACCCACCTTACCTGAGCTGGCACTGTGATCTCCGGCTCTGGCCCCCAGTGAGTGACCAGGAAAGGGAAGCACTTTGACATGGTTCAAGGCAGCAGGGCAGCCAGGACGGCGCAGCCAAAGACCCTCCTGGAGGAGCACTCCAGGGCTGCTGCAGGCTGTGGGAAGAGGGGCAGGGCAGGGGCGTATGCTGACCTGGAGTCCCTGCAATGTAGTGTTTGTTGCAAGAATTAGAAAATCTTCACCATTTTCTGTATGCATCCCTCAGGAACTTCCCCTGCAGCTTCTGACCATTGCTGTGATAAATTGCTCTAACCTTAACCTCCACTTCCGTAGGTCAGAGCCTGGCTGCGGTGTGGCTGGGTCCTGCATGTAGCTTGCCTCCAGCTGGGGACAGAGTCAGTGCTGGGCGGCTGTCCTGTCTGCCGGTCTTGCTCCCAGGTGCTGGTGGTGTGCACTGGTCTCCACACGTGGTCACCCAGTGGTCACAAGGTTCACACAGTTGAGCTCACCACATGGCGCTGGGCATGCTGTATGTGCCCAGCCAACCCACTGAGTAAATTTCTTCAATCCCGTGCTTCTTGGTGGGGTTGGGGTTATGTATCTCTTCAGCTGTGGGTGCCACCTGCTCCAGGTCCCCAGCAGGGCATGCAAAGCCAGCCTGACCTTAAGGTGGCATAGATGTCCCACAGCTGGTCCTGCCCAGGGCCCTAGGACTTGAGTGTCCTCGGGAGGAATCTGGCATCTGGGTCTCTCCCGATGCCTTTGGAAGATGATTCTGCTGCTCTGGAGTTTGGGAGAGTTTCTCTTTGGGCTGCCATCTGCGGAGGCGAGGTGCTCATCAGATGAATTTCCAGTCTTTGTTCAGATAGGAAGGAGCTGGCCAACTCCTCAGGGAGTCTGCACCTCTCAGAAAAGTCTCTCCCCTCCTGCTCCCATCAGCTGCTAAGAAATCAGATATATTTGAAACAGACTGTTGCCGGCTGATCACCCACTCAGGGCTGTAGGCTGAGGCTCAGGGGGCCAGGAAAACACAGCTGAATCTATCTTGAGGGTCCCCTGAGGAGGCCAACACTGAGCCTGACCACTGAGGTCAATTCCATTCTTGTCCCTCTTGGTCTGCAACTAGAATCATGGGAAGCACGGGGTTCATGAACCGACCACCGCTCTGCAGGGTCAGCTGCATCCTGCCTGTCACAAAGCATGACTTGAGTTCTTGGGCATCTGAATAGCAGGTCCACGGACGCTGTCTGGGGCTTAGATCATTCTCATTCAGCATGCTGCCCCAGCTTGGATTGTTCCGGGTAAAAATGAAATCATCTCTTTCTTATTCTTAAAGTTTACACACAATTACACGTGGTCAATAAGATGGCTTTTCTATGCCTTGGATGTCCCCTGGGAAGAGAGGAAGGAACACGCGGCGCTGGGCCAGGCCGTCTACCTGCAGGGTGATGGAGGGCAAGTTGGAATGCTGCCTGGATTTGCCAAAAGACGAGGGCAGGCAGGGCTGTGGCCTTTGCTGGGCCCGCAGGGTCAGGGAAAGTGAACTGCAAATCTGTGCTCCAGGGTTGGGGCAGCACTAGATCAGAATTCTCTCTCCTTGGCTCTGGAAGTCCACCTTCTAAATGCTGCCAATGTCTGCCGATATCTCCATGCACACAGGAGATGCATTTGAGAACAGTGCTGGAGTCCCTGGAACGCACCTGAGCGGGCCTGGAACTGTGTCCTTCCCTGGGGCATCACCCCATCCTTGGCCATGGGCAACGCTGCCCCCCAGAACAGAGAATGTGCTGTGTTATCCAAAGACGGGCTCCTCGTCGCCCTGCGCCCCATCTTCTCAGTCATAGGACAGAACAGGCTAAGATTAATCTGTGCATGCGGTAAATGAGGAGTTCAGCACTCTGACAGATTTTCCCTAGCTCAGGAATCCCACTCAGTGATCACAGATGCTCAGGGTGAGTTTCAGAGGCAGAGTCTCTGAGAAAGAGGAACTGCGTGTGTCCTCATCAGGGTGGCCCCTTGGAAGGGCTGTAGCACACCAGGTCAGCAGCCAGGCAGCCCACAGTGTCCTGTGCCTGGGCTCTGGGGGCTGGTGGAGTCTCTCTCACCCACAGCCTGAGGATGTTGGTGTTTCCAGTTCATTCCAGGTGTTTGCAGTTCATTCCAGGTGTTTGCAGTTCATTGCAGCTGTTTCCAGTGTATTCCAGGTGTTTGTAGTCCAGGTGCTTGCAGTGCAGTCCAGGTGTTTCCAGGCATATTACAGCTATCACTAGCTCACATTTTAAGGCTCATGCATTCACAATGTTTGTGATCCTGGTAAGTGCGGAGGAAACACCAAGCTCTGTTAGCTTGCAAGTGTTCTCTTTGGCTCCATTGACTGTTTAAGCTGAATGTAGATATGTGTTCTAATACACACAGGGAAACACAGAGACACGCACAGGTGAGACACAGAAATGTAGACACACATGCAGAAGCACACACGTGGGCACACACAGCATCGCAGAAAGAATCACAGGCACACACATGTGCGCACGCGTGCACATACACACACACACACTTCCTTATTTCTCTGGAGGGTCAATCAGGAGTTCCCTGCCCCTAGAACTCGTGCCATGCCCTCTGGCTCTGTCACCCTGGACATACGTGGCCCTGGTCCCTGCTTGCTACCCTTCAAGAGTCGGCAAAGGGCAGAACTTCCCACTCAGGGTTCTGCTGAGGTTGAAATGGGGCTGTTTTTGGAGCTATTCCTACAAGTTAGTGGTCATGTATGAAGTAAGGAAACCTACATTCGTATTGAAATTTTATTTTATTATTTTATTTTTTCTCACTAACTTTATTGAAAATCAATAATTATGTAGCATGTTAAAAATTGTAGGCAAATACTGAAATGTGAACGATATGAGATATAGACAGAGTGATTTTAGAGGAATATTTCTGAGATTAATACATAGCATGAGAATAATAGCTTGCACATTGTAAATCAATTATTTATAACTTAAATGGACATAACAATAAAAATTGCCTAAAATAAAAATTAAGAAAGAAGAACTTACACATCAGTTGTACAATAGTTCACTCTGTGCCCAAATCAAGAAACTTATATTCATATAATTACAATTCTCAAAGTAAAAAGGGGTAGACAATAAATATTTAAAGATTTAAAATTTCTGAATTCAGTTGAAATTGTAGCACCACATTTCCAAGGAAAATGAACCTTTTGTACAAAAAATATGAATAAAATCATACCAAGATACACAAAAATGAAATTGTCCAAAACTAATTGTAAAGAAAAAAAATCTTTAAAGCATATACATAGGGCTGAACAAATAGCTCAGTGGGTTAAAGCTGCTGCAAGCAGGTGCAGGGGTTGGGGTTCGACTCCCAGGCCTGCTGTGCTGGCCTTGTCCCCAGGGCATACTGAGACTGTGATTGGGACCGGGCGTGGTGTGCATGCGTGTAATCCCAGAACTTCAGAGGCTGTAAACAGGAGGATCACTACGAGTCCGATCTGCACAGTGAGGCCCTGTAGATCCTGTACATCATGTCCTAAAATATAACAAAAAGCATATACATAAAATATTAGCTGTGAAGAACAAAATTAAATAGCATCTTATTCCACATTAGAAAAAAAAAAGAGCAAGTGGATAAGAAACTAGAGTAATTAATTCAAAGGACAGAAGAAGAGGATCTGTACTCATTGAATTTTATACTTAGCAAACATACCTTTGAAAACTAAAAGTAAAATATTTTCCAGTTATACACACTCAAAATATTCTAATACCTCCAGACATAGCATATAGAAAATAACAAAGAGCATAATCCAGAAGGCAACAGAAGGCTGTGTGGTCCTGGATAAAGAATAAAGAGCTCTCAAAATGGTAGCTATGCAGGACTATGTAAAATATAATTATATTAGATGAACCCATTTAAATTGAATATTTCCACAAAACAGTATCAATCTTATGTCAGGTTATATACATATTTTTCGTGTGTGTGTGTGTGTGTGTGTGTGTGTGTGTGTTTAAAAGACAAGGAAGAAGTAATATAAAGTCAATGGAAAATGGAAATATCCTTTTAAAAGTTTCTAATACTAGGAGAAAATATACAAATTCAGAGTACTCACATAGTATTTGAATAGGTTAATATATATATATATATATATATATATATATATATATATCAACTAAGAAAAAGTTTTCATGATAGTACAGAAATACTAATAATAAAATATAACATAAATACTGGGATGGCAAATATTTGACCAGCACTTCTAACAGTTTGGGGATAGGATATCACACAGTTCCAGCATGTGGACGTAGGCTGTGTCCATGAAGCTTACTGGTGGGCAGGTGTCATTTGTGGGACTGAGCCACTGCTACTTCCTTGATATCCACCCTGTAGACCTGGACAGAATCATGACCCGCAGGGTGCAGGAGAAGTCCATTTGTAGAGTATGCTGATGGAAATATTTTGCTGCTGTATACAAAAGAATTGAAAGACTGCTGTTGTATACCTCTTTTTTCTTGTGTTCAAGTGTTTGCCCTATTTGGTGGGTTCTTTCCATTCTCATTCATGGAGTTGTGGTCATTTTGGTCCCTCTCTAGAATATCTTTTAGCAGTCTCTGTAGAGTTGGCTTTGTCATCATGAAATTCTTTAGTTGTTCTTTGTCATGTAAGTATTTCACTTCTCCATTATACTTGAAGAAGAATTTTGCAAGGTATATCAGTCTTGGTTGGAATTTGTTTTCTTGTAAGACTCGTAGTACTTTGCTCCATGCTTTTCTTGATTTGATGGATTTTGAAGACAGATCTGCCATTATTCTGATGGGTTTCCCTTTAAATGTGATCTGTTTTTCTCTAGCACTTTTAGTAAACTGCTCCTGTGCTGAATTTCTGGGATCTTGATTATTCTATGTCTGGGTGTGGTTTTTAATTGGGTTGATGTTATTTAGAGTTCTATATGCTTCAGTTATCTTAATGTCAGATTGTTGCCTCATATTTGGGAAGTTGTCTACTATTACTTCTGTCCATATTCTTTTTATATCACTTGTATTGATTTCTTCTTTCTTATTGATGCCTATTAGTCTTACATTGTTCATTTTTGCATTGTCTTGAAGATGTTGAATTATGTTTTCTTGCATCCTAGTTGTTTTTAAGAGGTTTTTTCTTACCTTTTCACTAGCTGCAATGGTGTCTTAAAGGTTTGGAAGTGTATGTTCACTTTCATTCAAATGGTCTTGCCAGCTTGTAACTGAGGTTTTAATTTCCTGGATAGCACTTTGAATCTGCTTCATGCATTCCATTTCTTTCCTATATTGCTCATTCAAGGATTCCATCATTCTTAAATTCTGCTCTGTTTTTCATCAGTGTCTTCTTTAGAAGCACTTAGTACTTTTTTGATTATAGTTATCACTATATTTTTTAGTTCAGAAATTATTTCTGATCTGATTTCTTCTATACCTTTCTGCAGTTGTTTCTTTACTTCCAACGCTATTATTTCAGAGATTTCAGGTGTGTGATTTCCAATTTCGTCTATGCTAGAGTCTTCTGCATTTGTTCTGGGTGGACTCGGGGCCTGAGACTGCATTTTGTTCCTTCTCTTTGTCATTTTGGTATAGAGCTTGGATAGAATTATTACCTTAGCAGCAAGTCCAGATCTACGAAGTTCAGACTCCTCCAGGTGGGTGTGGCTGGGGTCTGGCTGCGGTGCTCCACTTCTTCCTGCTGCAGCCCTTGGAGGTGAACCCACTGTGCCATTCTGGCAAGATGTTCTGCCCCTGGATCAGCTGGGTGGGTCTTACCTCTAGCCTCTTTGAAGGTAGTTCTGCCACAGGGTTCCACACTAGGCCTGTCTGATTGACAAAGTTCTACTCACATGCAAGGCCTGGGCTCTGGGTCAACAGAGGATCAGGTTGGCCCTGGGTAGTCTCACTCACATGCTGGTCCTGGACTCTGGGTCGACTCTGAATGCTTTTGAATTGAGTGTCAAGATGCTTAGAAAACTTCAAAAGCAAGTAGGTCTCCATCGCCATAGATTTAAACACCTGACAGCCTGCACTTGGAGGCCCTGTCTGTACTGAAATTTTAAATTTCTTTTTATATTCCCTGAGATAAAATTGATAAATAATAATTTTGAAGATGTAAGATTTGGAACTTGAAGATTTTTATACATATACATATTACAAGATCTTCAAGTAGCAACCACTTAAATATAAAAGTTTTGAGTTTATCATTCTTTATAGCTGAGTAATACTCCAATGTATAAAAATACCACATCTTTTTCATCCATTCCTTGGGTGATGAGCACTTTGGTTGTTTCCAAGATTTGTCTATCACAACTTGTGCTGCTATAAACATAGGCACACATATAACATTATGATACGACTTTTCAGTTCCTCTGGAAAAATTCCCAGTGGGGGTAAGCTGGTTTGAATGGGATTTCCAGTCCTAGTTTTTTAAGGAGTCTCCACACTGATTTCCATAATGGTTGCACCAGGCTACATTCTCACCAGCAGCAGAGAAGGGTTCCCTTTTCCCCACAGCCTCTCCAACATTCATTGTTGGCTGATTTCTTTATGATAGCCATTCTTTCTTGGATGAAATGGTATCTCAGTGTTGTTTTAATTTGCATTTTATGGATGGCTAGTGATGTGGAGCAATTTTTCATATATCTATTTGCTTCTTTAATTTCTTCCTCTGAGAAGTGTGTGTTCATCTTGGATGCCTTTTCTAGATTGGGTTTTTAAATTTGGGGCCCCCATTGTTTTTTAGTTCTTTACAAATTCTCAAGAGCAGACCTTTGTATGACTGCTTATTAGTTAATATTTTTTTTCCCAATTTGTGGGTTGCCTTTTTACTTTGTTGGTAATTTCTTTTGATGTGCAAAAACCAAATTTTCTGATCAAGGAGATTATGGAGCCACAGAGGAAAGTGATCGATGATGTAGAGTGTGCCTAAGGAAAGTCACATGGAGAGAAAACATTCTCTCAGGCTTTCACAGAGAGCAAATTGGTCAAGCAATGGCTGTGACTCATCCACATGGCTGA
>NW_004524652.1:2777588-2792692 GCF_000260255.1 Octodon degus
TGCATCCTCATTGTTTTTAAGAGATCCTTTCTTACCTTTTCCCTAGCTGCACCAGCATCTTGTAGATCTGAAACTCTGTCTTCACATTCACTTAAACGTTTTTGCAAGCTTGTGACTGAGATTTCAATTTCCTCTTTATCTCTTTGACTTTGCTGCATGCAATCTATTTCTTTCCTGTATTGCTCATTTAAGGAATCCATCATTTTTCTAATCTCCTCTATTTTTTATCAATATCTTTTTTAGAAGCAGTTATAAATTCTTTTACCGCATTGTTTTTTTCAGATTGGGTTTCCTCCCTATGTTTCTGTAGTTACTTCTTTACTTCATACGCTATGAGTTCTGAGAGTTCTTTTTTTATTTTAGAAAAGAATTGCGCTCTGATTTCCTCTATGTCTTTCTGCTGTTGTTTATTTACTGTCGACGCTATTACTTCACGCATTTGAGCTGAGCTAGTGTCCTCCTCACTTGTTCTGGGCGGGCACTGGGTTTCCTCCATATGTTTCTGCATTTGATTCTTTACTGTAGATGTTATTAATTCAGGAATTTCTTTTTTTCATTTCCAATCTGAGTTGTTCTATACCTTTTTGCAGCTGTTTCTTTATTTCAGAAGCCATTGATTCATTGCTTTCAGCTGTGTGATTCTCAATTTGTTCTGTGTTAGTGTCTTTTGCACTTGTTACAGATGGGCTTGGGTTCTGAGTTTGCATTTTGTTCCTTCTCATCATTTTGTGTAGCACTGTCTTCTGACCTTTGTTGTAGATCTTTGTTGCAGTTAAAACCTTAGCATGTACTGAAGGTCAGGTGCAGCTCTACAAAGTTTGGATTTATCCCGCTGTGCCTGGTTTGGGTCTGGCTGCTGTGCTCAGCTCCTTCCTGCTGCTGCCCTTGGGGGTGAACCTGTTTTGCCCCTGTGGGAAGATGTTCTGCTCCTGGACTAGCTGGGCGGTTCTATCCTCTACACTCTCTGCAGGGATTGCAGCTGCAGGGTTACACCCCAGGCATGTATGCCAGGCCTGAGCTGTGCCTGGAGGCTGCCAGGTGGAGTAGCGGGGAGAGGAAGCTCTCCCACACACTCACTGGGTCTTTGCTAGGCCTGGGTCTGGGGGTTCCCAGCACGCGGCAGAAATTCCTACTGGTCGGGCGGGTTGGGGGAGGTGCTGCGGAGTGGAGGGGGGCGTCCCAAGGGGGAGAGAGAGGGTCGCGCCCACGCTGTGCCTGGGCTGGGACCTGAATTGGGTCCCGCCAGCGCAGGGTAGCAGGAAGCTCTCCCACACACTCACGGGACCTGGGCTACACCTGGGTCTGCTTACTATATTTAAATGGCAATAGAATATCCATCTCTGACAAAACTAAACAAAAAAAGGAGATACAAATGAAGGACCATTTTGTATCTGTGTACACAAAGTAGGATAGATATACAGCTACTTTCTCTTAATTCAGTGAGAGGAAAGATTTGTACTAATAGCGTTTGGACAGGATATCCTGTCCACATCTTGTACTATGAATAACCGCTATGAAGACAACAATATGCAATGTATTAATTATTGAAACTGTCCCATGAATCGGTTTTGAAACTGTCTCATTGCTATTGGTTTCTCAATAAAATTAACAAAAATGAAAAAAATGATAGTACACTTGAACTGATAAATATATCCTCCACTTTAGATAGCCCTCCCTCCCCTTCCCCCTCCCCTCCCCTCCCCCCTCCCTTCACCTCCCTCCCCTCCCCTTCCCCCCTCCCTCCCCTCCTCTTCCCTCCCTCTCTCTCTTCTTTCTTTGCTTTCTTTTTTCCCTTCCTTCCTTCTCTCCTTTCCTCTTGAGTGTCTTTACCAGCTGCGATCAAGCGTGCCGTGACTGTTGCTGCTGAGTGCCACCCTATGGAAAGGCTGCTCATGAAGGCAGGGCGCTGTGTCCTCATCCACCTTATTTTCCAGATCGGGCACCGTGTGCCTTCTAGTCCTCTTCCCGAAGTCACAATGACTGTGAAAAATAAATGCTGTGAATCAGTTTAGGACAGCAGGGCAGCCAGGGCTGCCCAACTCAAGGCAGGAAAGAAAGCTTTCGCAACTGCTTCAGAAAGTGGCAAGAAAGGTGGGACAAGTGTGCTGGACGTGAGGGGAGGGTGTTCAGGGGACTCATGGCCACGTGGCTTGCATTGTAGTGCTTTCTGAGAAACATAAGCCTTCACTGTGCTTCTCAATTCCACCTCGTGCAGCCCATGCAACCGGGGAGATGCCACCCCTTGACCTTCATGGGTCACTGTGGTCCCCTTTGCTGTCTCCCTGCTACCAGTGAGGATTTTCCTGTGTCGATGAGAAGAAAGTCACTTGAATCTGGCCACCCAGATGAGATGCTCGCGGACGAGCCACAAGTGAGCACGCACTGCTGCTGCCCATCCTGACAGACCCCAGGCTCCACCGTGAATGAGGACTTGGGGACAGGAAAGAAGGAGACAGACCTCATTTCTGTGGGAACTGAGAAATGCTGCAGAGAGCCAGCAGGATCTCCTCTCTGAGCAGTGCGGGATTCCTGGTGGTCCCTACCGGGCCAGACCCAGGGCCACAGCTGGCCTCCCTGTGCCCTCCCTGGAAAGCTGCATCTGAGAGCTGACCAGCAGCGGAGGCTGTCTGTCCTCTGCCCTCTGTCCTCTGTCCGGCTTCTGTGGCTGCAGGCCCAGGCCATGCACTGCTCTGTGCGTGAAGGTTTCCAGAGCAAGCAGCGGATCCGGGGTAACCCCTCTCTGGACAGGGGCCAGGGCATGCTGTAGCTCTCAGCAGGCAGTGAGCTGACGAATGGTTAGGAAGAATCTGAGTCCTCGGGTTCTCTTCTTCAGGAACCACTGGACACAGTACAGGTGCAAGTACCTGGGGAGCTGGAGGAAGAGCAGAGGCGGGTGCGGGAGAGGTCCTTCCGCAGGCAGGACCCGCCACGTTCCAGAGCAAGCCAGCTGCCTGCTTCTCTGCTTAGACACCTCCGGGCTACAGTTATTTATTTTAAATTTAATGTTTGAATTTTTCTTTTTAAAAAATAGGACACATGATAGCCCAAAATTAAAATGTTCATTGTGGTTTTCTGCAAAGGAAAGAGATATCAGTTAGGAAATTTACACTAACGGCTGAACCTCCTACCACTTCCGAAAGGCCTCGCCACCCTACACAGGCTTCATGAATCTCAGTTTTATGAAATAGGCAATATGTCAAAATTGTAAAACATAAAATAGGCTCAGACAGCCAACATTTGCATATAAATAAAAAACTCAGATCTGCACTGCTAGGAAATAATGATTTTCTACGTTTTTCATACAATTTTCACTAAATTAGCCTTTTAGACTATCTTTGTCATGTAGATTGATTTTTTTGCTTCCTATTTAAGCCAAGAAAGTGAAATTTTTTTCCCCTAAGAAATAGCTCCGTGAGAGACAGTGGCACTCAATGGAAACCCGTGTGACTAGGTGGTGGCACACGGAGGACGCCAGGGCTGGGGACCTCCCGCCTGGGCAGGGCTGCGGAGCCTGCGTCCTGGACGGTTCCTGTGCCCGGGGACTCCCATGTGGCCGTAAACTTTACCTCTCCGGGTGTCTCTGGCTGGGCATCTTGGAGGCTGAGAGGTCTTTGCCGTGTGTGACCCCCTCTCCGGCTTCCGGCTGACAGGTTCTGGCCCTAGTATGAACTGCTGAACTCTCACAGTGGTCATCTAATGTAGCTGACGCCCTTAAAACAACAGCTTGTCTTCCAGAGACCGCCTTCCCCCTCCTTCTCCAGCTCAGCCCAGGGTGCAGTTTCCTTCCACCCTTCCTGCCGCCTCAGGGAAGACCCCCAGTCAGCTCCCTCAGGTGTATCTGAAATCCCTTCAAACTCCACCTGTGACAAAAGGCCATGAAAACCTCAGCTGCCCTTTGTTCCACCAGAGGGAATTCCTCATCTTCCCCAGATTCTCTCTGTGTCCTAACAGATAGTGAAGCCCCGTTCCATCTTTTTCTTCTGCCTGTTTCTCTGCTGTGACGACGTTGAAAACCTGTCCAGCGTCCTCCCTTTCCTCGCTGGTTTCCTGCCTCTGCTCTAAATGCCCACCCGCACAAATGTGTCTTCCTGCCCTCTGGCTTTGCAGGTTCGAGGCCAGCGGTCCTGCTCCCTCTGCCTTGCTGCCCTGAGCCCTTCTCTGCAGCCTGGGTAGGACCCGCATGCCACAGGCTCAACGCAGGCAGAAGCTGGTTCTTGTCCCCCACTCCAGGGCTGCAGTCTCATCGCTGGGGACCACCGGCTGGGCCTCTCAGCACCCCACATGGTCGCCCACTCATGGCCATGACAGGCTGGGTCCCTCCCACCTCTGGGTCTCTCTGAGGTTGCTGATTCTGCTGGCCCAAACTCAAGCGCGTCCCTGCACTGGGGCACAGTTGCACTGGCCCTTCAGAGGTGGACGGTCCTCTTGACGTTGCTGTCCTTAACTCCACCTGCAGAGTCCTTTTCGCCACGCGGCACATCTGTTCCCAGGCCCTGGGCACGAGGGAGGGGGCCTCCTGGGTGGAGTCCTCTGTCTCCCCTCCCCAAGAGCTCGGCAGCCAGGCCCTCGGCCTCCACTGCAGCCCAGGCCTCCGTGCCTCACGGTGCAGACGCAGCCCGCCCGGCTCAGCTCCACTGAGAGTTGTAGCAGAGACCCAGGCCGGGGCTGGGAGCCATCCTGGCCTCCTGGGGTTGCACCGTCCAGCAGGCGAGGAGACCGAGGGCTCTCGGCCCATCCTGCTACCATTCTTGGGGCTCTGAGTTCAGGCCACAGCTTCTCTCAGGGGTGGTTGGCTCCTGTCCTTGCAAGCCACTCTGGGGACACAGACCTCTGCTGAAGGACCTGAAACCCACCTCCCTGGGCAGGTGACGACCTGTACTTCTGCGGCGTGCTCGGGTGCAGGGGACAGGTTAGGAGGAGCCATAAACCCGCCCTTCTTCCAACTGGAAAGTGGCCCTCTTCGGCTTCTCTGGGGCAATCTGCTCTACCTAGAGCTCTGTGGGAAGCCGCTGCTGCACGGGCTGAGCCTCGGCTCACTCTCAAGTTCGTGAGTCGCAGGAGAGGACACTGGCTGCCCCGGAAGCTGGTGCCGGGTGTTTGTGGTTTGGGGTACAAGACGTGAGATGCTGAGTCCTGGGGCTATAGCTGTAGGCTTCATTTTAAGCTCTGGACAGTTTTTCCCCCAGATAATTATTATATGATATCGACTTTCATTGAAATTATACATTGCAGTTTCACAAAGCACAAGTCCACAGACATTTTCACAGTATCAAAAATGCTTACAGTGCGATGGAGGTGGGAAGGAGCTCTCCCTGCGCCTCTCCTATGCAGGGAGGCCGTGCGTGGGTGATCGGCCAGCCCCGGGCATCTGAGTGCTGGGAGCTGAGCGTTGTTGCGTCCTCCTCCGTTTTTCCTCACCTTCCGGCCCCTCACCCAAACAACGGATGCGTGGTGTTTCTAATTAGCAAAGTACACGCTCAGCTTTCGGCAAGGATAGAGGACAGCATGGGGTCGCGCGGTTGGGGCTGGTTCAGAGCTCAAGCGTGGAGGGGCAGGAGCACAGGAATCAGCGCAGGAATCAGCGCAGCTGCCCCAGGGGCCTCTTTCCTTTCTCCGTCCCACCCACCTTCCTTCTCCTCTTCTTCTGCAGACGTGACTTTCCCATCAGGGGAGTGCCACAAATTAGAGAAACAAGGATGCGCGAAGCCCTCTACCTGACATCTTTTTCCCCCCAAAAGAGACACTCACAGGCCCCAGCACGCGCCTGCGTCACCCCGTCTGCTTGTCTCTGCGAGCGCTGTGAGCTGGGTTTCACGGCCAGCGGACTTGGGCAGACCGGGCCTCTTGGGGGTGTGGGCAGGACTCAGGGCGTTGGCGCGCACCCTGCAAGCTCGGGTCGTGTTGGCCACGAGGCTGTTTGGCTCTGTCCAAGGGTGCGGCCCTGCTGGGGGCACGGGGTGGAGCGCTACACTGGGGGGGGGGCGTTCTCCAGGCAGCATCGACACAACCCTGAAGATGCAGGCTCCCGCGTGCCGCTGGTTCAGGCACACCCAGCGTTCAGCTAGCAGACATGGTCACGAGGACGAGGATGCGAATCATTCTGAGCCCTCTGCTGAGATTCGCGGGATGGTTTCAGCCCCTTCAAAGGATGCCCTGGTCTCTCTGGTTCTCCCAGCTCTCCTATGGCCGGTATTCAGCTCTGCTTGTGACTGGCAAGTTGAATCCAAAGAACGTAAGGCAAGACTCCCGTCCCAAGAGCAAAGCAGTTAGCGGAAGACCCGTGCAAGTAGCAGAATGAAATAGTGCTGCAGCTTTTCCGTGTCCTACGCAGCTCCGCACATCTTGCCGCGTGCATGCTGAGATTGCAGGGGATGAAGCTATACTAAATGAGTTTGGGTTGAGTCTAATGATTTCTGCCATGAATTATGCAACACTTGTGGAAGCTACAAAACCGAAAAGAACAAATAAGTAAATGTCACTTCTGGGTTTTCCTCAAAGAGCATTCTGACTTGAAGCGTACTATAGATGTAAGCACTGTATTCTTTTAAATGTCAAAGAATGCAAAATTCATGCTCCATGTAAATCCCCTCCCCCAGGTCTCCATGTAGTATTCATGAAGCTCGGCATGACTTAATGAGCTTGGGCGACGCAATCATCTTCGTGATTCGATGCCTTCTAAACGTGAATCCTCATCTTGCCGGTGTGACTTATGAGCTAAATTATAAGCCAGGTACAGAACAGGGCTTCTAGTTCATTTTCTCTGGAAAGGACCATCCAGGGCTTGCTACAAATAATTATATTAAACTCATCTTTATACCAAACAAGGAGTAAGTGAATTCGAAGTTCTTGGTTTTGCTGGCACTACTGGAGTGAAGAAATGCTCAACATCTGAAGGACGATCATGAACTTAGGCTTCATAGTGAAAATGCCCCACATTTTCCTGTCTTCCTGATGTCCTGTTTATTTTCCTCTAAGACTTTTGATTGGCCTGAGCTTCAGCCCTCGGAAAGGAGCCAGAGCAGACCGAAGGGCGGGTTCAGCAGCTGCAGTGTGTCCCAGGGCGGCTCCGTCCTGAGGAACAGCTGCTGGGATCCTGCGCAGGGAGGTCTCCGTGGGGCGGGGGCAGGGCTGGGCCAGGACCCCCCCCCCCAGGCCTTGCCACCCAGCTCTGCACCTTTCTGTGCAGGGAGCAGCTGAGTGGCCGTGCGGAGTGCTGCTGGGCTGAGACCAAGGGTGAGAAGAGGGTTGCAAGAGTGTGAGCGGGGAGGGTGGGGAAAGGAAGGGGGGAAAAGAAAGAGAAAACAGGGAAAATGGAAACAAAGCTTTTGTAAATAAGCAGAGGAGATGGGGTTGGAGGGAATGGGCAAGAGGAAAGGAGAATCCAATTATAGCACACACAGGCCCAACTTCCCAGTGACGAAGGTGACAGTTACCTAGACCTCAGCTGTACCAGGAAACTTAATTACTCAGAGAAAAAGGTGTTTGCTTCTCAGAGCCCGTTGGCCTGTTTATCTCTTTTTCTGAGGTGATACACATTTTTTTTTTTTTTTTTTTTTTTAGTTTAATTACATTCAGCGAGTGCAGCCCTGACTGGCGGGAGGTCCTGGGATTTGAGCCTAGCTGAGTCATCGCTTCCACCACCTCAGTGTAGAAAATGACCCCATCACCCCACCAGGCCTTTCCTGTCCCTTTGTACTCAGCACTTCGACCTGCTGTCAGGCCTGCCAACCGTGGAGAGGCCTGCTGCTCCTGAAGTTGTGCCTCTTTCAGAGCTGCATGTAAGTGGAGTTCTACAATCAGGGGCTCTTGGGTGTCACCTTTTCACACATCAGAAAGCATTTGAGTCTGTGTTCCATGGTGCCTTTGATACTTTTGAGGGCTGTGTACTACTCCATTGCTCGCACACACTACAGCCCGTCATTGTATCCAGTGAAGATCTCTTGAGAAACTTCCAGTCTTGTGTGGTTACCATGAAAGCCACAAGAAATGTCCACTCACGGGCTCTGGTGGGGTCACACATGGCCACTTTCCTTGGGTAAATGTCCAAAGTGCCACTGCTGGGGGGCTGCAGGATTAGCGCATGCTGGACTCTGCTGGAAAAGGCCAAATGGCCGTGTGGCTCTGCACACATTAGCAATGCACGAGGGTCCGTGCGCCGTCTCCCCAGCACTTGGTGGGGGCGCCGTCACTCATCAGCCGTGCTGAGGGAAAGCTTACCCACGCACGTAAGCGGGAGAGTGAGCGAACTTGTGCCGCTAAGGCCGACTGGCTTCTTGGAAGGGCCAGCCGGACGCCGAGCTGTCCCAGCACTTGATGAGGGCGCCGTCACTCATCAGCCGTGCTGAGGGAAACC
This sequence comes from Octodon degus, assembly GCF_000260255.1. NCBI lineage: Eukaryota > Metazoa > Chordata > Mammalia > Rodentia > Octodontidae > Octodon > Octodon degus. The sequence goes on from NW_004524652.1 coordinate 2,785,942, forward strand.
TTACCCACGCTCGCACGCGGGAGAGCGAGCGAACTTGTGCCGCTAAGGCAGACTGGCTTCTTGGAAGGGCCAGCTGGACGCCGAGCTGTCTCATCAGTCTTGCGTCCCGGCATCTTCTAATCTGAGCAACTACTTGGAAGACGACAACGCGCCACAGAGCGGCCACTGCTGTTTCCTATCATCTTGTTTCGAAATTCTGCATTGTTTTCATTTTTTTTTTAAATTATCTTTAAAATAAAAAAAAGATGAAATCAATGAATAAATAACAAGAGAGGAGCAGTGAGGCTGCTCCGTGCTTGAGTTCTGCTGTCCCCAGAGGCCGGGGACGCATCTGGGTGCCTAGTGGCATCTTGGTTTTCTTTTTAATCAGAATGTCCAAATACTTTGCTCACTTTTATTAGGAATCTTGTTTTCCTATTATTGGATTTTACAGGTTTTCGATACTGTGTGCATCTAAATCACTTAAAGGATGCCTTGGGAAATACCTGCTCTGCCTGCGGCTTCCCTGCCCACGTGCTCCCGGAAGCAGGGAGAGTCACGACCCCCAGCTCTTCCCTTTGTGGACCGCGCGTTTGCTGTCTTAGCTCCGAAATCTTTACCGAAGTGAAGGTCAGGAAGACTTCTTGGTTGGGTTCTACATCCGAGTGATTAATCATAAAGGCTGAAAATGCAAGGCAGGAAAAGGGTGAAATACAAAGCGAGCACAGAGACCATTTTCTGCTCCGTGGCCGTGTCCTCTGTTTTCATCTTACCGGGGTGTGACCCGAATTGTGATCTTGATGGGGCCACCCGGCTTGGCGGGTGATGAGTGTCCCCTCTCCTGCCCAGCAGGGCCGGCACTCTGCCTCTGTCCCCATCAGCCGCCTGGTCCTCAGGAGCTCCTGCGAGGCAGGTGCCTGCCCGAAGCTGTGGGCCGTCCTCCACATGCGAGTGGCTGGGGCTGTTCGCGGAGAGCTCGTCTTCCACAGTACCTCACTTGAAAGAAAGGGGAAAAGAAATTCAGAAATGCGCGTTGTTATGGACTGCACTGGGTCCCCCCAGCCATGGCGCAGCAACGTTTAGAAGAAAGACCTCCCAGGAGGTGATTTCCTTCTGCGGCAGGGTTTCAGAACCTGTGGTGGGGGAAGGGACAGAGACGGTGCCACGCCCACACGGAGCGCAGCGGGGCGACGCGGAGCGCAGGTGGCGCAGAGGCCCTGGCAGACCCAAGCCCGACAGCGCTGTCCATGGTCCCCGTGCGTCACGCAGCCTTGGAAGAGAGGAAAGACGGAGGCACGCGGGGCCTGCTACGCTCAGGATAGTAACGTTTGCCGGATTTTCACGAAGATTCCTAGAAGCCACGGCGGGCCTCTTCCTCTGCCTGCCACTAAATGAGGACACAGGAAGCGACACTTTCCGGGGCCTCTCCCACGCCGGTGCTGGAGGAGCCTTCCGGGGAGAGGCCGCCGCCGCCGCCCCTGGCCGTGTGGACGTGGGGGCGGCGCCCGCCAGACCTGCGGGAGTCCGCACGCATCCCGGCGCACCCACGTTCTGCTTGGGTGTGCGGCGCTAAACTTGACTGGTATTTTGATCAACTCATCGGTAAAATTTTTAAATAGTATTTTAATTATTTCTCTACTGGATGGCATGTTATTTTTGTATCATAAAAATTAATCTGCTCAACGTGAATGTTCAAAACATGGCCCCTCTTTGTGAGCTTGTGTGGTCATTCTCCTTTTGAATTTGCCAGGGATATTGGAGAAATTGGTTTGGCACATTTGGCTATGTTGAAAAATGGAGACCTCCTCTTGCCTATCATTTGTCCTAATATTTAGAAACATCCATCAGAAGCAAAAAGAAAATGGCTACAATGAAACTGTGTTCTAAAATAGTTGCATTCTGGGGCAGTATTTGCCCTCAGGAGAGCCAATTAAGCAGACCCGGCCTGGCTGGCTCCAGCTTCGATCCTGTCCTTCCCTCAACCCCTCGCCACCGGCCTGGCCAGGTCAGGTGTGCGCTCTGCCCGCCTGTAGGGAGCTCTGGGCAGGGAGGGGATCTGCCAGGATGCCTCCTGGGCGGGGTGCTCGGCCCGGACAGAAGTGACGAGCCAGCTACCTCCCCTCTTACCAGACGTGTGGCTGAAGTACTGTGGAAACTTTTGCGACTTTCACTCCTCATTTAAAAATCAGAGATAATAAAGGCGGTGGTGTGGTGCTGGGGCTAGATGGAGTAGATACGAGGAAGAGAGCTCGGCGCTGGCCCTCTGGTGTGTAAGCAGTGGTCTCCCCGGCCCCACTGTCCCCAAAGACGTCATCTATAATCTACGTGATCTGAGACACTTCTTTCTCTGCACTTGTTGGAATGTTTCATCACCAAAGACTAGAAAACAGACAGGTCGCCCAATAACAATGGCTGTCATGAGACAGAAGTCTATGTTTTGGACAAAGTTGACCTGGAGGTCAGAATCCCTGGCAAGGGAGGTGGCGTTGAGGTGTTACAAGGGACAGGCACATAAGTTCACACTCAAGGTCACTGTACAGCCCCAAAATGGCAGCTGGTGCTCTGGCCATCCCACCTGTTGTCTGGTTGGCATACAGGCAAAGCGAGGGCATGAAAGGGCTCTTTTGCAACTGGCCTCGTCAAGTCCCTTCAAGGAGATTTGTCAAGAGCCCCATCCTGCATTTTCACTCCTGTCCAACAGCTCTAGCCCCACTGTGCACCAACTGAGTGGTTGTTGGACAATGGAAGTCACACTGTGCTCGACCCTCCCTGGGCCACCCCTTGCCCTGTAGACAGACGAGGGGCTGAGATGTGTGGGTGGAGGGCAGAGGAGACGCTTGGCGGAGGCCATGGATGCTGAGGCTGACAGCCTCCCTGGGAGCTGCCAGGAGGCAGAGCCGCCAGCTGGGACCAGCCCTACCGCAGCTTGACCACAGAGTCCAGGTTGCCGACCCCTGAGACGGCAGCTGCTAGTGCCTTTAAGCCACAGACTGTGTGGCATTTGTTACGGCTGTCACTAGTGACCCTGGTGTCCCTGTCTGCTGTGAGGAAGCCGCTGCCGCTCTTGTGCTGCACCCCTCCTCCTGGGCCATCCTGCATCACCCTGTCCCAAGGCCCCCCCATCATCCGGAAGTGCAAGCTCACCCCAGTCCTCTCCCTCCCATGTGCCTCCAGCGTCTCTCTATTTGGGGGCCTGGGATGGAAGCTGCTTCATGTAGCTCCTCCTTTAATGCCGAAGAGTTTCTAATTCTTCTCCAGCCCACCCCTGGTGTGGAGGAGAGCTGGTTTTATTCTTTCTTTCCCAGGCCTATTTGTGAGCGGTGCTAACTGTGCCGATACATATATGTGTGAAGAAAGACCGAGAGCATTTAACATTTTTAAAGCTGTGACAATGGAAGTCTCACTGTGCTCCACCTTCCTTGGGTCACCCCTCGCCCTGGACCCATGGCTCCCATGCTCCAGCCTCCGCAGTCAGTCCAGAGAGTTCCCTTGCGAGGGCTTCCCTCTTCCCTGGTGCTGTCCTGCCTGCGTGATGGCCGGGTGCACGCAAAACATTTTCCTCTCACGGTCATTTTGAGTCTAGGGAGGAGCCAGAGTCCCACATTCAGTGAATAAGGTGGATGGGGTCGCAGGGTCCTGCTTTTCCGAGCTGCCTTTTGGTTGGAACTTGGCATACAAAAGAGGACTCAGAAAGTGACAGGTGGTGGGGTGACGGTGCTGTTCGAGGGGAGGACATGGCGGGCGTTTGTGGCCGTGTGCCTGTTCCTGGAACCCACCACTGGGATTCCAGCCCTCTCGCTTGTCTCTCTCCCCCGGGCCTGGCCGTCCTCCCCAGGGGTCTGCAGGCCACAGTCTCCAGGCCCTGCCCTGCATCCTGTGAGGATTCCGTGGCCTCAGCATTACCCTCAGGGGCTGCTTCCTCCGCGGATGCAGAGTGGAGTGGACACGGCCCGAGGGTCCCGTGCACAAAGCCTACCCTGCTCTCTCCTTGGCCGAGGAGAAGACTGCAGACCCCACCTGGGCTGGGCTGCGGGGCCTCCTGGGTGCTGAGGCCGGGATGCGCGGGCGCAGCAGCCGGTGCCAAGCGGGATCCTCTCGGGGAAGCGGTCCCCGCTTCGCACCAGCGTGAACGCTCTCACTTTCCTCGTCAACACCGAGGCTGGGGGCTAACCCCAGGCGGCACAGGCCTGGCGCAGGCGGCCCTAGCACCGAAGGGCGCTGCTGTCGGGAGATCGCGCCTTTCCCCGCCCACTCAGGTTCGTGTCCTCAAGGTGAACGTCGCCCACCAGCTCCGATCTCATCCCACCGACTGCTGCCCACGGCGCTTTCCTCAGGGCTGCCGGGTCTGGTCTGGCACCGTCAGCTGCGGCAGTCCGCAGACTGGACATTTGTTCGCTCACGGGGCGTCCAGAGCTGCTCCAGAGCGGTCAGCGCGCCCCGCGCCAGCCGCTCGCCCTGCAGCTTCCCGCCTCGCGCTCCCACGCCCTGGGGCAGACTTTGGGGGGCTTGCACTCTGAAGGGGCCGGAAAAGTTGGCCTGACCTACATTTCATCTGTCACCTTTTGTCTTTTTCTGCCAGAAATGCAAGAATCGTAGAGTAATCTAAGATCACGCTGAGCTGTGAAATCGGAAGAGGTAAATAGCAGGATATTTGCTCTCTTTGTTCTAAATAAATAGACTGAAGAAATCGGGGAAATTTTATGATGCAAAATAGCAGCTAAAGAGGAGCACGTGTCATTCAGTGGCAAAGTAGGTGAGCGCGAGGGAGAAAACGGAAGGAGCCCAAGGAGCCAGCTGCCCTGCGCTGGCCCGCAGCGCCTCTGTAGCTTGGTGTGGCTTCCTCCGCTCCTGGGCGGAGCAGTCCAGCTGGGGCCGAGGTGTTCCTAGCGGCTAGAGAGCCTGGGCTGGCGCAGGCCTTGCCTCGACTTTCCTCAAGCGCAGAGCGTGGAGAACAGCTCTGGGTGTTGTCACTTCCCGCAGGGCCGCCTGGATTCCGTGGCGCAGTTGGGGGTTCACCGCTCAGCAGCTCGGAGTCAGCTCAGGTGCACTCGCCGGATTCCCTGCTGAGACAGAAGCCCAGCCTGGAGCTTGCCACTCAGGGAGCGCTTAGGCCTCATTTGGGAGCTCAGAGGGACATGGGGTTTGCTGCAGGGACTAGGGCCCCCCTAGACCAGTGCAGCCGGTGGACTGACAGCAGCTGGAGCTCCTCAGCCCCAGTGCCCTAGTCCTTTCTGTCTCTGCTGGGCTACGAAGTCCCTGCCGCACAAATGTGCAGTGGGGTGGGGGTGGGGGACAGGAGGCTGGCAAGCTGATGGGTGCAGGCCCAGAAGGACACCAGATAGAAATGTGCTTTGTGACATTCTGGGCATGATGTGTCCTTAAAGGCAGAGACAGTGAGGCACGTTAGTAATGCCAGCGCTTCGGCAAGCTGAAGCAGGAGGGCTACAAGCTGGAGCCCGGCCTGGACAGCGTGGAGAGATCCTGCCGCAACCAAGATCTCAGAACAGGCTGGGATGGCGGACTTGGGATCGAAGCCCAATGGCAGATGAAGCGCCTAAAACAAAAAAGGCCGGGCTGGGGGGAGATAAGAGACCCTAATAAGCAAACATGTTACACTGAAAGGAACAATTTGCATTTGAATAAAAAATGACTGAACTGGAAGGGAACAGTTTTCTACACAAAATTTATGATAGTTAATAGATTGGTAAGTAAAAACAACATAAAGCACAAGGTCCCAAGTTCAACCCTCAGTACTGAAAGGAAAAAAAGCAAGCAAATAGGCAAAAACCAAAACAAAACAAAAACCTTTTATAACATTTTCTTCACATACAAAATTATTTTAAAGGTAGACCATATTATAGGAAGCTCATAATTGTCTACTAGGTTTTTTTTGGCATTATTGTCCTTTGATATTTTAATCAAGTCTGGTTTTGTAACTAATTATATTCTCTGCAGAAGAACAATTTTGTTTGCTCTTGGTCAATTTTTTTTCCTCATGAGAAACTATGGTGGGAGGAGGTTTTCTTCACAATAGCAGCAGAAGCCATAAAATAGGCAGAAATGAAGGAATAAGAGTACTTGCATGCATGAACTCTAGGAAGCGCAGTCACGCTCCCTGGGCCACTTAGCGGTCTCACCAGTGGGGACGCATGTGTGTGAAGGCTCGCAGCCCCATAGCCCACGCGCGCTGGCCCTGTCCCCCTCGCCTTTCTGTGGGGCTTTGGACTCCCCCTCCCTAGCGCCCTTAGTTGTGCTCTTTGTCACCTGGGTGTCCGGGTGGGCTCACAATGTTCCCTGCCCACATCGTTTTGGCTTGGGAAGGGCCTCCGGGAGCCGGGCCTGGTGGGTGAGTAGTCAGGGGCGCAGCATCGTTTCCATCCCGCTGGATGGTGCAGCAGCGAGGCTGCCTGTTGCTGGACACGGAGGACTGGGACTTCAGGGCGGTGTGTGGAAGAGGCAAGAGTGGCTGGGCAGTGTGCTGAGGCAGGGCGCCTTCGGAGGGGGCCCTGGCATGCATGTGCCCTGCCATGCGTGAGGACGTGTGAACACTGCCCCTTCTGGTCGCCTGGCTCTCTTGTCTCGCTAGGATTACACGTCAGGAACAGCACCTGGGTCTGCACAGAGTCCACACAGTTAGAGCAGTACCAGGGGCATCCTGCTAGCATGCGTGCCAAATTTTGATGGAGAACTTCACTGAGCCATTGAGCCATCTCCATGGCCCTTGATGGAGAACTTCACTGAGCCATTGAGCCATCTCCATGGCCCTTGATGG
>NW_004524652.1:2793122-2794870 GCF_000260255.1 Octodon degus
CCATGGCCCTTGATGGAGGACTTCACTGAGCCATTGAGCCATCTCCATGGCCCTTGATGGAGGACTTCAAAGCTTTGTTTGGAATGAAGTAAAGCATGAGACCGCTCAGGGTGTGACTGCATCACCCACACGTGGGGTACAGGGAGACCACGGGGTGCAGATGACGCCACAGTCACAGGGCCCGCGGTGGCTCCTCCCTCAGCTGCAGCCCACATTCCTGCCCTCTCTTGAAGTCCATTTCTAAATCTGACACTTCCATGAGAAGGAAAGGGTCTATGCTGAAACCCTGTGGGAAGTGTTAAGCATGAAAAAAGTGAGGGTTTGGTCTGATGAAACAAATAAAAGTGAAGTTGGAGTAAATTAAGCAGAAATGCGCGCGCACGCGCACACACACACACACACACACACACACACACACACCCCTGGGAGTTAGTATGAACCGTTGTAACTCCACGCTGGAACATGAAGGAGGCGAACTTTCTCCTGGCCGGGAGAGGTGGACTTTTCCTCAGGGCTTAGCGCTGGGGTGAGAGAACACGCCTGTCCTTACCCTCCTCTGTTTCATCGAGGAGAAACCAGCGTGGGCAGCGCCTCACCGCTCCTGGCAATACTGTCGGTACAGAAAGCCTAGGCGCGACCTGACAAGACGAGGCGTGACGCCGTCTACCGCTGCAGCCGAGAGTCAGCCGGGCAGAAGGCCGGCCGAGGTGCCCCAGGCCGGAGGCTCAGCGGTGGGGGGCGGAGCTTAGCGCTCTGCTGACCGCCAGAGAAGCGCAAGGCCAAGTGGCCCCGATCCATCCCGCTCCAGGGAGAGTGGCTTTCTCCAAGAAATCGAACAGTAACCAAGGCTGGCAAGGCGGGTGGGTAACCGGAACGCTTCCAGCATCGTTGTTGGAAGTGTCAACTCGTGCAATCATGGTGGAAATCGCCATGGAGACTCCTCAAAAGACTAAAGTTAGAATTCTACTTGCTCCAGCTATCCCGCTCCTAGGTGTTTGCCCGAAAGAATTAAAGATACTGTATCACAGTGGTCCGCACACACCCACGGTACTGGCAGCTCAAATCCTAATAGCTAAATCTTGGAGGCAGCCTGTGTCATCAACAGCTAATGAAAATGTAGTACTGATCCACAACGGAGTACTACTCAGCCATGAAGAAGGATAAATCAGAGTCATTGTAGGAAAACAGACGCAAGCATGAGGGAAAGAGATAAATAAGACACAGAAGGATGAACAGTGCATGTTTTCTCTTACATAATAAACCTAACTTGTAAGTGTATCTATTTATTTGCTAGGAGCCTGATAAATTCCACTCTGAAACCAATTAAAAGCAAGGAGGAATGAGTTAAAACAAAGTCTTAGACTAACTGAGAGACTTGGGCAGAGGGCGCCTTCCCCTCAGAAGTAGAAATCTGAAGAAATTTGTACTATGTAATATTTTAGTTTTTTTAAAAAATATTTTAATTAAATTATTTGTTGGAGATATCGATCATCTATCTGTCTGTCTGTCTATCTATCTATCTGTATAAATCACACACTCATCATAGGACTTCGCAGCTGTCTGTGATGTGTCTTGCTTCTTTTTCCCCCTTCCCTGCCCTCCCTTCTACCCATCTTGATTTATAAAGCTCTGTTTCCATTCTTCCTCTTTCCTTCCTTCCTTCCTTCCTTCCTTCCTTCCTTCCTTCCTTCCCTCCTTCCTTCCCTCCATCCTTCCCTCCTTCCTTCCTTCCTTCCTTCCTTCCTTCC